>NC_060951.1:28947813-28961243 GCF_022045245.1 Lucilia cuprina
GTAAGTTGTCATATTAAAATACTATTTTAGGAATATGTTAACAACTCTTAACGGCTTCCATTTCCATTATTTTTAAAAAAGTCTAATATGTTTAATTAAAAATGTTTTAATATTAAATTTCGACTCTCTCTTAATTCGTTTAGGAGGTATAAGCATTTAAAGAATTTTTCAAGTTGTACATTTCGACTTTCATTTGATGAACATTGCATTTTTAACATATTTAGATTTATTTGAGTTAAATCTTAACTTTCAATATTTTTAAAACTATTTGCGCGTTTAGGTCTGGAATCATTATATTGAAATTAATACTACTGTTTTATACATAAATTATTTTTTGACTTGGGTCACTCGACACGAAATTGCTTATATAAGATATTTAATATTGAAATCAGAGAGTTTTAAGCCCACCTTTTTTAAATAATTACAATTTTATTAATTTTCATATAGCTTTGGATTTAATTATTCTAATTATAGGTACTATTTTAGTTATTAACACCAGGTTTTTCTATGACCTATCATATGATACTAATATTCTTAAGATTTAGCATGCCGTTCCCAAGATATTGAACCTAAGTATTAGAAGAGAGCAAACAAAAAATAGTATTGCAATATTAATGTCAATATCCCGTTTAGGGTCGTTAAGGTGTTTCTATCGTTAGTGACTGTAAATAATTTAAAAAATAATCCATGACTTAGTAATTTAAGATTTTTATAAACGGTTTAATTCCAAGTTATTGAAAAAATGTTCATGAAAGGTAATGTTTTTATTAATTCAAAACAATAAATAAATAAATTTATTAATTTTTAATTATTTTATTTTTTAGAAAGCAGTAGCTAATATTGTACCCCATATTAAAATACTTCTAACCGAATTAAAATATAAAAAGGGATCTGGTAAGTTATATATGTCTTATTTCATCATGTGGTTCCATTAAAAATGTCGATTATTTGCAGAAAATGTAAAAAATTGATCTGACCGTTTAAACTTTGGTGGTAAATGTATTGGACATGAGAGAATCCTATTTTTATTGCTTTTTAAAGTATAACTGGTAATTTCAATAAATACAAAAGTATGTATATTCAATATTAATTATAAGATTATTTTGGTTTATTTCGTTGAAGGATTAATGCGTTCCATAATATAACTCTTACAATTTGATGGATTAATCATAAAATTGATGAAGAACTACAAAAATATTTTAGAGTCCAACGTTTTACAATTTTTGGAAGTATACCAGTCAGCAGTTGGAATATTAATACAGATTCCCTGAAAATTATCTTATTATAAGGTAATAATTCTAAATTTTTGATACATATGTACATTAGACCGACTCACTCTGTATGGAAAGCAAACACGTGTTTTTGTTACCCCTCCCAAAATTTACCTTGCTTTGTTTTATGATGATTCCCAAAATATTTTAAGTGACCGCTGGACCAAATTAAAAAAAGGTATTTTGGAATTATTTTTTTTAATTTTTGTTTGTTTTGAAACAAAATATCCAATACGGGGTATCGTTTAAAAGGTATTTTATTCGCGTCCAATGATGTATATATTGTCATATTACAAAATATTTAAAATTGTTAGGTTTTTACTAAGAAAAATGAAATATATGCACAATTTTGCAAATTTTGCGCACCACTAGACTTGGCTTCAAAAAACCTTTCAAATGATAACACATACTGTATATATTGTTTAAGAAATGCTGTATAATTTAAAACAAAATAACTAAAAAAGGGACTTTTTTGTAACCGGTTCAGCTCACGAACGGCCATCGATAGACTAGAAATATTTTGGGAACCATTATAAAACATAACAAAGATTTTTTGAAGCTGGGTTAATTAAAGAAAGTTTATGGGAAGACTTTTTATGGGGGGTAGGGTCAATTATGGACCGATCCACATAAAATTTCATAAAGATTTTTTGGCCTGTAAGACACTTACTTATATCAAATTTCATCGCTATATTCGTTTGTTTAAGCCAGTAATGAGCTTAGGGGACCTTATATGGGGGGTCAATTATGGGCCGATCCACATACAATTTCATAGAGAAGTTTTGGCGTAAGAAACTTACTGTTAAATTTAATCGCTATACTTGTATTTTTAACCCAGTAATGAGCGTTAAAGTCATTTTCTGAAGGGGACCTTATATGGGGGGTAGGGCCAATTATAGACCGATATACATAAAATTTGATTGAGAGATATTGACTTGCATGAAACTTATGTGTGCCGAATTTCATCGCTATACTTGTATTTTTAAGCCAGTAATGAGCGTTAAAGTCATTTTCTGAAGGGGACCTTATATGGGGGGTAGGGTCAATTATTTACCGATCCACATAAAATTTCATAGAAATGTTTTGGCTAGTAAGAAACTTACTTATGTCAAATTTCATCGCTATACTTGTATTTTTAAGCGAGTAATGAGCGTTAAAGTCATTTTCTAAAGGGGACCTTATATGGGGGGTAGGGTCAATTATGGACCGATCCACATAAAATTTCATAGAGAAGTTTTTGGCTAGTAAGAAACTTACTTATGTCAAATTTCATCGCTATACTTTTTTTTCTAAGGGGGACCTTATATGGGGGGTAGGGCCAATTATGGTCCTATGTCCGCCATAATGCAGAATTATTTTGCAGACATCAAAAAACTGACCTATGCGAAATTTTGTGGTATTTGCTTCATAGAAAACTAGTTTGTGAACATTTGAAGCTTTTTATGCAGTATTCCGGGGGGTACATTTGTATGGGGGCTATGTGAAATCGTTGACCGATTTTACCCATTTTCAATAAAATATATTTTGGGAAAATTTCATCTCAATATCTCTTATTTTGTGGACGCTATCGTGCCAACAACAGACAGACGGACGGACATGGCTAGATCGTCTTAGAATCTTACGAGGTCCCAGAATATATATACTTTATGGGGTCTTAGAGCAATATTTCGATGTGTTACACACGGAATGACAAAATCAATATACCCCCCATCTTTTTTGATGGTGGGTATAAAAAGGGATCTGGTAAGTTATATATGTCTTATTTCATCACGTGGTTCCATTAAAAATGTCGATTATTTGCAGAAAATGTAAAAAATGGATCTGACAGTTTAAACTTTGGTGGTAAATGTATTGGACATGAGAGAATCCTATTTTTATTGCTTGCTAAAGTATAACTGGTAATTTCAATAAATACAAAAGTATGTATATTCAATATTAATTATAAGATTATTTTGGTTTATTTCGTTGAAGGATTAATGCGTTCCATAATATAACTCTTACAATTTGATGGGTTAATCATAAAATTGAAGAATAAGTACAAAAATATTTTAGAGTCCAACGTTTTACAATTTTTGGAAGTATACCAGTCAGCAGTTGGAATATTAATACAGATTCCCTCAAAATTATCTTATTATTATTTTTTTTTTTTTGGGTTTTAATTTGGATGGCGGTGCATCAAGCACTCATATTGCCAGGTTATCACACGTTTGTCCAGAGAAACCCTCACCAACCGACCTATACCTTCATATAGGAAGTTGGAGCATCCGGACTTGATTTCATCAAAAGTATTAATGGTCTCCACCAGAAAAAAGTTCCAGAGTTTTAATGGTCTCCACCAGTTTATATTTGAGTTTAAATGGTCTCCACCAGGTTATATCGTAAGTATTCTATGGTCTCCACCAACAACTAGAACAGAACTAGAACAGAACTAGAACAGAACTAGAACAGAACTAGAACAGAACTAGAACAGAACTAGAAAAGAACTAGAACTGAACTAGAACTGAACTAGAACAGAACTGGAACAGAACTGGAACAGAACTAGAACAGAACTAAAACAGAACTAGAACACAACTAGAACAAGACTCCATGGAAGTACTAAAAAAGATCTGAATAAATTATGGTTTTAACACAGGCTCGCATAGGATGGATGTTCTTTTTATTTGATTCCAAATTCACTACACCTGAAGTCATTCTCAGGAAGTAAAATTATGTTCTTTTTTTGGAAGTTATTAGGAAGTGAAATTGTAGTATTTTTGAATACAATTAATTTGACTTAAACAATAGTAATATAAATTAATAAATTACGCGCATTTATCAATCAAATACAAAATAAAGTGGATTTAATGTAAAAAATTTCAGTACCAAATATATGTCTTTAATTTTAAACAAAATTTTATCCTTTTCGCTCCTTCAGAAGTGAATAAACATCACTTCCACAGAAGGTTAAGAAATTCACTTAGTGCTATTTTTGAAGTGGTGATAAATGTTATTCTTTTGGAAGTACTTCGTTTTATTTTTGCTGGGTAGTAATGCATTATAGAACTTCATCTATGGAATCAAAACGACATATTGTAATCATTGAAAAGAACTTTAATAGGTAACTGAAAGTAGTTTTCAAGTTTTGTTGGTTAAATTGGAAAAACTGATAATTAATAATAAATTAAAAAAAGTTAATTATGCAGTAAATATATGTCGTTAAATTTCATCCCTGTTAAACGCAGTTTAGCTTTGAAATATTACACAAATTAAGGGACATTTCATGATTTTCATCTAAAAATATATTTAGGGTAACAATATGTCTTAATGAACACTATGTTTTTGGCCCTAAATTTGGGGGCTGCTTGTTATGCAATGTCTTCTTTTAAGATCTTAACCTACATGTGTTTCAAGAAAACTACCATGTCTTAACATGTCCTTTAATTTTTATTATTGTTGTAAAACTGTTGTCAAGGAAAGGGAATCATATTTTTTTTGTTTTTCTAAATACATTAACATTCTTTTACATTTTGTATAGAAATTAAACCCTCTTCATGTTAACTGAGAAAAAAGGGATACGAAAACATATAATTACACATACACGCATAAATTTAAAAAAGAATCCTTATTTTCGTGTGTCAGTAGGTTGTATGTATGTGTTGGCATTTTAAATAAAGAATAATACTACTACTACTACTGTCAAATAAAGAAGCCTGATTAAAACTTTTTCCCTCGTTTATTTTAATTCCTTTAGATTTTTTTCTTTTTTTCAGTTTTTCATTATTTTGCAGATTTAAAATTTGTGTTATTATGGATATAAATTACAGTAAGACACGCCGCGTGTCGCGTCATGGTGTCTGATTCCTTTATTTGGTTCTTTATCTTTAAAACGCCAACTCAAAAAAATATATAATAAAAGAAAATGTTAGAAACATAATATTTTCTTGGCTATTTTCATTACTTTTATTTAAAATATTGTTTTAATTTTATTTAAAAGTTTGTATTTTTGTTCTCATTTCAAAGTGAGAGTGTTGAAAATGTAATTAGAACAAAGCGAAATGCAAAAGCCCTGTAAACTTGTACGATAATAATAAGTATTTTTGAAAAATATTAAATTTAATTACAGTTAAATGTTTTATGAAGGAAATTTGTTTATATACTTATTAAAAAGAGAACAAGGCAACCCTCATGGTCATTACAAAAAAATGAATAAAAATGTGTGTCTGGTCGTTAAGGAACTGGTATGAGTAGAATTGCTTCACATATAGCCTTCTATATAGCCAACAGGGGTTGAGAACGATTATTTTTTTAAGGAAAAGAAAACAAGTAAGAGTGTTATATTCGGATATGCCGAATCTTTTATACCCACCATCAAATTACTGATATATAAATGAACTTTGATATTTTGAATATTTTATTATTATATATCGATATTAATAAGAACATCAGGGTAACATTTGAAAGAGCTCCATTAATGGGGGTTTTACTATTGACAGTGCTAATTTTTATAGTGAGTAGGGATATTTATACATACATATATGGACCATTTCTCATAAAAGTCTGTAGGAAGATTTCAGTTCCTTATTGGTTTAAAATTTCATCAATCTACTTGTATTTTAAAGCCATTAAGGAGCATTAAAGTCATAAAATATGGTAGTGAGAGTTTAAATCAAAATTGTTTTATGTCGAGTTGCATTGCGGTATTCGTATTTTTCGCGTCATTTTCTGGGGCGGAATTTATATGGGGGACTGATCCTCATAAAAATTGATAGAAAGATTTCGGTTCCTATAAAAGAGATAGAGATATTAGCTTACACGAAACTAATTTATGTCGAATTTCATAAATTTACTAGTATTTTTAAGCCAGTACTGAGCTTTAAAGTCATTTCCTGAAGGGGCCTTATATGGGGGTAGCGTCAATTATTGTACAACGATCTTGGTTACTACAGGTCAAGTTTATATCGAATTTCATCGCTTTACTCGTTTTTTATTGCTTTACTCGTTTTTTTTTTTTGATGGGGACATTATATGGGGGTAGGTCAATTAAGGCTTGATCCACATAAAATTAAATTAAGAGTTTTTGACTGGCAAGAAACTTAATTGAGTCGAATTTTATTACTATGCTCGTATTTTTAAGCCAGTAATGGGCCTTAAAGTATTTTCTGATAAGGACCTTATGTTGGGGTTAGGGTCAATTAAGGCCTGTTCCACATAAAAGTTGGTAAAGAGATTTTGGCATGTGAATAACTTACTTCTGTGAAATTTCATCGATATACTCGTATTTTTAAGGCAGTAATGAGCGTAAAGTATTTTTATGGAAGGGACCTTGTATGGGGGGTAGGGTCAATTATAAACCGATCCACATAATATTTGGTGGAAAGATTTTGGTTCCTAAGATACATACTTATTTCAAATTTCTTCGCTATTAACGTTAAAGTCATTAATTAAAGTTAAAGTCGTTTTCTGAAGGGGGCCTTATATGGGGGAAGGGTCAATTGTGAACCGATCCACATAAAATTTGGTAAATTTTGAGTTGTATAAATCTTACTGTAATTTCAGTGCTATAATCCGATTTTTAAGCCAGTAATGAGCAAAGAAATTTTATGGGGGGACTTATTATAGGGGGTAGGGTCAATCCACATAAAATTTGGTAGAGAGGTATTGACTTGCATGAAACTTATGTGTGTCGAATTTCATCGGTATATTCCCATTTTTAAGCCAGTAATCAGCTATTTACTCATTTTCTAAAGGGGACCTTATATGGGGGGTAGGGCCAATTATGGTCCTATGTCCGCCATAATGCAGAATTATTTTTCAGACGTCAAAAAACTGACCTGTGCTAAATTTTGTGCTATTTGCTTCATAAACAACGAATTTGTGAATATTTGAAACTATTTATACAGTATTCCGGGGGGTACAGTTGTATGGGGGCTATGTGAAATCGTTGACCGATTTTGCCCATTTTCAATACCAAACATTTCTGATCAATAAAATATATTTTGGGAAAATTTCATCTCAATATCTCTTATTTTGTGGACGCTATCGTGCCAACAACAGACAGACGGACAGACGGACGGACATGGCTAGATCGTCTTAGAATCTTACGAGGTCTCAGAATATATATACTTTATGGGGTCTTAGAGCAATATTTCGATGTGTTACTCACGGAATGACAAAATCAATATACCCCCCATCTTTTTTGATGGTGGGTATAAAAATTGAAACGAAACTAGAAAAGAACTAGAATAATATTAGAGCAGAACTTGAACAGATTTTGAAAGAACTAGAACTGAACTAGAACAGAATTAGAACAGAACTAGAACAGAACTAGAACTGAACTAGAACTGAACTAGAACTGAACTAGAACAGAACTAGAACTGAACTAGAACTGAACTAGAACTGAACTAGAACTGAACTAGAATCTGAGCAAAACAAAGTAACTGACATTGTGATTTAAAGGAATAAAAATGGGAAAACAACAAAAGATTAATAAGTAAGAAAATACAGAAAACAAAGAAAAAAAATTTTTGATATAAAAATGGAAAAAAGAAGCCCCGAGATAGTGATGGAAAATGAAAAGAGAAAGAAGTGATAACTAAGAACTAAAGAAAAAGAACGGAGAAAAAAGAAGATTAGAATAGAATAAGTAAAATTATAAGTTACAAATTAAGTATGCATGTTATATTAATTTAAATTACAAATAAGAAAAGGTGAATGAAATCAATTATTTAAAAAAAAAAATTAAAAATTAACTTAAGATTAGTTTATGTGTATCTGTGTAAAACAAATGTTTTGATTCGAATTTCAATAATTATAACTATTAAATTAAATTTTAAGATACTTTCTTAAAGTTATAAATAAAATTAAAAAAACGAAAAATTAATTAAAGTTTTAATTAAATTTATAAAAAAAATACATATAAAACACAACACAAAAAAATTACAACAAGTTACACATAAAACACTAAATTTAAAATAATATTACACTTTTATACCTCCTTACATTTAATACACAACAACACATATGAAAACACAACATTTTAAAACAAATTACACATAATACACAACCACACATATGAAAACACCACATTTTAAAACAAATCACACATAAAACACATAATCACACCTAATACACAACACAAATCATGAAAGAGAGAAAAACAACTACCCTCTATTTACACTAAGCTTTTATGTAGGTACATCATTAATCCAACTTCATCACGTTCGAGGAGGCCTCATCGATCATCATGATAAAGTTTGGTGTGTTTTACTTTACATATATTTATACCCTACACCACTATAGTGGGGAGGGTATTATACGTTTGTGCTGATGTTTGTAACATACAAAAATATTGGTCCAATACCCACCTTAAAGTATACCGATCGATTCAGAATCATTTTTTGAGTCGATTAAGACATGTCCGTCCGTCTGTCCGTCTGGCTGGCTGGCTGTCCATGTAAACCTTGTGCGCAAGGTACAGGCCGCAATTTTCAAGATAATTTGATGAAATTTGGACCAAGCATGTTTTTTGGCACAAGGACGAAGCCTATTGAAAATGGTTGAAATCGGTCCATTATTTCACCTAGCCCCCATACAACCGTACCTCCCGATTTGAACTTTTTATGCTATAATTACGTCAAATATTCTGCTATCTCTCTAAAAATTGGCACAAATAAGTTTTATATAAGTATAAATGATACTGCGGATTTTCGTAAGGATCGGCCTATATTTGACCCTAGCCCCCATACAAACCCCCCTTCAAAAAATGACTTAAACGTCTAAAATTGACTTGTAACCATTTGTATCGCAATGAAACTCAACAAAACTAACTGTTATTTAGAAATATATCCTTTTCCCAAATTTACCGAGGATCGGCCCATATTTGACCAATATAATGCCTTATTTAGAAATTTTAGTTTTTTTTATCAATAAATGGCTTAAATATTTTGGAATTATGGTAATATTCAACATAAAAGTTTCTTTACAAAAAATAAAAATTTTATAAAAAGTAAAAATTTTAAAATATACTCATGGTGTAGGGTATTATATGGTCGGCCATGCCCGACTATACTTTCCTACTTGTTATACCCACCATCAAAAAAGATGGGGGGTATATTGATTTTGTCATTCCGTGTGTAACACATCGAAATATTGGTTTAAGACCCCATAAAGTATATATATTCTGGGACCTCGTAAGATTCTAAGACGATCTAGCCATGTCCGTCCGTCTGTCCGTCTGTCTGTTGTTGGCACGATAGCGTCCACAAAATAAAAGATATTGAGATGAAATTTTCGCAAAATATATTTTATTGATCAGAAATGTTTGGTATTGAAAATGGGCAAAATCGGTCAACGATTTCACATAGCCCCCATACAACTGTACCCCCCGGAATATTGTATAAATAGCTTCAAATATTCACAAATTCTTTGTTTATGAAGCAAATACCATAAAATTTCGCATAGGTCAGTTTTTTGACGTCTGAAAAATATTTCTGCATTATGGCGGACATAGGACCATAATTGGCCCTACCCCCCATATAAGGTCCCCTTTAGAAAATGACTAAATAGCTGATTACTGGCTTAAAAATGGGAATATAGCGATGAAATTTGACACACATAAGTTTCATGCAAGTCAATATCTTTCAACCAAAATTGATGTATATCGGTCCATAATTGACCCTACCCCCCATATAACGTCCCCTTCAGAAAATGACTTTAACGCTTATTATTCTCTTAAAAATACAACTATAGCGATGAAATTTGACATAAGTAAATTTCTTACTATCCAAAACCTATCTATGAAATTTTATGTGGATCGGTCCATAATTGACCCTACCCCCCATATAAGGTCCCCTTCAAAAATGACTTAAACGCTCATTACTGGCTTAAACAAACGAATATAGCGATGAAATTTGATATAAGCCAAAAATCTTTATGAAATTGTATGTGGATCGGTCCATAATTGACCCTACCCCTCATATAAAGACCTTCTATAAAATTACTATAACGCTCATTACTTGCTTAAAAATACGACTAAAGCGATGAAATTTAACAGAAGTAAGTTTTATACTAGTCAAAATTTCTTTACCAAATTTCCAAGACATAAGTTTTATACTAGGCAATATCTCTCTACCAAATTTTATGTGGATCGGTCCATAGTTGACCCTACCCCCCATAAGAAGTCCCCCCATAATTTTTTTTTTATGCTCATTACTGGCTTAAAAATCGGATTAAAGCAATGAAATTACACAGAAGTAAGATTTATACAAGTCAAAATTTACCAAATTGTAAGCTAATATCTCTATCCCTTTTATAGGAACCGAAATCTCTCTATCAATTTTTATGAGAATCAGTCCCCCATATAAATTCCGCCCCAGAAATGACGCGAAAAATACAAATACCGCAATGCAACTCGACATAAAACAATTTTGATTTAAAATCTCACTACCATATTTTATTGCTAATGCTCCTTAATGGCTTCAAAATACAAGTAGATCGATGAAATTTTAAACAAATAACGAACTGAAATCTTCCTACAGACTTTTATGAGAATTGGTCCATATATGTATGTATGTATGTATGTATGTATGTATGTATGTATGTATGTATGTATGTATGTATGTATGTATGTATGTATGTATGTATGTATGTATGTATGTATGTATGTATGTATGTATGTATGTATGTATGTATGTATGTATGTATGTATGTATGTATGTATGTATGTATGTATGTATGTATGAATGTATGTATGTATGTATAAATACCCCTACTCGCTATAAAAATTAGTACTGTCAATAGTAAAACCCCCATTAATGGACTTCTTTCAAATAAGTATTACCCTGATGTTCTCATTAATATCGATATATAATAATAAAATATTCAAAATATCAAAGTTCATTTATATGGCAACGATTTGATGGTGGGTATAAAAGATTCGGCATAGCCGAATATAACACTCTTACTTGTTATTTTTGAAAATAAACGTTAAAATTAAATGTGTAGAAAAATAAAATGAAATAATTTGGATTACAGTGTAGGCCAACAGAACGGAACTAGATCTGAATTAGAACTGAACTAAAACTAAACTAGAACTAAACTAAGAACTGAACTAGAACTAAACTAAAACTGAAATAGAACTGAACTAGAACTGAACTAGAACTGAACTAGAACTGAACTAGAACTGAACTAGAACTGAACTAGAACTGAACTAGAACTGAACTAGAACTGAACTAGAACTGAACTAGAACTGAACTAGAACTGAACTAGAACTGAACTAGAACTGAACTAGAACTGAACTAGAACTGAACTAGAACTGAACTAGAACTGAACTAGAACTGAACTAGAACTGAACTAGAACTGAACTAGAACTGAACTAGAACTGAACTAGAACTTAACTAGAACTGAACTAGAACTGAACTAGAACTGAACTAGAACTGAACTAGAACTGAACTAGAACTGAACTAGAACTGAACTAGAACTGAACTAGAATTAAACTAGAACTGAATATAAGTCAAATACTAAATCAACATTGTCCTTTCTCTACCGATATTTCTATTCTCTCATAATATTTCTTTCCTTTAAATTCACAAAAAAAAAAATACCAAATAATTTGTTTAAATTACAAATTGTAGAATTGTCAAAGAACACAACTTTAACTTAAGCTGTCACATAATAGGGCTAATGAAATCCAATATCATTAGTGTTAAGTTGTCTGAGTTCGCATAAAAAAAAACAGAAACCTCATGTCAATAGCCAACAACATTCTATTAAATTCAAGTAGGGAACCCACAAAAAAAATAATAATAATGAGAAGAAAATAAATACCGACTTTAGAAGTTAAATATACATAGAAGGTTTTTTTATTTCTAAATATTTTTGGTGCAAAATGTTTAGTAAAAAATTTTATATATAGAAAAAATCGCAGGACACGTACAGACGAATTCATGCAGAAAAAATTGTTGTTGTTGGTGGTGTTGTCTAACAACAAAAAAGTCCTTGGGTACAAAGTAAAAGTTGGCAGGACAAGGCCAAAGTAGAAATTAATTTAATTTACATAAAATACAAAATATTCTTACTGTAGTTGTATTATGTCAGTGTTCTATATATTACGTATTTGTATTAGTAAATATCCTTATAAAATACACGTATACAAGTATTTAATGTGCCTGTGTATTATAAAGTTAATTTCTTTTTGTCTCTTTGTTTTTCTTCTTTACTTTGTTTTTCGTGCAGTTAAAATATATATTTTCTTCTTTTTTTTTGCTAAAATAAATTGTACAACTTTAATATGGCATGAAAAAGTATAGAAATAGAATTTTGCTTGGGTTTTCGACAAGTAAAATAAACAAAAAAAATAGTTAATATATTCCGTTGTTGTTTTACATAATTTTATTTAAATGTATGTGAGTGAATTGGGTTGAAATTTGGTTCCCTACATCAAAAGTAATTTTACTTAGCAGTTATATGAACAGAACCAGAACAGAACTAGAACCAAAACAAAACTAGAACCAGAACAGAACTAGAACAGAACTAGATCAGAACTAGAACAGAACTAGAATAGAACTAGAACAGAACTAAAACAAAACTAGAACAGAACTAGAACAGAACTAGAACAGAATTAGAACAGAACTAGAACAGAACTAGAACAGAACTAGAACAGAACTAGAACAGAACTACAACAGAACTAGAACAGAACTAGAACAGAACTAGAACAGAACTAGAACAGAACTAGAACAGAACTAGAACAGAACTAGAACAGACCTAGAACAGAACTAGAACAGAACTAGAACTAGAACAGAACTAGAACAGAACTAGAACAGAACTAGAACAGAACTAGAACAGAACTAGAACAAAACTAGAACAGAACTAGAACAGAACTAGAACAGAACTAGAACAGAACTAGAACTAAAACAGAACTAAAACAGAACTAGAACAGAATTAGAACAGAACTAGAACAAAACTAGAACAGAACTAGAACAGAACTAGAACAGAACTAGAACAGAACTAGAACAGAATTAGAACGGACCTAGTACAGAACTAGAACAGAACTAGAACTAGAACAGAACTAGAACTGAACTAGAATAGAACTAGAACAGAACTAGAACAGAACTAGAACTAGAACAGAACTAGAACAGAACTAGAACAGAACTAGAACAGAACTAGAACAGAACTAGAACAGAA
>NC_060951.1:28961343-28965283 GCF_022045245.1 Lucilia cuprina
CTAGAACTGAACTAGAACTGAACTAGAACTGAACTAGAACTGAACTAGAACTGAACTAAAACTGAATTAGAACTGAACTAGAACTGAACTAGAACTGAACTAGAACTAGAACTGAACTAGAACAGAACTGGAACTGAACTATAACTGAATTAGAAGTGAACTAGAACAGAACTAATAGTAAAGAATCTCTGGGTAGGATTCTTTTCATTAAAATGGATTTAATCATATCATTCAAGACAACTTTTATATGTATACAAAAATATTCTATTAGTGGTGATAGGAGTGAAAATAGTAGTAAAACAATTAATCTGAAATTTTGTACATTTTCATAGACTCTCTTATATTATTTTTTTTATATCCCATATAAGAAAATAGTTAAAAGACCTTCTCAATGACAAAATTGTTCTAAGTTTAGCCCATTATCTTCACGTTCATCGTATGTGTTAAACTGTTTAGCATACATGAGTTCCAAATATAACAACAATTCTCAATTCACAAGATTTGTATTGAAGAAGATAATCAAATGACTTCATCGCACATTAATAGAATGTTTTAATGAAAATTCAATATTTTCATGACAAAATCTAAAACTCACGTTTTAGGTGTTAAGTTATTGAAAACGCACACACTATGTACACACGCATGAATATCTAGTAACAGAACAAACATTTAAAAAGTCAAATTTGTTTTCTGAAAATTTTAATTGTTTCTGCCACAATTGAAATTGAAAAATCATGGAAATCCTATAATCATATAAATGGTGAAAACAATAACAACAAGTAAGAAAGTATAGTCGGAGGAGGCCGATCGTATAATAGCCTACACTAGTTATAAAATTTGATTTATTTATCGTAAAAATGAGAAATGAGAAAATCGGTATTTATGAAAGAAAATATGAAAAGTTTCCCATTGAAATTCGTAGATGGATTTCTGTTTTCATAAAATGTATTCGACTCAGCAAATATATATGGGACACGCTACAAACATCAACACCATCTCAAAAAAATAGTGTGTAGGGTACATATACCAAAAATTTGTGTAAAACAACACACATAAATAATATTAATTAATTTTTATTAACAATTCACATGTATATTAATAGAGAAGTTGTGTTCTTAACTTATAGAATATTTTTATTTATAGTTTTTTTTTTAACACAAACGAATAAAACAATAATATTTATTAATAAACACGTACAAATGTGAGAACTAATTAATAATTTTAAGCACTTATACCTCATTTAACGCATTAACCATTTTTATCCAGAGGGTTTTTGTGAAACATTTTATATATTAAAATTTATATGAAAAATGAGCAGAATTTTTTCACAAATAGAAGAATTTTATAGTTTGCCCGTCAGATGAGTGTAAGGTGTATTTGTCTTACAATATGGGCGGTATATTGTATGACTTTAAAATTTTAATTTCATATTTCTTTTATCGATACTGCTAAAGTTCCTTAAAAAGAAAAAGAATTGCAATAGCTATTTTAACGAGATTGAAAAATGTTTAAATTTAACGTAAACGACTTTCAGAGCCGCTACAGTAAAATAGTACAGTATGATGAGTTTTAACAATTATATGGACAAAATTGAACAAGAACATGACTTGAACTAGAACCGAATTCGAACAGAACTAGAACTTAACTAAAACTTAACTAAAACTTAATTAAAACTGAATTGGAACTGAACTAAAACTAAACTGAACTAGAACTGAACTAGAACTGAACTAGTACTGAACTAGAACTGAACTAGAACTGAACTAGAACTGAACTAGAACTGAACTAGAACTGAACTAGAACTGAACTAGAACTGAACTAGAACTGAACTAGAACTGAACTACAACTGAACTACAACTGAACTACAACTGAACTACAACTGAACTGGAACTGAACTAGAACTGAACTAAAACTAAATTAGAACTGAACTAGTTCAGTTGTTGGTTAAAGCACTTTGCCAATAATAAAGACTTTCTATTTCTTCCTTTAGCTCGCATTGTAAAAGGCCGCATGTAATTAGCTTTATCTCGTCCATGTAGTTTAGGTCGATAATCATTAAGTTTATATGATATTTATTGTAAAGACCTGGTTATTACCTTATTTTATATAATTTAACAGGAGTTAAATTTTTATGAGCTAAGTTTTATTATCAAGAAATAATAAAAAAGATTAGCAAAATAAATATTTTACTTTCAAAATACGTATACATAAAATAAAAATTGCATAGATCTTGGAAAACCCATAAAGTAGAGTGAAACAAATTCCACCCAACTATTTAAACAGAAGTACTTTCCTTAGATACTTAATACGAAATTTCTTTCAGCCCACGCATTTAAATGCTTGAATGAATTTCTTTTTATACTATTTTTACTTTTATACTCGTGTATCGTGATTTTACTAAATTGTTCTATGGGAAGAAAACTTTAAAAGTGTCGTTGAAAAAATTTCAAACTAATCTAAATGTATTTAATGTCTGGGAGGCTTTTCATTTAATGATGCCACTTGATTTAGTGGCGGTGGTGGTGGCATGGTAGAGCAAATCAACAGCATCCGTTACTCATTCATGCCGCAACATACAGAAAAACATTCAACAAACATGTGTATTTTGTTTTTTTCATTATGATGCAACTTTAATGGTTTTATTTATTGTTTTCGACGAAAATTAAAACAATCGCCACACGAGAGTATATTTTTTTTCGAGGAAGGAAAGAATACAACAATAACTACAACAACTAACGACTGCTATAGAAAAAACAAAACTGATTTTGAATATTATTTATGACATTGAATACTGTCAACATGAGGGCAGTAATGAAATCAGCAGTAGTCAGCAACAGCATCATCACTGCCATCAGTCTCATCGTCATTATCGTCATCATATTTTGCTGTTGGTTGGTTGACTTTATTGTTTATTATTAAATGTTATTTTATATGGAAGTTGTTTATTATTTCTATCGCAATAAATAAAAAAACTTATTGTTTAATATTCTACCGGAAAAAAAGTTATATGAAAAAATCTAACGGATATTACAGTATTTAAAAGTTTAATTCTTGTTTCTACTATTAGAGAATACCTGAGGGTTATGGAAACAATAAAAAAATACGAAATATAAGTAAGAATTTACTATCATCAGTTCAAATTGCATCAAAATTCTATAATTTCATAAAATATATAATTGTCTAATATATTATTAAAATTTTAATTTTGCTTACTACAATATTTTTAATTAAATTGCATATGATTCGTATACAAAATTGTCAACTAATTACATAAATATTAACACAATAAATGTGTTTTAAATTGCTAAATAATACCCCTAACTTTTCAACTTTTTCTGTTTTTTTATAATAAAATATTTTTTATTATTGTCGTTAAAAAAAGAGTAATATACAAATAATTGTAATTAATTGAGTTGTTGGTCACAATTTTCACAAAATTATATTTGACGTGTTTGCATGTCAACTGAATTCAATTCAATTACTTAATGGCTATATTGTTTTGTAGTCTTTAAATTTTTTATATTATTATTTGTTTTAAATAACTCAAACTCATTCACAACAAATAATATTTAATAGTATTAATTTGTTATAGAAAATGTGCCTTATTGTTTATATTATAAAGTGAAACATTTTAACTGCCTTATTCATAAACATTTATCAAAGGTTTATTTAACAAATTTTATATAAACATTTGATTTATAAATTGATGGAATAGTACTAGAACTAAAGCTAGAACAAAAGCAGAATAGAACCCGAACAGAACTAGAACAGAATTATAACGGAACTAGAACAGAACTAGAACAAAATTAGAACAGAACTAGAACAGAACTAGACAAGAACTAGAACAGAACTAGAACAGAACTAGAACAGAACTAGAACAGAACTAGAACAGAATTAGAACAGAACTAGAACAGAATTAGAACAGAACTAGAACAGAACTAGA
>NC_060951.1:28965383-28966756 GCF_022045245.1 Lucilia cuprina
GTCTATAGGCTAGTCTATAGTCTAGTCTGTAGTCTAGTCTATAGTCTAGTCTATGGTCTAGTCTGTGGTCTGTAGTCCTGTATATAGTCTGGTCTATAGTCTAGTCTACAGTCCAGTCTATAGTCTAGTCTATAATCTAGTCTATAGTCTAGTCTATAATCTAGTCTATAGTCTAGTCTATAGTCTAGTCTATAGTCTAGTCTATAGTATAGTTTATAGTCTAGTCTATAGTCTAGTGTATAGTTTAGTCTATAGTCTAGTCTATAGTCTATTCTATAGTCTAGTCTATAGTCTAGTCTATAGTCTAGTCTATAGTCTAGTCTATAGTCTAGTCTATAGTCTAGTCAATAGTTTAGTCTGTAGTCTACTCAATAGTCTAGTCAATAGTCGAGTCAATAGTTTAGTCTATAGTATAGTTTATAGTCTGGTCTATAGTCTAGTCTATAGTTTAGTCTATAGTCTAGTCTATAGTTTAGTCTATAGTCTAGTCTATAGTTTAGTCTATAGACTAGTCTATAGTCTAGTCTATAGTCTAGTCTATAGTCTAGTCTATAGCCTAGTCTATAGTCTAGTCTATAGTCTAGTCTATAGTCTAGTCTAAAGTCTAGTCTATAGTCTATTCTATAGTCTAGTCAATAGGCTAGTGTATAGTCTAGTCTATAGCCTATAGTCTAGTCTGTAGTTTAGTCTATAGTCTAGTCTAGTCTATTGTCTAGTCCATTGTCTAGTATGTAGTCTAGTCTGTAGTCTAGTCTGTAGTCTAGTCTGTAGTCTAGTCTGTAGTCTAGTCAATAGTCTAGTCAATAGTCTAGTGAATAGTCTAGTCTATAGTCTAGTCTATAGTCTAGTCTATAGTCTAGTCTATAGTCTAGTCTATTGTCTAGTCCATTGTCCAGTATGTAGTCTAGTCTGTAGTCTAGTCTGTAGTCTAGTCTGTAGTCTAGTCTGTAGTCTAGTCAATAGTCTAGTCAATAGTCTAGTCAAAAGTCTAGTCAATAGTCTAGTCTATAGTCTAGTTTATAGTCTAGTCTATAGTCTAGTCTATAGTCTAGTCTATAGTCTAGTCTATTGTCTAGTTTATAGTCTAGTCTATTGTCTAGTTTATAGTCTAGTCTATTGTCTAGTCTATAGTCTAGTTTATAGTCTAGTCTATTGTCTAGTCTACAGTCTAGTCTATAGTCTAGTCTATAGTCTAGTCTATAGTCTAGTCTATGGTTTAGCCTATAGTCTAGTCTGTAGTCTAGTCTATAGTCTAGTCTATAGTATAGTCTATAGTCTAGTCTATAGTTTAGTCTATAGGCTAGCCTATAGTTTAGTCTATAGGCTAGTCTATAGTCTAGTCTGTAGTCTAGTCTATAGTCTAGTCTGTAGTC
>NC_060951.1:28966856-28968775 GCF_022045245.1 Lucilia cuprina
CTATAGTCTAGTCTATAGTCTAGTGTATAGTCTAGTCTATAGTCTAGTCTATAGTCTAGTCTATAGTCTAGTGTATAGTCTAGTGTATAGTCTAGTCTATAGTCTAGTTTATAGCCTAGTCTATAGTGTAGTCTATAATCTAGTCTATAGTCTAGTCTATAGTCTAGTCTATAGTCTAGTCTATAGTATAGTCCATAGTCAAGTCCATAGTCAAGTCCATAGTCAAGTCCATAGTATAGTCTATAGTCTAGTCCATAGTCAAGTCCATAGTATAGTCTATAGTCTAGTCCATAGTCAAGTCCATAGTATAGTCTATAGTCTAGTCTATAGCCTAGCTTATACTCTAGTCTTTAGTCTAGTCTATAGTCTAGTCTATAGTCTAGTCTATAGTCTAGTCTATAGTCTAGTCTCCAGTCTAGTCTACAGTCTAGTCTATAGTCTAGGTTATAGTCTAGTCTATAGTATAATCTATAGTCTAGTCTATAGTCTAGTCTATAGTCTATAGTCTAGTCTATAGTCTACTATATAGTATAGTCTATAGTCTACTATATAGTATAGTCTATAGTCTAGTATATAGTCTAGTCTAAAGCATAGTCTATAGTCATGTCTTTAAAATAGTGTATAATCTAGTCTATAGTTTAGTATAGTCTATAGTCTAGCCTATAGTTCAGTCTATAGTCTAGTCTATAGTTCAGACTATAGTTTAGTCTATAGTTTAGTCTATAGTCTTCTCTATAGTTTAGTATAGTCCATAGTCTAGTCTATAGTCTAGTCTAAAGTCTAGTCTAGTCTAGTCTATACTCTAGTCTTTAGTCTAGTCTATAGTCTATATTCAAGTATATAGTATAGTCTAGTCTATATAGTCTAGAAAAATATAGCATATTTTCCTTTTCTTGTATGTTATATAACTTTTATGTATGAGTGAAATCGTAAGTAACAAACTCTTATGCCTTTAATAGCTAAGACCGGAAAGGCGGCAACGTTTTCTTTAAAGATACAATTTATCAAGAATTTTTCTTCAAACATTTTTTCTTCATACCATTTGCCCAAACATTTGTTTTATTGTTTTATAAGCCTCTTTCTATTTATTTATGTATTTTGGCTCTTGGTGTTTTTATTACCGTATGGATTTTTTTGTGACGTAAAAATTAATTACGTCGTCATTTGATATGACCAAATTCTTTTGTATGTATTTATGTATGTATGTGGTGGTATGTCTGTGAAAAAAGTATTTGTTTAATTTTTTGTTGTTATTGTTGTCTGCCAAAATATTATCTTATCATCGTCATACTCACGTATTTGAATCGAATGATAAACATATTGTTTTTCTTATTTTTGTTTTTTTTTCTGCTTTATAATACGTACATAGATATTTTCTTTTTTTTCGTAGTTTTGTGAAATATTTTTATTGCGTTCTTGATTACGTATTGTTTTAAATTAATTATAATATGTTTGCGTCGGCATATTTAGCATAAAGGCAAAATATATAGTAAAAGTAAATTCTAATTGCAAAACAATTATGGACTAAACTTATACTAAAGCGGGGAATATAGACTGCACTTCAGACAAGACTATAGAATAGAATATAAAATAGATCATATAGTAGACTATAGACTAGACTATTGACTATACCATAGACTTATCTATAGTCAATAGTATAGACTATACTATTAATAAGACTATAGACTAGACTACAGACTAGACTATAGACTATACTATTGATAATACTATAGACTAGACTACAGACTAGACTATAGACTAGACTACAGACTAGACTATAGACTAGACTATAGACTAGCCTATAGGCTAGCCTATAGACTAGACTATAGACTAGACTATAGACTAGAATATAGACTAGACTATAGACTAGACTATAGACTAGACTATAGACTAGAATATAGACTAGACTATAGACTAGA
>NC_060951.1:28968875-28971732 GCF_022045245.1 Lucilia cuprina
CTAGACTATAGACTAGACTATAGACTAGACTAGACTATAGACTAGACTAGACTAGACTATAGACTAGACTAGACTATAGACTAGACTAGACTATAGACTAGACTATAGCCTAGTCTAGATTCGCATATAGACTGAAATGTAGACTAGTCTATATAATGGACCATAGACTACTTTCTCAACTAGATTATAGACTTTGCTACAAGCTAAACTATAGAATAGACTATAGGCTAAACTATAGATTATTTTTCATTAAAAAGTATCTTGCTTTGGAATCAAATTTTTTCGTCCTTCTTTTTACTGAAATTTACAACATTACGTATGCGTAATTATTAATTAAATAATGTTGATGTAAGAACTTTACCCCATATTCATACAAATATTATTTTGTTTTTTTAGTGTTATTAAGCACATTTTTCATACAAAATTCCTACAATAGGTCGTCATTTATTTTGTTAATAAAAAAATTAAAATTTATAAACTAAACTATATTATTTTTAAATTTAATAAAATTATTGATGGTATAAATTTTGTATGTGTTTAATAACACCAAAAATCCAGTTAATATCTTTACATCAACGTATACGTAACGTTTAATTATTTAAAAATTACTCATACGTAGTGTGCTAGATTTTAGTTAAAAGGACGAACGAAATTTGGTTTCGATAGTAAGATTTTTTACCAAATAATCATACACTTCAGTTATTTTCGAACAGAATTATCCAAAAAGGCCTTCATTTATCACCATTTTCCCCAACACATGTTAAAATGCACGCGCTTTTACGAGTATACGATTCCGAGCGACATGACTTAAGTTGTTTTGATAACAAAACTACACAGTCATATAGACAAATACTTTCATATACCAATGTACAGAAATTGGTGCTGTTAGTCTTGTGATTTAATGCGTGCCCAAATGGTTTTTTGCCAGTTTGATTTAATGTAAGAGGGGTGTGTGTTTGTGCTTGAGACTATGTGAAATTTCTATTCATTCATACTGATACTGTAGAAAAATACGAGAACAAAACAAACAACTAGTTGTTTAAAGAAATTAAAACAAAATGTAACAGTAAGAACAAGAAAAACACAATCAAAGAACAAAATATATAAAAGCGTCAAAATAAACAAAAGCATTTTATTTAATGCCTTCTCATTTACAGCTGAAAATGTCAATTAAACAAAACTTAAACGAAACACATACATACTGATATCGATTATTTGGAGAAACAAATGAAAAAAGCACACACAAGTACAAGTACTTCATAATATTGGATTACCAAATAAAGGGGAAGTTATGCCTTTGGTGAAATTTAAAAAGTAGTTACAATAAAAATAACTACATAATGCAATACTTAGTACTACTACTTAGTACTAACTACTCATTACAATATCTTTTATAAACAAGTAATTCTATTAGCAACCGACTCTACCTATTAAGCATACCTTCCCCCAGCTGGCGTTATTAAACATGCTTGTAATTTAAGCGGGTAATTTAAGAAACAAACCACTTAATTTATGCAGAAAAATGCATTTAAATATTTTTTGTTTATATATTAACTTTTTGTTCATATTCAAATCAAAAGCAAAACACAAACAAAATGACGTGACTATTTACAATTTAAGAATATGCAAACGCTGTACAAGTGGGTAACAGAAATCGCACAATGTTTCGTCTGGGTGACAAAATTGAAAAAAGTTTTTCTGTTTTATACGGAAAGCTTAGTGTTTCAGAATTGATACCTTAAGTTGGTTTTAAGGGTCAATATGTTAATGCGTTGGCAACCTCAGCACGAAATAATATCCTCTCCACTATAGTGGTGGAGTTAAGGAACAATAAACAGTGTATAGAATCGCAAAGATCCTATTGGATGAACGTACCGAGAGTGGAACTAGAAGCCGCCTTAAAATGAGTGACCATGAGTACAGAGGACATTAAAACTGTTTAACACTTAACACTTCTCAGGAATTTCGGTTTTTTCAGATATTACAACACACTGAAACACTGATTTAAATTTTTTAAGGAACAACGCCCTGGAAAGTGATTATCAGAATATTGGATAATAGTCGGATCAGATCTATGTGACAAAGGAAATAGCAATTCCAAAGTCAATAAATTTCAATGATAACCCCGACAATTAGTCGCGTAGCATATAAAAATATATCCTGTTGAGATGGCGACAGCACCGAAGAACTTCTCCGAAATGTAAAATGGCATACTAAATCAGTACTAATCTCCAATATATTTAGACTTTCGTGATCTTTCAACAATTTTCGCATCAGTTCCATTTCCATGACATTCAACCATTGAATACTAACCTGACAGCGTAGTGGGATGTTGGTATATGATGGGGACCGGTAAGAAATGAATCCTGTTTTGTTCACAGCATATTGTATGAAAAGAGAATTATCCAACCCATTAGGTATATGATATATAAGTCCTTAAACCAACATTCTCTCCCCGCGATTTTGGGTATTAAACTACATCCCGAAGGAACCTCAACCAACTGACTAGCCATTACAAGTCCTGCGGGCAACTGGTCACCCGTAGTACCTGGTTAGATCCTATACCAAATCATTCCAAGGCTAAGCCGAGGATATATTTGACAACACCAGTTTATAGTCCTGGCTGACTAGAGGCATTGGTAAAACCTCGATTTCCCGGGATTGCAATAACACCAAGGCTGAGATTTCACATCCCCCAGGGGAACTACGTGGTAGAGAGTAGAGTTTCTAATAATACAATTTCTCAATCATCAGATAGATAGATAGATAGATAGATAGATAGATAGATAGATAGATAGATAGATAGATAGATAGATAGATAGATAGATAGATAGATAGATAGATAGATAGATAGATA
>NC_060951.1:28971832-28976373 GCF_022045245.1 Lucilia cuprina
ATAGTCTAGTCTATAGTCTAGTCTATAGTCTAGTCTATAGTCTAGTCTATAGTCTAGTCTATAGTCTAGTCCATAGTCTAGTCTTTAGTCTAGTCTTTAGTCTAGTCTATAGTCTAGTCTATAGTATATAGAGTAGTCTATAGCCTAGTCTATAATCTAGGCAATAGTGTAGACTATAGTCTGGTCTACAGTCTAGTCTTTAGTCTAGTCTATAGTCTTATCTAGTCTATAGTCTTATCTAGTCTATAACCTTGTCTCGTATATAGGCTTGTTTAGTCTATAGCCTTCTCTAGTCTATAGTTTGTCTAATCTATAGTCTTGTCTAGTCTACAGACTTGTCTAGTCTATAGTTTTTCTAGTCTATAATTGTGGTTGGTCTATAGTCTTTTCTAGTCTATAGTTTGTCTAGTCTATATTCTTGTCTATAGACTAGTGTATAGACAAGACTAGACAAGGCTGTAGACTGTTCTATGAACTAGACAGGACTATAGATCAGACTATGGAATATGGACTATATAATACACTATATAAGGATTGGGACATTTTCAATTGTTGATGATAATTATACATTTTACATTTTATTACAAATATTAAGTAATACCTATAGCTGAAAGATATTTGATATCTAAAAACAAATTGATGTTAACCACAAAAATTTAACCTAGAAATATCAATATCAATTACATAAGTACATGTAAACTAAAAAAATATTTTCACTTTCAAAGAGACATAAATAAAAAAAATAAGTACACATTCGACCCTATTCCACACTACAAAACAGTATGTATTTTGCAACCCTAACTTCAATTGTTATGTAACGATTGCATTTGTAAACAAAATAGAATAAAAACTAAGCAGCAATAAAAATGGTTTAGTTTTAATTTTTCCATTTAACCACATTTAGCTAAAGGTCATTCCAATGATTATAATTAACACCTTAGCACATCATGTATAACAAACACTTTTTGAAAAATATTAAACTTAAAAAAAGTTCTTATTTACATACAATTAAAATGATAAATAAATGTAGTGTAAATGAGAAAATAAAAACAATTTTATGAAAATATTTAACTTTAGATGATACAACAACAAACATGTTATAGTTTCGTTTCTATTTAGTAGCAAAATTTTAACACAAAGATGTTAAACAAATAGAGCAAGCGAGCGACTGAGTGTGTTTACTTCAAGTCAACATTCGCTTTTATGTTCATTTCATTTCCTTTAGTATCTTCTGTAATGGCTGATACTGGCTGCTGCAACGCAACTCTTGCTCTGCTCAAGTTAAGTGATAATGGTTTAAATGTAATAGTTATTATTAGTTGTTTTTTTTTTTTTTTTTTTTTTTGGAAAAGAATACACATTTTTTAAAAAAAAATTTTAAAACAATTGGGCTTAATGTCCAGAAGTTTGCTTGAATTTTTTCGAAATATTTAATTTTAAAAATTTGTCATTATATTAAATTTTCTTAAAATATTTTTAAAAATTTTCCATTTTATCGCCGCTAAAAATCACTACCTCAATACGTTTGAAATTCTATATATTAAACGTGTGATGGCATAACTCAACAAATAGAAGTCAGATTTTAAAAGAATGTTGTCTTTCTTTCCTCCATAATTGTTTAATAATAAGCCAGCAGACATGTGATCCCGTGAGCAAATGATCGTGAGCTAAATCGTGATGAGCTGTCAATATACAGCATTTTATAGAGAGAGACTGTCCTTAAAGATCGCCTTTTCTTGGTGATGAAGAGGTAGTGATAGCTCTTTATGATAGAAGAAAAAGACAGAACATCTGTTATATTCACTCTTGAACAGATGATAAAAAGCTTCGGTCCTAGCAATCTAAGATCTTGAACAAACGATACGTTGATTTTTGAAAACGATCTTGACATAGACAGCTGATTTTACGCGATCTTAAACTCTCTATGGATAACACTTTACGTTCGATCTTGAGCTAGCGATAGAAGATTTGTTAATAGCTTCTTATCGGCGATCTTGAGTCGGCAATAAACAGCGATCTAGAACTGGCTATAAAGATCTTAAACTCTCTATGGATATCACTTTACGGGCGATCTTGATCTAGCGATAGAAAATCTATTATTAGCTTCTTATTAGTGATCTCGAGCCAGCAATAAAGAGCCTTATACATATAATCTTCAGCTAGCGATATAGAGCGATCTTAAGTCGTCAATAAAGCTAGGCAAAATATAGATATAGAGTATTTTTTAAATCAATATTCAGTCCTCGATATAGAACCAATGCGTTGCGTTGACGAAAGAAAACCTTTTCTAAGAGATTTTGGAAATTTTAATAGAAAGTCATTTATTTGAACCAAGAAATTGAGAGCCCTTGAAAATCGATCGTAAGATAAAAGGTTAGGCTACCTAAATATGGAATTAAAACGCTTTGTATGGGTGATCTGGATCAAGCAATAGAGGATCTTATTTATGCGATATTGTTTTAACAGTAGAGAGTACTTTTCCGATGAGCTTAAGATGGCAATCTAAAGCTTTTTATGGATGATATTGCACAGCTTTAACAAATATTTTATGGACGATCTTGAGATAGCGATAGAAAGGATTTTATAAGTGGTATTTAGTAAGTGACAGAGAACTTTGAAAAATAACTTTTCAAAAGCGATCTTAACACTGCGATCAAGAGTCTTTTAAAGAGCTTTAGCGACAGTCTTTTATGTGTGTTCTTAAACTAAATCGAGAGAGACTATTCTGATAGAGAGGTTTTTTATACAAATTAGAACTACTTAGTTGCTTGCGAGCTCTTAATAATCGAACGTTACCTAGCGATAAAAACACTTATAAAGAGCTTTGAAGAGCAATTATGAGCTTGCAAAAGATATCCTTTAATAGTCAATCGTGGGCGAGCGAAAGTCTTTTATAGGCGCTCTTAAACTAACTATTAAAGAAGTAAGCTTAAAAGAGTAATCTTGTGACAAGATCCTATTCAATAATTAGACTAACAATAGAGAGACTTTTTTGTTAGACTTAGTTATAGAGAGCTTTTATATATAATCTAGAACTAGCTCTTTATAAACGAACTTTACCTAGCGATAAATACACTTTTAAAAAGCGTTAAAGAGCAATCGTGGGCTAGTAATAGAGATCATTTTATAGTCAATCATAAGCCAGTCTTTTATAGGCGTTATAAAACTAACAATAGAGAGACTTTTTAGTTACAATAAGATACAGAAAGCTTCTATACTGCGAGCTTTAAATAAGCGAACTTTACCTTGCGATAAAGACACTTTAAAAGTGTTTTAAAAAGACTTTTAGAGAGAAATCTTGAGAAGGCGATAGATATCTTTTTATAGCCAATCATAGGCTAGCGATATTCTTTTATATGTGGTTTTAAGATAATAGTAGAGAGACTTTTAAGTTAGAGTTAGTTATAGAGAGCTTTTATATGCGATCAAGATTCAAGGTACTATTAATGAGCTTTTAAGAGACATTTTAAAAGCTTTAAAGTGCAATCAAGAGACATTTTAAAAGCTTTAAAGAGCAATCATGAGACAACGATAGAGATACTTTTATAGTCAATCATATGCTGAGCGAATATTAGAGACACTTTTAAAGAGCGATATTGAGCTAGCGATTGAGATCTGTCTAACTTCGGCTAACAATATAGACTTTTTTAAATGTGATCTTTAGCTGGCGATAGAATATCTATTATAGGCGATCTTGAACTAGCGATAATTGATGAAATTGAGTTAGTTATAAAATCTTTTATAGGTGATCGTGAGTAACTCAAGATCGAGTGTGTAAACTTTAGTTATTAGCATAACACGAATAAATTCTCTTACATCGCTACAACCTACACGAAAAATCTAATAAAAACAACACTTAACTAACAAACAGAGTACAACGACAACAATAACTCACTAAATGTCATAATTGTATAAAAAATTAGATATAATTTATTTTTGTAAACAAATGATCTTGTATAATGTTATTTTTAAACGAAAAGAAAAAACAATAATAAAGTGCACAATTGAGAATTTTAAAAATTCGGAGAAATATTCATATAAGTACACAAAATTTTACAAACACACCCATCAAATTTTGTAACACCTCTCTACATATAGCTTTAGATGAAAATATGTATTTAGATTCATTAAAGTTTACATTAAATATTGAGAGTTTTTTATACGATTTCTTTAAACACCGAAAAAAATTGCTTTAATAAAGTTTAAATTTGTTTTCCATTATTAACCTCCCACTAACCATGACAGTGGAAAAATTTCATTTTTTTTTTGGCCAGGTAATTGTTAAAAAAAATAAACAAAAATTTTAAATCGCAACAATAATAAAAACAAATACGTTAGTATTGTTCAAATAAATAAAAAAAAAACAACAAACATTCAAAATATATCGCGTAATGTTTTTGTGTGATTTGAAATAATTTCTTAAAAGCAAAATAAAATTGAAATATTTCAAATGGAATTTTCTTTAATTACTCACTCTCACTCTAGGTAAACATGTGAAATTTGAGTGGTTCCTTATTGGAGGGGCAATGCTCTCCAATAAT
>NC_060951.1:28976473-29014314 GCF_022045245.1 Lucilia cuprina
TGGGTTTAGTTGAAAATATTTAATAATTTCAGTACGCACTTTTTTCTGGTCACTCATTTTAATCAGATTAACAAAAAAATTAATATAATTGACTTTACACATAATAACAGACATGTTTTTCAAAGGTAACTTGATCCAAAAAAAATCAAATAATACTTTGGTTGAAAAATGTAATGAAAAACGTGTGTTAAGAATTTTTCGATCTCACTCCTTAGATAGATGGATAGATAGATAGATAGATAGATAGATAGATAGAAAGATAGATAGATAGATAGATAGATAGATAGATAGATAGATAGATAGATAGATAGATATATAGATAGATAGATAGATAGATAGATAGATAGATAGATAGATAGATAGATAGATAGATAGATAGATAGATAGATAGATAGATAGATAGATAGATAGATAGATAGATAGATAGATAGATATATAGATAGATAGATAGATAGGTATATAGATAGATAGATAGATAGATAGATAGATAGATAGATAGATAGATAGATAGATAGATAGATAGATAGATAGATAGATAAATAGTTAGTTAGTTAGTTAGTTAGTTAGTTAGTTAGTTAGCAAGTTATTTAGTTAATTAGTTAGTTAGTTAGTTAGTTAGTTAGTTAGTTAGTTAGTTAGTTAGCAAGTTAGTTAGTTAATTAGTTAGTTAGTTAGTTAGTTAGTTAGTTAGTTAGTTAGTTAGTCAGTTAGTTAGTTAGTTCGTTATTTATTTAGTTAGTTAGTTAGTTAGTTAGTTAGTTAGTTAGTTAGTTAGTTATCAATTAATTCTTGTTCCTCTCGTCATTTTTTAGTGTAGAGTTTGTAAATGTTCTTCCAAGCCGTACCACTGTGCAGAATATTCATAACTTGGTTCTGAAATATTATTTAGTTGTTTTTAAAATTAAGAAATTTTGTTTATTCTTTTTTAAATATTAAAGTTTATTAAAGTTTATTCTTGTTTACATTTTAAAGTATGTATAACAACTCGTTATGAGCTGATTAGGTCCAAAAACATTCAAGACAACAAAAAACGAAAGAAACACATGTTTCAGTTTAAAGACGTCTTCAAAGATGGTATTAAATTTGTTAACAAAAACACCATTACATACAAACAATAATAAATGAATTAAATATTATTACCGCTTGCTTGTCACCGTCTCGATATCATGTGTCTCCGTCTGTCAGTAGACTCAATTGAATTAACTGTGATTATTTCATATCTTATCCGTCATTAAACAAAATTATTTTGTTGTTATTGTTTAAAATGAATACGAGTGATATAAATTTAAGTGTTTGCTTATTCTATGGCTGTTAAAAAAATGTTTATTTGTGCCATTGAAAAACATAATATGGGTCAAATTTATTGATCATTTAAATTGAATTGTCATGATTGAATTTTTTATACTTGGCAATTTAGTATTTATTAGAGAGATATTATTTAAATTTTCGGTTGTACAGAGGTTTTTGTTAAAGAAACTGAGAATCTGTTAAAGAGATAAACAAATTTTTAATTGATTGGTAACGATTGTAAGAGACTCTTAAACATATAGCGAAATAGTTTTAGATAAGTAAAAAAAAGAGTCAGTTTTTAAGGGAGTGATCTTTGAGTTATGACAATTTTTAAGTAAATGAACTCTAGCACATTTTATGTAGCCTATAAAAAGTCCAATTAATTATAACGTTTATCTTATGAACGATGAAAAATTTAACTATTTTCAAAATTATTTTCATTCGTCATTATAGGTTACAGTTGTTATTTTATGCCGCAATTGAAAAATTACCAAAAATTTTGTGATTATCTTTCTTTGTGGTTTAAAACAAGATAATAAACACACAAAACGTTTATTATACATCTGATAACACAGATTTATATTTAGAACACACAAAAGAAAATCACGTGAGGAAATTTGTTATTAAAAACTTGAGTGTCCCTAAGATTAAGTTATTAAATTTGACATTGGAATAAACAAATAAAATAAAAGCTAAAGAATCAACTGTATTCCTAATGGAATTAATTAAAATTAATGTTATATTTAACTAAAATTTAATTTATTAAAATCTAGATGCGAAACAAAAGTTTATTTTCAGACTATTGCGTCGTTTTGTTGCAAAAGCTCTGCAATTTAATCAACTTAATTTATATTTGTTTTCTTGGATATTTTTCATGTCGTTCATTGATAATTTTATAATGAATTTGAAATCATCGTTTAATAGTTTGTTTTTCGCCTAACATTTACTATAGAAAAGTATTTTTGCAATACTGGTAATAGGAAGTGGCAAAATATGTTTGCCTTAGATAAGATTGAATGGCAAAAAGAGAGAGAGAGAGAAGTAATGAATCATTTTTAAGATTTTTTACTTTTTATACCCTACACCACTTTAGTGGGGAGGGTATATTGGGTTTGTGTTGATGTTTGCAACGCACAATAATATTGGTCCTCTATACCCACCTTAAAGTGTAGCAATCGGCTCAGAATCATTTTCTAAGTAGATTTAGCTATGACCGTCTGTCTGTCCGTCCATGTAAACCTTGTAATCAAGCTACAGGTCGCAATGTTAATGATAATTCAATTTGGTACATGATATTCTTTTGCCCCAGGAACGAAGCCTATTGAAATGGATAATATCGGTCCATTATTTCACCTAGCCTTCATACAACTGAACCCCCCCAATAGGGCTTTTATTTGTATTTAATTTAATAAAGAGAAATTGGCAGAGAACAATTATTCGACGAGTTTGTTTTTATAGAAAACTTCAAAAAATTTAGCTTTGTATATAGTAGAAGAGTTTTTATATTAATTTATCTATTCACACCTGAGGCGCTTAAATTATTGCTGGCGATAAAGATTGAGTTGCATTCACATATACATACAACATATACAGATATTTATATTAATAAAGTTTAGCATTTTATTAAATTAAGATAATTTTGTTAAATAAATAGTAAAACATTTCTATGTTTGTATAGTTCAAGGTGAAATGATGAAAACTTTTTAAGAAATTTCTTCATTGTTTTTTGAAGTTTTGAGAGCGTAAATTTTAAAGATTTAGGAATAGATAACCGAGATTTTAATTTAGGAAAATTTAAAGCAATTTGTATTATAATTTCGACCAGTTTTCTAATTCATTAGATAATATCGACAATATTTTAAAATTTTCAACCAGATTTCTAATTTGTAAGATAATATCGACAACATTTTTGAATTTATAGAAAATTTTCGATTTAATTTATATAAAAAATAAATTTTTCAACCAGATTTGTAATTTGTAGAAAAATATCCATTTAAAATTTATCAGAAAAATTTTCGACCAGTTTTTCAAATGTGTAACTAATTGACTTTATTTTTAAATTTACAGAAAATTTATTGGAAATTTTTCAGAAAAAATTTCAACCAGTTTTCCAAATGTGTAATTAATTGACTTTATTTTTAAATTTATAGAAAACTCTAGACCCAATTTTATATTTATTCGACCAGTTTCCCAACTTTGTAATATATCGACTTTATTTTACAATTTGAAGAAAATTTTCGATCTAATTTTTTTATTTATTAAAGAATTTTGAGTTTTTTTATTTAAATAAAATTTTTCGACCAGATTTCTGATTTAAAGAACATAATCGATCAAATCTTAAAAAAAAACAATTTCGACGAATTTTTAATTTAAAAGGAAATTTTCTATAATATTTTTGATTTATAATACAATATCGAAAATGTTTTTAGTAAATGGAGGATTTTCGACATATTTTTCTAACAAATTTTTAATTTGTCGACTTTTAATTTATAGTAAATGTTCGACGAAATTTTCTACTAGAACAATTTAGACAATTTTTTCTATTTTATTTCTGATTGAAAGAAAAAATCGATTGAATTTTAAATTTAAAGAAAATGTTTGATCCAATTTTTTTTCTATCAAAAATGCTTGAAAATTTTTTTAATAAAAAATAATTATTTCGACCAGATTTCAGATTTACAAAAAAAATAAATTATAGATAATTTTCAACTACATTTACAAATTATAATTTTTATTTTTTTATTTAAAAGACATTTTTCGACCAGATTTCTCATTAATAGTACAATATCAATGAAACAAGTAGCTAAAAAGGTGGTTTTTACAGAAAACGAACCTACGCTTTTTGTTTGTTTCTTCACTGCCCTACTCACAACACCACTGCTTAGTTATACTATCGAGTTTCCAATAATCGTTTTCACACAGAAAAGCTTTTATCTTTATGTGTGTCAAAAACTGATTGCTAGCGCAAAATAAAGTACTTAGGTTTCTGATTATATATAAAACATTATAAGAGTAATGCAGGCGGTAAGGTAGTAGTCATTGAAAGGTAAGTTTTAATTAAGCCATTACCGAGTTTTTGCTGGGTATGTATTTGATTTGTAAAGTCGATTTATTTGTTTTCTGTTTACGTTGACAATACGTTTCGGATGACAATATAAGGATTATCATAAAGAAGTTGTTTTAAAATAAATATGTTTATGTATACATAATAATAAAACAATTGTCCAATTCACAATCGAAGTTGTACGGTTGTATCGTACTATGTCGTAATATTTATACCCTACAGCGCTTTAGAGGGGAATGTATATAGAGTTTGTACTGATGTTTGTAACGCACAATAATATTGGTCCTATACAAATATATATTTTGTTTCAATCAAATTTATTTCAAACATTTTTATGACATACGACGCTACAACAAAACGACATCAATTATGAATTTGACAAATATAGTTTTGAAAATTAAAATAATACAATTATTTTCATTTAATAGATTTTAAATTAACATATTTAATCTAATTTTCTACAAAATTAAGTTTAACTAAAAACAAATACGAAACAAACATTTTGGAAAAACATTTCTATAAACATAAATGTTTAATTTTTATTTGGGAAATGTCATTTTCACACAATTAACTGCACAAAAGATTTGAACAGAAAGAAACTTTATTTAAAGAATTTCAAGCAATAAAAAATAATTAAGTATTTCAAATTACCTAAAGATGATTACAACAGCCAAGTTAATTGAATTTAATTTTTCTTTTTGCATAAACAAAAATTTCTTTTAGCTTGAACTGAAAATACTCGGTAATAAATCAAATAATGGCCAATGTTATTCTGGTAAAATTGATTACAGGCACTTTGCACTTAATACTTCATTGATTCGTCAGACACACATCCAAAAAAAATTAATTCATCTAATTAATAATCCGTGTGAATGAAAAGAAAATCATGATTTGATTCATTTGATTTTGTCGATAATTTTTTATTTATAAGAAAATTGAAAATATATATAAATAATAAATACAGATACGGATTTGTGGTAATAAACGCATAGAAATAATTATCAAGAAAATTTCGGTTAAATGAACGGACATTATTTATCGCTAATTTGTAGGATAAAAAAATTACATATTATTCGGTGGAAATCCATTACTAGTAAAATCTAAAATAAATATTTAATGAAGTGCAACTAATATATTGCGATTTATTTTATTTTCTAATATGTAAAAAATATTTAACTAATTCATTCCAAACTGAATAAAGTTTATCATGCCTCGACCAAGTATAGTGTGTGAAGAAAAAAGAACACTTTTCTGATACCTAAATCCTTTCCACCAGTTTTTGTTACCAATATGAACACATATTTAATAACAACAAGTAAGATATTATAGCCGGGCGAGGCAGACCATAAAATACCCTACACCTTTTACAAAAATATGATGTGATTTAGTTGCCATTAAGTTGAATTGTACTCTGCCTCAGATATACATAACATTTAAGAGAAATTTTGATGGGAGCTATTCAGGGGTCATATGAGGACCTATTATTATGAAATTCCTGGGGGTCATAAAGTCTAGTATAGAACTTGGTTTTGCAGCTTTTTATCGGGATATGAGTATACTAAACATAATTATGAACTTTTGTTTACGGTACTATAGAAGATTATGTGAAATTTGTATTGAGCTATCTAGAAAATTGCGACCTGCAGTTTGATTACAAAGTTTAAAAGCCCTATTCGGGGGTTTAGTTTTATGGGGCTAGGTGAAATAATGGACTGATTGTAACCATTACCAATAGGCTTCGTCTACGGTACCATAAAAGATCATGTGCAAAATTTCTTTTGAGTTATCTCCAAAATTGGGACCTGTAGTTCGAATACAAGGTTTACAAGCCTTTTCTATTTTCTATTATATAAGGGGTTATGTGAAATAATGAACCGATCTTAACCATTTTCAATAGGTTTCGGGATAATAGAAGATCATGTACCAAATTTCATAGAATTATCTTCAAAATTGTAACCTGTAGTTTGATTACAAGGTTTATATGGACGGACAGACGGACGGACTTTTGGACGACGACGACTTATTTGCTGATATTATGTAGGAAATTTCTCGAAGGCATGTCTGACAGAATTATTGAAGATTTGGATCCCGAAGACATCTAAGGTCTTCAGAAAACAGATTTCAACAGAAACACACACAGACGAACAGGTATATTATCTATCCGCTATCTATAAAGGTAGTTAGTTATTTAGTTAGTTTGAAAGGAAGAAATACAGCTACAGCTAAATCGCTCCTGTTGTGAGCTCCTAACCCCTTTAAGCAAAAAATTAAACCGCTGGATATAACTTCACTACTCACTTTAATTTGGCGTGTGTATATTGATCATTTTTGATAAAAAATGGAAAAAGTGCTTTCGACGGATATCGATGGATATCAAATTCTAAAAAATAACTTATTTTTCTTTAGGAATAACCTTTACTGAAGTGAACTCTGCCCCGTCTACGTGAAAGAGTTAATCGATGGGAATAGTAGCCACCAGCTTAGTCTACCAGACTAGAACACTAACCACTAACCGGAGACCACATAAGGATAGTTAGGTAGTTAGTTAGTTAGTTAATTAGTTAGTTAGTTAGTTAGTTAGTTAGTTAGTTAGTTAATTAGTTAGTTTGTTAGTTAGCTAGTTAGTTAGCTAGTTAGTTAGTTAGTTAGTTAGATAATTAGTTAGTTATGGGGTTGTCTTCCGGGACATAACATGTGGACTAATATGACTGAATGTCTATTCAGAGAACTCAACTTATTTGGTATCACGGGAGCTCATGGATGGGCCAATGAGTTTTATACTGTACTGCTTAGAAATAAGGTGTACGGGAAGAGAATGACAGATTTATTGCCCATCTTCAAATATCCCCTCTTTGTCCGGATATGTTTAAGAATTACAGACTTCTGTGAGTAAAAACTCCATATTGGCATATTTGTTGGTGGATCCATCTCTAGTTGTTGTTGAATCATATAAGCCATTCCATCTGGATGGTTGTTAACGGAAGTGATGCCCCTATGAAGAATATCGCACAGCTGAAATACTCTAACAAAGTACTTGAGCATATTCCGCAGATATTTTCCCTTCTTATCAATTAGAATCCTTTTCCGTTTAAGCTCTATCCTTTGTTGCCGATTTCGCATAGCTTTCTCTTCTTTATTTACTCTGTGTTTTCTTTGAGTAGGAACTTCTTTTGACATATTTGATAGTGGATCATGTTGCCAAATCTATAGATGCCATTTCATCTGGGTCCTTGTAAACGGAAGTGATGCTACGTGGTCAGATATTGCATAGCTCAAGTACTGTGGCATATGCTAGTCCATATGCCACAGTTCTCTTCCTTTCTTATCCTTTTCTTTTTATGTTTTATCATTCGCTGCTGGTTTCGCATAGCTTTCTCTTCTTTCTTTAAAGGTTGGAACATAAAACGAAATTAATGAGATATATGACTTATTTTCTTGATCGGCTTAATTTCATTTGATTCAAAAGAGATTGACGATAAGTGCGATTTATCCTTTGGAAAGTTTTCTTTTAACTTTGTTCTCCAGTTCGACATTTTTTCGTGTTGGGTAACTTAACCATTATGACAGCCGAACAGCTGATTTCCAATTGAATAGTTGACCTTTACTATCAAAGTGACATAATAGTAACGGAAATTTTTCATTTAGCTCTTATAAGGAGAACATTATAACGTCGTTTCAAAATTAAAGTAATTGTTTCTATTGATAATGATTCGATCCACTTTCTATAACCTTAAAGGTCTTTATTTTATAAATTTTTGCTTTTATCTTGACAACTTACTTTTTTTTAAACAACTTTAATAAAGTAATAAAAGTAAGGTAAAAGTTATAATGGACAGTTACAATACACTGTAACAATAACTTTGTAATGATTCAAACACATTTTATGACTGTTTTAAAACTTTTATAACAAATTTTATGACCATTTTGTAAAACAATTTAATTAAAAGAAATAATAACTAATATACCAAAATACTGAAAGCAAAAGTCTAGGAAATAAAAGCTTTAAATTAAATTAATAATTATTTTTATTTATAGACTACAAACGATACACATTAAAGAGAACACGTATAAAACCTTAAGTACAAATATAAACAATTAAAACTTTGTAAGAAAAAAAAAAAATAAATGTCGTCTATGAAAATGTTTTGTATTAAAATATTTAAATATTAAACAGACACAAAAAGCCTACACGCCTATGAGACCCATGAACAGTAAACATATTTTCAAATTAAGACACCTAAGTATGTAAGTATGTACTTACTTACTTACTTGTATTCACATATATGTTTAATAAATAACAACATTTATTTTTATTACATTAGACATTATAACATTTTATTTACATAATATTACGATTAGATATTAAATAATAATTTAGTAATTTGTAATGTCATTCTAATGATGATATTTAGTAGTATGTATGTAGTAGGCTTTGTTTTACTACATTTACAATAATTTAATACCCAAATGAGCTCTAAAATAAATTGGATTTCTTTTTTCAAAAGGTTCAATATATCCCTTAACAATTATATGATTAATTACTTACCAAATAGTCACACACATAAACTTTTGTTTAATATATTCATATTTTGAACATAAATAATTTTATTATCTAGATAATATTTCCCAGTAGATTACAAAGGATTTTGTTTTGTTTTCTTCTTTTGACATTAGCAAAAACCAAAAAAAAGGAAATATGTTAATGGCACAAAGGAAGTAATACTTAAATTCCCATAAGTTTATATTTTTAATACAAATCAATAAGAATGTAATTAATGTTGGTCATGTCCGACTTTGTGGTACTTTAGAGCAGCTTTGTTGATGAATGGATTCAATCTTATGACTTGCGATACGTTCTCTTAAACGCAATAACACTAAAACAAGTATTATATTTATGGTCAGATCTTACAATGTTGTCAGATTGGGACGATACGCTATCTAACTAACACTAAAATAGTTATTATATTTATAGTCAGATCTTACAATGTTGTCAGATCTGACACAAAGTTTTTAACATCAGCTAAATTGACAGTTCAGAATAAAACAATGTTGTCAGATCTTGCAAGATTTGACACAAACTTTTTAATAACAGCTAAATTGCCAGTTCAGACAATTGTAAGAAAACCTTTTTATTTTATTGTCAGACTATTGACAAACATCCCCTCTCCCCACCGGGGCTGGTTTTCTTGATGTATGACCTTCATGTTAGTGTATTGCAAACTATAAACTGGTAATGTCACTTCTCCCTTCAAATCATCGTGGTCTAACCAGAGCAGCACATAATAGTGCTTCGGGTTCCCAGTTTCCCGCAGGATAGATGGATGACGCAACAATATTAAAACAATTACATATTGTATTTATAGTCAGATCTTACAATGTTGTCAGATTGGGGCGACACGCTATCTTAAATGCAATAACACTAAAACAATTATAATATTTATAGTCAGATCTTACAATGTTGTCAGATCTGGCAAGATTTAACACAAAGTTTTTCACAGCAGCTAAATGGGCAGTTCAGAAAATTGTAAGAATATTACAATGTTGTCAGATCTGGCAAGATTAGACAAAAACTTTTTAACAGCAGCTAAATTGCCAGTTCAGACAATTGTAAAAAACCCCTTACAATTTCATTGTCAGACTGTTGACCAACAACCCCCCGCACCCCACCCGCATATGGATGTATTGCAATCCCTGGCAATCCAGTGCTACCAGTACTATAAACCAGGACTATAAACTTTTGATGTCACTTTACTCCTCGGCTAGTTCTTGGTATGATTTGCCATGGGGTCTAACCAGAGCACAACATAAACTGGTACTACGGGTGCTCAGTTCCCCGCAGGACAGTATCCTGGCTGGTCAGAATTTGAGCTCGAGTATTTCACAATGAAATTGTCAGACAATTATATCAAAAATTTTTGAGTGAAAAATTTTAACAGATCGATCAACTTTTTAAAATACAAAATAAGTTTATTTATAATCCTTATTGGTAAGTAAGTGCGGTAAGTACCTGCTTTTTATGACATTACCGTGTTATAACAATGACTCATATGTAAGTTAATCAAATCCGAAGAAACACACCTAAGACACTATTGGGTCTGTTGTGGGTTCCTTATCAAGGACGTAATTTCTAAGAATTTTGCAATTTGTTCGTTCAGCACTTTGCCCAAGTTCTCGAGCCTTGGGCAACAGAACAACTGATATTTTATCTTGGTGGCTACTATAATAATCGAGTCTTATTCAGATTTTGGTGCCAAATTCTTCAACAAATTTCATTGAAAATGAGCCCAAGCTATCCTTTCTAACTACCTACCCGCCATTGTCCATCTATTTCGGGTTATTTGTGACATGGAAAAGAACATAACTTGATGCCTTTACATTTGTCTTAATAATTCAATATATATTTTCTGAATTTTGAAGAGAGAACCAGAAAGTACTTCTTTTATTAAACCCTAGCAAAGTTGCAACAATAATCCCTATAATCAAGGTCCCAAACCAGGGTATCCAAAATTATATATGCAATTTACAGTCTAAACATCTAAAGGCCAATTTTTAAAAATATATGAAAAGAAAGATTGTGTAACCCCAAAAATCTACACATTTAATGTAAAATAAAACAAAACAGTGTCTTATTATCTAATCCATGTCTTTTTTATGTCAACCGCTCGTTTTCACCCCAAAACAAATAATAAATATACACGTCAATCAAATGGTATTACAATATTTTTTTATAACTCAAATTTAGTTTTTTTTTTTTTTTGAAGTTGATATCGCGTTTTTCAAAATGTATATAAGGGTTATATAAAAGTCACGTTTGTAACATGTTGACATAAATCTAAAAAATTGAAATTTTTCAGAATTAAATTTTTCGAATTTTTCAATATAAATTCTAATAATACATCTTAAATTATGCTTATTTTAACTATAGCACATTTAAGATTCGTATCTATTCAATTAAAATTTCCTACAATTTATAAATCTTTTATTATTTTCCGCGCTGATAAACAAGTTCATCTAAATGATTAATTAAGTAAAAATGTTTAAACATATTAAATATAACACTTTAATTTCACAACTCTTTTCTTGTTTTTCTATTAACTGTCACATAAATATTTTCAGTATTTGAACAAAACTTAAACTGTTTTAAATAAAATTAAAATGTTTGTCATTAGAGGGGCGGATTTCTAAGCGATTATGATTGATGAGTTTCGTTTCATTAGTGACATTTAAATAGAACGACCGACTGAATGGAAAGGGACAGTGGGGTGTAAGAAGAATTTAAATTGAATTGTCTAAAGCTGCTGGCATTAGTGGGATTTGCTGATAAATAAATAAAAGTGTTAAATTTAATTTTAATTTAAAAGTTTTAAAGTAAAAACCTTATTGAATGAAATAGAATGGAGTGTTTTTTATCATAAAATGAACTAGATGTGACACACATTTAAGTAGAATTGAAATTAGATAATATTTAAAATTAAATTTAGAAATAAATAGTTAGACAGGCAGACAGATAGACTGACAGAGAGACTGACAGACAGACAGACAGACAGACAGACAGGCAGATAGATAGATAGATAGATAGATAGATAGATAGATAGATAGATAGATAGATAGATAGATAGATAGATAGATAGATAGATAGATAGATAGATAGATAGATAGACAGATAGATAGATAGATAGATAGATAGATAGATAGATAGATAGATAGATAGATAGATAGATAGATAGATAGATAGATAGAGAGAGATAGAGAGATATCTTATAGAATATCCACCTTCCTCATGCAAATAAAATCTCATTAAGCCTAATTAAACTTTTATAAATAGTTTTTACAAACTACAGCATTTCTTTTTTGAATAATGGTTTTAAATTATCAATATTTTTATATCAATCTAACTTTTTATTCGTTCAGATGTATTTATACAATTTCAATTTTAAAGTGAAAACACTTTTGATTTCTAGTTTTAAATATTTCTATGCTTTGAAATAAAGAATAGTTTTAAGCTATTCATTAAATTAAATGAAAGTATTGAACACTAGTAAAGTAAATAACATTATATTTAATGCGCTTAAGAGAGTACATTCATTGTCATTGAATATAATAACATAAAATATTATTAAAATGTAATGAAAGTGTTGCTAATGTTTAGTGTTTTAAAATTGTATAGAAAAAGAATAAATATTTAAAAGAAAATAATTGTTATTTATAATGATGGCGCTTATTAATGTATATAAAAAAAGAAAATTTCACTGGTTTTTTTTATACAATAATACCACTTTATAAATAAGGTTTTTTTTTAAGAACTTATAGAGATATTTTATATATTTATTTTAATGTGAATGCTCGCAAAACCACATTTTGTGGGTTAAGTAGCATTAATAAGTAGAAATAAAACTTTTATAAAAAAACGTGTTTTAAATATTTACAATAAACAAAATAAGTTTTTTTTAGCGGTTTAATAACAATGCACGTTAAGAAATTCATTGATCAATACTTTTGGACGTATTAATTAAGTGAAAACATTTATTTTTATTTTATTCATAAATGAAAATTTTTTAAAATAAGTACATTCATTTTGGTCCTGAAGAGGATAAATTAGGATTATACTTTACAAATTAGATTTAAATATCACAGAAGTGTTGTTATTCCCGATGTCTAAGGAAAATTGATTAGGAAATATTCAAAGAATTAAGTCGATTCAAAATCACTTAATGATGTCTGTCCGGCCGTCAACTTCAACGAATGATATCTCAGCATCTACAAAAATTTCGCAAATCCCAGATGTGATTTTTCTAATTCTGAGGTCAGGTTTGAATTCAACGTTGACCAAAATATACTATGGTCTCTGGGTTTAAAACTTGTTGACCCCTTTTATGGGTCATAGCTGTCGTATAATGTCTAAGTATTCTTTGTAAATCACTTAAACAAATAGTATTTGTTGATATATAACGACAGTTTCTCGTGTCGGATTTCTATTAGCTGGTGCTTGGAACCTTCAATAGGATTCATTTATATAAATTCGCTGAGAAACTTTTACAGCTAAAAGTCTAAATGTTTTGTACAAACGAACTACCTATTTATTTTTAAAATATCGTTTATCTATGAAAATATAAGAGCTAGAATCTTTAAATTTAAATTTTCTACAAAGAACTTTTACATCCCACATGTATGACAGATTTTGGTGTATTGCAATCCGGGGGCAGATAGGTGCTTCCAATACCTCTAGTCGACCGGGACTATAAGTTTGGCGGACCTCGCCCAGCCGTCTACCTATCGTATGTTTTTCTCTTATAAATTTGTCAGATAAATGAGTTGTGTGCTCGGTTATCTGGTGATGGATGAAAGGTATGATATACAAATGATACCATCGAATTTTCCTTTCTTGACCAGATATGTTCAGAGTATACCCTGTTCATATCAGAATTATCGCAGTGTGTCCCTGTGAGTAAGAACAAAGTCACGACTTATTTGATGTATTCGTACTTCGGTCCATCGGTTGCGTCTCTAGGTGCTGTAGCCAAATTAACAGAGGCCATCCCATCTGCGTGGTTGTAAACTAATGTGATGGTTAACATCTCGGAAGTTAAGCAACGGGGCAGCAATGGTCAGATATTAGATAGCTCAAGTACTTGAGGAAAAGTTTGTACATGGACCTGCTCAATCCATGTACAGAAATTACAACCTGCTTACACACCCAGTGGTTGTATAAGTACCACCGTGGGATAGGGCAACATGTCAGGTACTCAAGTAAAGCACTTCGACATTCATCCCACATGTATGACCCACATTTTGGCGTATTTTGGAGCAGAAATAAAAAGGTACCTCTGGTACACCAGGACTATAAACTGGGGATGACATTTCACTTTCTGGCTTGCCCTTGAATGATTTGACATGGTATGTAACCAGAGCATAACATAATTTTGTACTACGGCTGGTCACTTGCCCGCATGATAGTGTCTTTTTGGATTCTGAGTTATATCGGATGAAGTGACGGATTTAGTGATGGTTGGAGTGGCAGTGGAGTTGACGTGCTGGCACCGTTAAATAGGCCAACTTGGCAGGTCTTCACGTAAAGCTCTTCGGCATTTATCCCTATGAACATTTTGAGAACAATGGCCGAACTTTCATTGGAACCTTAAATACAAAAATTCATATATCTTGGAAGCTATAAGAGCTAATACTCCAGAATTTTGTATGAACAACGTTGACGTTTATGTGAACATTTTCCATGGATATTCAATGACAAATTCTTATACTTGCGAAACTATTGAAAAACTGTAAAACTTGCAATAGTTAGCTGTGTCATCTCCCACATGAAGGAAATACAAATCATCTGAAAATGCTTTGCTATGTCTTTCTATATGTCCGCCCGTACGTCCTTCCGTCCGCCTATCTTTCTGTCTGTGTGTCCATGTAAACCTTGTGCGTACGCTACAGGTCGCAATTTTCAATAAGATTTGATGAAATTTGGAATATTGGCATATACACGCTATTGAAAATGGTTAAAATCGGTCTATTATTTTGCCTAGCCCTCATACAACCGTACCCAAATGTGTATATGTTTCATTTTTTTAAAAATAATCCACACTTTTAACATACTGACTGGTGTAGGGTATCATATGGTTGATCATGCCGTTCATACTTGTTTTGAAAAGTACACTTCACAATACACTATAACCTTTCTAGCTATTATGAATTAGTATAACAGTAAGAGTCCTTGTTTCTTTTATAAATATTTAATATTTGAGGAGTAAATTGTTCTTTAACTTTCGCCTTAAAAAATTTACTCAAGCATTATTTTAATATTGAAGAAATTTAAATCAAATTTCTGTTAAATATTTGTCCTCATTTTTGCTTGATTTTCTTTTATTATTGAAAAACTAGAAATGTCCCTAAATAAACAAAATCGAGTGAGTGACTGTGTAAATGTAGTTCAGTTATTTTTCATTCTTTTTAAAATCCTTAATACTAAATAAAGAAATGAAAAAAAAAAAAAAATAATAATATAAAATAAGCTGAATGGATTTTTATAAATTTCAATGAGTTTTATGTTTATCCCTTTTTAAAAAATTATTTATTTTGAAATGTTTTTTTATATAAAATTCTTTTCTACTTTATCCCTGTAACATTTGACCTTTAGATAAATGGTTGGTTGTTTGGTATTTGTTAAACAAATACATTGATGTTGAATTGTTTATTGTTGTTGTTGCTGCAGCTGTTCACCCAATATTAAATAAATATAAATAAAAAAATGTAAAAATAAATGAAAAAAATTCAATAAAATTGCATTTAAACAAATTTTGTACTTGATTTAGTTTTATATGGAAAATATACTTTCTACTAAATATGTGTAAGTGTGTGGTTGCGTTTTTGTGTGAATTTAGGATTATAAATAGAAAATTTATTTGTTGCAAATAAAATTATTTAAATTTTAAATATTTAAGCCAAAAAATATTGAAAATAACTTTGTTTATATTTTCAAAAATTTTACCACACAAATAGTTTTTGTTTTGTAAAAAGGCCAATAGAATATTTAATTAAATTAAATTTTTACAGTCATTAGTGCTGTGTGGTAAAACTAATATGTACAATATTTCCACTTAACACTTTTGTAATTAAAACATTAATATTAGTTTTGTTAGATCGTAATGAATTTATAATGAAAATAATACTAAATATTTATTAGAAATAAATTAAGTTATTTCAATGAAATAGTTATAAAAAGTATGGAAGTTTTGTTATATCAACAGGTGCAAAAACCACTACTGAAAGTTAAAATTTTTTTCTAAATGTTCACAATATGTATATTTTTGTACTTAATTGACATGGGAAGTGCCACGCCTACTATTGCAGCGCTTGCTACAACTCTTACTTGCCGGAAAGTTATCATCACAAATATACTTTCTAAATCGTGCAGTTAAAATAGTATTAGCAGATCTTTAAATAAACAAGTCTGCTGGTCCACAAATGTCGAGAGCTTTACGTGGACAGCTGCTTTAACGGCCTTATTTCACGGTGGTCTATTTCATCAGCTGGGTAGACTAGAGAAAGGTCTATCAGGCGCCTTTGATTCTTTCTATAAAGAACACAGGTGGCAATTTTTGTACATGGCTGAACTGCTCCATGTACAAGCACTTTGCTGAAATACTCGAGCTATCTAATCTCTTGCCATAGTAGACCCGTTGTGGAATGAAGGGCATCATAAGTTCAAACCACACACCCCGACAAGGAAAAAGCAACTTCTGGTTTAAAGCCAATATAAGGAAGATAACCCCAACACCAGGTGAAATCAAACTTTCGTTATGTTATGCTTTCTTGCATTCTTAAGAATGTATTCCCCTTCAAATAATGACCCATTCCAGTGCATTTCTTAATCTCTTAAAGTCCGCGCAACTCACTTTATATCGAGATAATGTGACAAAGGATGTAGGAATTACCAAAGTCAAAATAAGTCGACCAGTTGAGTGGTGGGCCTCAACCATAAACAATAAGAATCCAGTAAGAGGTTTACTAAAACGGTACTTGTTTCCTGGATAGCAGGGGAGACTTTCTCGACCGTTCCGGTTATTTTGGGAATTGAACCACAGCCATTACGTGGATCCCGAAGGAACCCCAACCAACTGACCAGCCAGGACAAGACCTGTGGGCAACCGACCACCATAGTACCAGATTATCTGGTGCTCTGGTTAGACCCCATGCCAAGGCGAAACAGAGGATATTTCTGACATCATCTATGTACAGTCCCGGTAGATTGCAATAACACCAAGGTAACGTGCCCAGGGAAGAGTCTCCGGGGCCAAATGGCTTTTCAGAACTGGATTTGAAGTAATCCTCTTTGACAATAGGTTGTCCATTAGCCAATATTTTCAGCAATGTATACCATGCCGGTGAGTTTCCTGCATGCTAGTAGATTACCAATGATACGCTAATCCCCAAAAAGGGAAAGGCTATAAACCCTCAAAACTATCGCTCTGTACGTTCTTATGTATAGGCCAGTATGCCTTTCATAGCGTCCGTTCTACGGGAGACTTACTGACTATACCCTCTGAAAAATAGTCCAATTCCATTCACCATCAAGTAAAGTAAAGGATGTGGCATGATGCACTCTTATCAAAACTTTTAGTATCGGTAATTATTTCGCTCGATTTATATCGAGCTTTCTCAGGTATCACTCTATACGAGTTGTTCTTTCTCCTACTCTATATCTTTTTCTTTCTATATGATATTCTACACAGAAGGAATAAGAAATATATACGATTGGTACCAAATTGACTCCAAGGTGTTTATAATTTTTCAAAAACTCACTATTAACAAACAATCCGTGGTTGCCTTATCGAAAGAAGCATTTAAGTCTCGGTCGGTTTGCCACTGGATCGCACAATGCACGGCAGAGAGAATTCGTCATTTAGTCGTACTGTCCATATGTGAAACAAACTTTCCCCAGAAGACTTTCTTCCTCTTACTTGCTAAGTCTATTCCTAGTTCCAAAATAATGCATTGCTTGAAATTTAAAATAACATTTACATGCGTTTATCTTATTTTTGAAGATGATCCTATAAATCAAAATATGACCTATTACGGACCCATAAAAACCAATTATATGCTTATCTAAAGAAATTTATTGGATTTTTGAAGGTGGATCTTATATGGCAGCAGAACTTTAAAGTAGTATAAAAAGCCTATGGTCCTTAAAAGCCTCTGATTCTGACATATGATAAAGAGACTGGGAACTATCTAAGCTTTTGAAATTTTATTTTTTTAAACAAACCAAAAATATTTTATTCAGCAAAACAAAACAAAAATCAATTAATTAGTGGTATAAACTTTTTTAGAGGTTAAAATAAACTAACAACCTACAAAGTAAATAAGAAATAGTAATATAATTCGTAATGTCATATTCACTGCAAATGGTCGCCAAGGAATTAGAAGCAAAAAATAACTAAACAAATACATTTTACTGCAATATTTGGTAGTAACTTTGTAAAGATGCAAAAGTAGCTAACTTTAGATTTTATATAAACAAACTACCCAAGCAGTTATTATTTCTCTACTGACTCTATATTTCGCTTTTCGTCACGGATGTACTCTTTATAAAGAAGAGAGAAGACAATCGTCTCTTTAGTAATCCCTTTGTAAGCAAGAGAGTGGACACTTGAATATCAAACGATAGATTTTTGCTGTTTCTTTGTAACCTATAGGGTGACGACTGACATCCTCCTAGGAGAAGCATATAGCTAGTTACCTGGACGCTCAGTGGCTAGGAGCTTCAGAATACCCTGTTCTTTAACGACCTAATCTTGGTCCCAAGTTCTGTTTTGGTTAGATCAATTTTTAGGGCACTGTCTGTTGCTAATTATTAAGTTATCCGAATACTAAGTGCATAGGAATTAAAAGTTTGACATTCAAATTAATTGCAAAATTTTTGTTAAAAAGTAGAGATAACTATCTTTGCTTCCATAACTTTCAAATGTCATAGTAAAAGCCCACAATATTTAAGTAACTTTAAAAAACTAAGTCACTGTGTCACTAACTGTCCTACTGCCTGACTTAATGCTAGACCAACAGTTTGACTAAAACAACAACATACCTTCCTACTAACAAATAACTTAACTTAGCCAACATGCCATTAAGTCTGGCAAATGTTAGAGAAAGAATCTACGTAAAAAAAGTTTTTTTCTTAATTTTTTTTGGACACAAATAATTGCTAAAGCATTTTGTTTTGTTGAGCCCAAAAAAAAAAATGGTTTAGAATTTTTCTATTAGTTTTCTATGGCATTTATCGTCTGTCCGTTCTGCTGTTGCCATTATAATGATATTTTTGTTTTATTTTTTTTTGCGCGTTAATATGGACTTTTTGACCTTGGCCCTTTTTTTCGCAATCATTTTTGTTTGGTTTGTACTAATGGCGTCACAAATTTGCTTTTTTCTTTCTTCATTTCTATTCTACAAAAATGAAATTGTACAAAAAGAATGAATAAATACATAAATAATTCATAAAAATAATAAGAGTTTTCCGTTAATACTCACTCTCTACAATCTCGAATTGTGTTAAATATGGTTGTTGCTATTAAGAATATGAATGAGTACTTAAATAAAAACTATAAAACAAATATACTTTCTCTCTCTCTTTCTATTTCTTCTTGTCTTTGTGTTTGCACAAAAGTAACGGCAAATCAACATTATTAATGGCAACGGAAAAAGATATTCTTCCTCTTTCCTCTTCTTTAATGTCCTTAGGCTTTAGTGCCCTGGCAACGTTTTCACATCATTTGTCAGTTTAATTAGTAGAAAAATTGTTTTGTCGTGACCACAAACGCTTTTCATGTCCTTTAGTTTATTTCTATTTCTGTTTTTTTTTATCATTCCATTTCGATTTTATTAACGATGTTTTATGACAGAAACATCATTTTTTAATTTAATATTATTTGTAATGGTGGTCGTGGGTGGGTACTTGTGTTTCAAATTGTCAACATTACAAAATTTTAATATGTTCAAACTGTTTTCTAACGAAGGAAACATTTATTTTAATTCTTTTACTACTTGAGCGGTTGAAAACGAAACATGCCATTGGTTTTTAATTAATAAAATTGATTATTTTGTTTGTTACAAACAATTGGTAAAACTCAATGATATTCCGTTAATTCTTATTGTATAAAGATTAAATATGTCCATGAGGAACTTACATAGATACTAATGAACACAGGGGGTAGTAATTACGAGTGGGTGTAAAATGTTGAACATTTGGGAAAACAGTTTTCCTTTACCTACCTACATAGCCAACAAACAAACTAATTAACTAACTAACTAACTTACTAACAAACTAACATCCAATACTCTTAAGCTAAACACTACAACGGAGGTGGTTACCTTGATCGTCGTGGCGGACTAACTAACTAACTAACTAACTAACTAACTAACTAACTAACTAACTAACTAACTAACTAACTAACTAACTAACTAACTAACTAACGAACTAACTAACTAACTAACTAACTAACTAACTAACTAACTAACTAACTAACTTACTAACTAACTAACTAACTAACTAACTAACTAACTAACTAACTAACTAACTAAGTAACTAACTAACTAACTAACTAACTAACTAACTAACTAACTAACTAACTAACTAACTTACTAACTAACTAACTAACTAACTAACTAACTAACTAACTAACTAACTAACTAACTAACTAAGTAAATAACTAACTAACTTACATCCTATACTCTTAAGCTAAACACTACAATGGAGGTGGTTACCTTGGTCGTCGTGGCGGACAATACTTTAATTATACAGAATTCTTAGGTGAATGGGAAGTTAAAGTCGGAAAGCACTCTAAGCTACCTCAGCCTTAAAAAAAAAGAAGACTGACAGTGAAAAATTTAAAGAACCACCATCTTGCATCAAAGTTGCCTGAAGAAGACACCGGTATGATCTCAGCCAAACGGTTTGTGAATTCCAGGGGCAGTCACAGGGGGATAATTGTTATGGAGGAAGGGTCTGTATACAAGTTTAGGAAAAATTCTGCGGCATTTCTCCGCTTTTTCCCTACTTTGTTTTTCATCTATCTACTCTTTTGCCGATGTCAGCAATATTGAATCGTTTAACTACCACTTAGTTGCTCCCCCAGGGGGCATGTTACCTTGGTGAAACCTTCACCTTTATGTTACTGCAATTTCGGGGAACAGGGGTATTACCAACACCTCTAGTCGGCCGGGACTATAAATTGGTGTTACAGTTTACTGCCCGGCTTAGTACTTGCATAGATTGGAAAGAGGTCGAACCGGAGCATCACATAATCTTGTATTACGGGTGGCCAGTTGCCCGCAGGACTATGTCCTGGCTGGTCAGTTGGTTGAGGTTTTTTCGGGATCCAAGTAGTGGCTGTTGTTGAGTGTTAGTTAAAAGACTGATGTAAGGTAAAGTCAATATTTCGGGATAAGTTCGGTGCTGTTTTCAAAACAACACATACCCTACAGGTGAATGACTATGGGATCAAGCGTTGGAAATGAGTTGGTATTAATTTTTTATGGTAAGGGATGAATGAACCCCACCCGTCTACCTATAATAAAGTTTGTAAGTTTTTCTCTTATGAATGTGTCGGATAAATGAGTTGTGTGCTAGATTGTATGATGATGGATGAAAGAAATAATAATATACAAATGATACCATTGAATTTTCCTTCCTTGATCATATATGTTCTGAGTATACTCTGTTAATATCAGAATTACTACAGTGTGTGTTCGATGGATTCGTATTTCGGTCTACCGGTTAAGTCTCTAGTTGCTGTTGCCAAATCAACAGAGGCCATCCCATCTGCGTGGTTGTAAACGAAAGTGATACTTTACTTACTTGCTTGTACACGGACCGGTCAAATCCATGTATAAAAATTTCCTCCTGTTCTTCATTGAATAATTTAGGGGCGATGGTAGACCGTTGTTCAAGTCTACCCAGTGGATGAGAAAGACCACTGTGGGCTGAGGCATTATGCCAGGTACTCACGTAAAGCACTTGACATGCATTTGTTAAGTAGTAATTGTTATAGAGGAAGGGTGTTCAGTTGTCTTCTCTTTTATCGATGACAGCAATGACGAATCGCTCAATTAGTTACAATCTCTAAATGGGTTCGAGCTAATAGATTCGAAATCAAAAACATTTGATGGACCAAACAAATTTTTCAAGTGTAAAAACAATTTAAGATATACTTCACTCCATTTGATCTCCTCATTATTTATATCAATGAAAATGAAATACAATTTTCATGGGACGGATCTTAAAAGACTATTTTGGACTACTCTACAGCGTACAGGAGAATGCAAAGATACTTAAAGGTGACAGTAGGATATCGAACTCTATGTATTAATAGGATCATTGTCGCAACGTGGAGTGTATTTCACTATTCTATCGATATTTCAATGAGTTCGTCTGATTTTAAGAACTTGTTCTCGATACACGTATTTTTTGCGTAACATACGACTTTCATCAAGAACACATCTGATGTGTTCTTGATCGATTGGCCAGTGAATCAACACAACACATTATACGTACTTAAACTGAACTGTCCGTATGTGAAATAGATTTCCCGCAAAAGGGATTCGCTACTACTTTCGAAGTGAAAAGAAATTTAATATCAACAAACTCTCACAAACTTTTTCCTATACAATCCATTTCCTGAGTGTTAGACCGAGAAATCAAGTATTTTTTAAGATTATCTATGAAGGTAGGTCCAGAGAATTGAAAATATTGTACAAGTGGTGGTGTGATATCCATTTCTAAAGTCGCTTGTCATCGATATTATTTTTTATTGCAACATGGGGAATATGAATATCAATTTGCGAAACACTTTTAAACAAAAATGGATTTTCATTTTAAACACAGTTAAGATATTCTGTTAATTTTTAAGTTCATTAAACTTATGTTTGAAAAACTAACTAATTAAATTAATAAATGTCAAATCATTATCACAAAATAATATCTTTTATTATAGAATAAAGTCGTCAGAGAATTTGTCCACTTACAATTCATTTACTAAACAAAAAATCATGGGGAAAAAACCTGTAATGAAGAAATCTTTACTAATAAGTTCAATAAACTGTTTTTGACAATCTAACGCAGCCATTATTATTATCATCATCATCATCATTGTCATTATTATTTTTATTACAAATAATGTATTTTCATTAAGATTTCTCTTGAGACAAATTTGATTTATGTCATGTACATAGAAAAATTACTTTAAATATGTATGTCTGTCTGTCTGTCTGTCTTTCTATTTAGGCAAGATATAATTTAAAGTCGTCTACCAGCCCACTTACACATATAAATGTATGTATGATTGTCATTCTTTCTGTCTGCATTTGAATTGAAAAATCTTTATAATAATCTTTAACATCAAACACTTGACTTTGTACCTTGAATTTATCAATACCAATGGCATAACCAATGCATTGACAACTTAAAAAAAACCAACCAACAATATTCAATTGAATTCGTTGTCTTCTTTTTACAAAAAAAAAAAAAATAATTTCAAAAAACTTTAACAAAACTTTGAACTTAAACAAATTTAAAATTAACACCTTAATTTTTAATGAAGTATGCCAAGTAGCAAGTACAACACACAGCTACAATTGTTGTATTCAAACATTAATTGTTAATTGTTAAAAACAAAATTTAGTTCAAATTCGTATTTATCCCAATACAAACATTATTGATTTGATCATCCACCTCATTTTGTATTTGTAGAGCTTCATATTATGTGTGTTTTTTGAATTGTAACGACCTTTCTCACATAGTGCTAATTGACCTTAAATTGATACAAATTGTATTTACATTTAAACTTTGGAACGACTATGTATGTATTAAGTATTATGATAGTAAGTATTTGAAGTACTTTTTAAAAATAATTATTTAATACTAATTGTAAATCAAATAAAAAATGTGTAATTTTACCTTTTTTGATATTAATAGATTTTAAATTTTTTAACAAAATATTGAGAATAGATTTTTGTGATATAAATATATTCAGTGATCGTCATAAACATAGGTACATACATATATGTATGTATCTTTAATATACAAATGTATATACATTAGTACATTGGACAGTTTTCAAGAATATATCGTATGGGGGATACGATTTTTCATGTTAAACGGTCATCGCTAGACTTAAAATATTTTAAGAATTATCATAAACGGCTTTGCTTTCCATACAGAGTGAGTCGGTCTAATGTACATATACTTATATGTATAAAAATTCTGTGTTTAGGAACTTTTAAATACATTTTGATATTGAGAATATCGCTATATCCCTAACACATCTCCGAACTTTTATCTAACTAAAGTTTATAACTTTTATTAAAAGTCCAACAAAAGTAATCAACAAACCAGTTTTGTAGTCTATAGTCAAATCTATAGTAAAGTATAGTCAATAGTTTAGTCAATTATCAAGTTCATAGTATAGAATATAGTCTAGACTGCAGTCTTATCTAGTATATAAATGTACAAATATTATCTAGTCTATAGTCTAGTCTATAGTCTAGTCTATAGTCTAGTCTATAGTCTAGTCTATAGTCTAGTCTATAGTCTAGTCTATAGTCTAGTCTATAGTCTAGTCTATAGTCTAGTCTATAGTCTAGTCTATAGTCTAGTCTATAGTCTAATATATAGTCTAGTCTATAGTCTAGTCTATATTCTAGTCTATATTCTAGCCAATAATCTATAGTCAAACTAACTAACTAACTTTTTAACTGACTAACTAACTAACTAACTAACTAACTAATTAACTGACTAGCTGGTCAGTCTATAGTCTAGTCTATAGTCTAGTCTATAGTCTAGTCTATAATCTATTCTATAGTCTAGTCTATAGTCTAGTCTATATTCTGGTCTATACTCTAGTCTATACTCTAGTCTATACTCTAGTCTCTAGTCTAGTCTATAGTCTATAGTCTAGTCTATTATCTTGTCTATAGTCTAGTCTATTATCTTGTCTATAGTCTAGTCTATAGTCTAGTCTATATTCTAGTCTATATTCTATTCTATATTCTAGCCTATAATCTACAGTCAAACTAACTAACTAACTAACTGTTTAACTGACTAACTAACTAACTAACTAACTGACTAACTGGTCTATAGTACATATAATAGTCTAGTCTATGTTCTGGGCTACAGTCTAGTCTACACTTCAGTCTACAACCAATATATGGAAGTCTCTTCAAACTTTTAAATACAAAAAATCAGAAGCATTTTTTGGGAAAGTGAAACTTTTAAACATATTTTAAAATTAACTTTCAATTAAATTTGGCTCTTTTAGATTTTCAATGTTAAAAACAAAAAAATCTAAATATCATGATTGCTATATCAACAACACATGTCACTAGTTTTAGAAAAAAAAACAGCAAATTCAAAAATTAATTACCATTGATTAGGAAAACTTGACAACAATGATACTGCAAAAAACATCTAAAACATGTCAATAGAATGAACATTCAAAAAATATAAACCCAGCCCACATAGAAGATGAAATTGCTACTTTTTTATGACAAAAAAAACAGTAGAGAGCAAAAGTTGAAGACGTTTCAAAAATTGTTTATACCTGCAGATAGTAACAATGTTTTATGTAATTAGTTAAATGTTTACTTTTTAAAACACATTTTTATTACACATTGTAGAACTTCCGTTATACTTGAATTTATGTTTAAACTTGTCATTTTAATTGTGTAAATTAAAGTTCTTGTTATTGTCGTTGTTTTTTTTCAAAATTTTATATTCCTCCTTCTCATTCCAACAGCATGGGAATTACAACAAATCTCAAAATCTGTAGTATTTAGTTTAGACAATAAAACGTACAAATTTTTTATTTTTAATGTCTGATTACAATGAATAAAAAACTACTTGTACACACGCTCGACGCTCATCATTTTCATTGAGTCTTGGCTGGGTTCTTGTCAATGTTTTTTGTTATTTTAAATCACATTCATTGAGACAGTTAGTCAGTCTACTAGCTAGACAGACATTCATTCATTCATTTAGTCAGTTTAGTTGTAGGTAGTAAATGTTAGAAATCCAAAAAAAAAAAAATCAAATAACAATTAACTTTAATTACATTTTAGTTTTATTTTTGCTATTTATTTATTTGTTTACGACTGCTTTGCAACTTTGTTTTCAATACAAAAATTTTCAAAGTTACAAAAAAATGGGCAACCAAAACAATAGATGGTTTAGACCTTTAAATGGGGGAGATAAAAACAAACAATAACTATATTTTACACACAAACACACCGTCATATCTACATGTTTATATATTTAAACTGTCTACTATTAAAATTCATACACCGGAAAATTGTCACAAACTGTTAGAAAAAAGATAAATAAAATTTTTTTGTATTCAAAACAAAAAAACATTGATGATAATAAAAAACAATAGTAGTGGGTAATTCAATACTGAATATTTTGCATCATTAAGGTGACCAGTTTTATTTTGCAAGAGTATTTTTTTTTTTAATTCTCTATAATACACAAATAACCAACAACATCCGTAAGAGCGTTAATTTCCTGTCGATTAGTGCCGTAACAAATGCTCTATGTAACAAACATTTTTCAATATAAAAAGGAGAACATTATTAGGGGAGGGGTTGTTGAAATGATTATTTCAGATTAGTTGGTAACTTGCATATGAAGACTTTTATTATGAAAATACTTTAAACCACTCCTGTAAATAAAATTAAAAAAAATGTTAATTAAAGAAGTTATTAAGCTAAAACTCTCAAATTTAGTACAGACATTTATGTAAACATTTCGGGGAAAATGGACTGAATTTCAATAAGTTGCTTGTTACATACTTGGTACAAATTGTACAGCCTACACTATAGTGTGTTAAAAAAACATGCACTAAAATTATTTGTTTTGTAAATTTTCAAAAATTGTCGAGAATTTATGCTTATATCTCCTGGACTAATTTCTGATTTTAAATAGCAAACTTTCGAAAGCATGTCTGACAGAAGATTTTGAAGATTTAGATCCCAACGATATATATATAGGATCTTTAGAAAATTGATTTCAAGAGACACACAGGCGGAAATACACAGACAGATATGTCTTAATCGACGTCGCTATCTATAAGGATCCAGTATATATATATAGACTTTATAGGTTCGGAATATTATATTGTGGAAATTACAAAGAGAATGTCAAACATATTTAAATATATTCTTCCCAAGAAGGTGGGAAGCGTGGTTAAGTGTAAGCTATTTAGTAAGTTAGTTAGTCCTCTACAAAGTCATATATACATATAAGATAATTAAACCCACGCCCCCCGTACCGACAGACTGCAGGACTACCTATTAACTTTCTCAGTCAAGCCCACTATGGGTCTCTTTAAACTCACGATCACCCAGGATCTCTTTACTCACGACCTCCTTACTTTGACAATTTCAAAGCGTCCAGTTAGTTAGTTAGTTAGTAAGTTAGGAAGTTAGTAAGTTAGTAAGTTAGTAAGTTAGTAAGTTAGTAAGTTAGTAAGTTAGTAAGTTAGTAAGTTAGTAAGTTAGTAAGTTAGTAAGTTAGTAAGTTAGTAAGTTAGTAAGTTAGTAAGTTAGTAAGTTAGTAAGTTAGTAAGTTAGTAAGTTAGTAAGTTAGTAAGTTAGTAAGTTAGTAAGTTAGTAAGTTAGTAATTTAGTAAGTTAGTAAGTTAGTAAGTTAGTATGTTAGTTGTTTGTTTATTTGTTTCTTTCTTTGTTAGTTCGCTAGCATTACTAAGTCTACAATTGGTTACCTATTAACCAAGTCTGGTCACCTTGTTTGGTAACAAAAATTTTGTGTTCCTCCTACAACAATTCATACAAAATTCAAGTTCATTTTTAATGTTTAAGGTCAGTGTCATTATTGTTTCATTTATATGATTCTTTTTTGTTTATTTAACAAAAATAAAAATGCGATTTTGCAAAATTTAAATGAAGTTTTTCTAAGTATTAAAAACAATTTAGGAAATAGTTTTGAAAAGTTACTGACATGAAGTTGTTTTTCAGTGTAATTTTTGTTAAAGTTAAAGTTTTGACTTAAATAGGAGTATGATGTTTTAAGTACCCTACACTCTATTTCGCTTAATGAAAAGGTGAAGATTTTCTAACTATACAATAATAAGGAGCTTAATTTTTAGCTTTCATTTAAAAGAAATCAGGCATTTTTTATATTTTAAATATTTATTGCAAATGCTTATCTCTACCGTTAATGGTAACTTTTATATCTATTACCTTCCTTCCCCACTGTTAAACTGCATCATATAAATAATATATGTTCGTTTATTTTCTGACTCTGTCTTCTAAATTAGTACATTTAAGTGAATTTACCTCATTTACAACGTTTAAATCATTATAATACGTTTTGCAATATCGTTTAGTTCAGCTAAATAAATATAAATACTTAATAGTTTTGTTAACATTTCTTATCAATTATTATAATCGAATGCATTTTTCACAATCGACCGACCTGTTCTTGTATTTGCGTGTCAAATTTACGATAATTCATTCATAAATGAGGTCAAATAAGAATAAAATGTCAACAAATTTAATTGGATTAAAATGAAATTTAATTGAATTGCAAATATTATTAAAAAAAAACAGGTCAGATACAATTATTAGATGTGTGAATGTCAAAATATATTAAATTTAATTGTTTAATTAAAATTGTAAATTTGACTTGAAAGTAACATCAACTTAGTTTAGTATTTTGTTTTAAAGGAAACGTTTGGAAATTTTAATGAATTCTACAGTAATGAAAAATGTTTAGATAAAATTCTATATTTTCATTTACAACTATTTTGGCATTAGCTCATATACATACCTATACATATGTATATGAATTTACATTAAAAATTCTCACTCGTTTACACACAAATACATTCAAATGCATGGACAATTAATAATTACTTTTTTAAATAAATTATGCAAAATGCAGCCAGTTTCATTTCGGTATTTTTATAATTATTTATAAATAAATGAATTGCATACTTTTTTAATACTTAATAATAAATTTAAATATTTGCTTTGTTTAATATTTTAATGTCAGAGTTTAAATAAAATTGAAATTGTTTTTAATTAAAAAAATATGTATATTTGTAAAGTATATTTTTAATTTATAAAAATATACTTTTACTTACATAAAAATATACTTTTATTTACATAAAAGTGGAATGTTATTTTATAATATGTGTCATGAATCATACAATGATAGAACATTTTAAAAAAGACCAGATCAACGTGAGTATTTAACCAGAACACTTTCAAATATATTTGATCATATTTATATCATAGCAGTTTTTATCAACAAAGATGTTTTCCGCTTACTATGCTTTCCATGAACTTCTTTTTTCATGACTTACTATGTAAGTAAAATCTAAAACTACTATTTTATGTTTTCATAAATTGTTCTAAATATAATATTACTCACAAAACTACTTATTAGCAGCCAAAAAATAAAGGAAGTTCTTGCAGTAGAAAAGCAAGTAGTTTTTCCTTCTACTTGGTTCCTAGGTTCAAGGATCTACTATCACTGCTTCAATTATATAGATTAATTTATAAATCAGTTTATAATTGGCCCATATTCATGACTAGACTAATTATAATCAAGTCAATAGCCAAGACTATAGAGAAGTCAATAGTCCAGATTATAGACGAGTCTAAAGTCAAGACTATAGATGAGTCTATAGTCAAAACTTTAGATGAGTCTATAGTCAAGACTATATATGAGTCTATAGTCAACTCTATGGATGAGTCTATAGTCAAGACTATAGATAAGTCTATAGTTAAGACTATAGATGAGTCTATAGTAAAGACTATAGATGAGCCTATAGTCAAGACTATAGATGAGTCTATAGTCAAGACTATAGATGAGTCTAAAGTCAAGACTATAGATGAGTCTTTGACAATACTATAGATGAGCCTATAGTCAAGTCTATAGATAAGTCTGTAGTCAAGACTCTCACTCGTTTACACACAAATACATTCAAATGCATGGACAATTAATAATTACTTTTTTAAATAAATTATGCAAAATGCAGCCAGTTTCATTTCGGTATTTTTATAATTATTTATAAATAAATGAATTGCATACTTTTTTAATACTTAATAATAAATTTAAATATTTGCTTTGTTTAATATTTTAATGTCAGAGTTTAAATAAAATTGAAATTGTTTTTAATTAAAAAAATATGTATATTTGTAAAGTATATTTTTAATTTATAAAAATATACTTTTACTTACATAAAAATATACTTTTATTTACATAAAAGTGGAATGTTATTTTATAATATGTGTCATGAATCATACAATGATAGAACATTTTAAAAAAGACCAGATCAACGTGAGTATTTAACCAGAACACTTTCAAATATATTTGATCATATTTATATCATAGCAGTTTTTTATCAACAAAGATGTTTTCCGCTTACTATGCTTTCCATGAACTTCTTTTTTCATGACTTACTATGTAAGTAAAATCTAAAAACTACTATTTTATGTTTTCATAAATTGTTCTAAATATAATATTACTCACAAAACTACTTATTAGCAGCCCAAAAATAAAGGAAGTTCTTGCAGTAGAAAAGCAAGTAGTTTTTCCTTCTACTTGGTTCCTAGGTTCAAGGATCTACTATCACTGCTTCAATTATATAGATTAATTTATAAATCAGTTTATAATTGGCCCATATTCATGACTAGACTAATTATAATCAAGTCAATAGCCAAGACTATAGAGAAGTCAATAGTCCAGATTATAGACGAGTCTAAAGTCAAGACTATAGATGAGTCTATAGTCAAAACTTTAGATGAGTCTATAGTCAAGACTATATATGAGTCTATAGTCAACTCTATGGATGAGTCTATAGTCAAGACTATAGATAAGTCTATAGTTAAGACTATAGATGAGTCTATAGTAAAGACTATAGATGAGCCTATAGTCAAGACTATAGATGAGTCTATAGTCAAGACTATAGATGAGTCTAAAGTCAAGACTATAGATGAGTCTTTGACAATACTATAGATGAGCCTATAGTCAAGTCTATAGATAAGTCTGTAGTCAAGACTATAGACTCATCTATAGTCAAGACTATAGATGAGTCTATAGTCAAGACTATAGATGAGTCTATAGTCAAGACTATAGATGAGTCTATAGTCAAGACTATAGATAAGTCTATAGTCAAGACTATAGATGAGTCTATAGTCAAGAATATAGATGAGTCTATAGTCAAGACTATAGATGAGTCTATAGTCAAGACTATAGATGAGTCTATAGTCAAGACTATAGATGAGTCTATAGTCAAGACTATAGATGAGTCTATGGTCAAGACTATAGATGAGTCTATAGTCAAGACTATAGATGAGTCTATAGTCAAAACTATAGGTGAGGGTATAGTCAAGACTATAGATGAGTCTATAGTCAAGACTATAGATGAGTCTATAGTCAAGACTATAGATGAGTCTATAGTCAAGACTATAGATGAGTCTATAGTCAAGACTATAGATGAGTCTATAGTCAAGACTATAGATGAGTCTATAGTCAAGACTATAGATGAGTCTATAGTCAAGACTATAGATGAGTCTATAGTCAAAACTATAGATGAGTCTATAGTCAAGACTATAGATGAGTCTATAGTCAAGACTATAGATGAGTCTATAGTCAAGACTATAGATGAGTCTATAGTCAAGACTATAGATGAGTCTATAGTCAAGACTATAGATGAGTCTATAGTCAAGACTATAGATGAGTCTATAGTCAAGCTATAGATGAGTCTACAGTCAAGACTAAAGATGAGTCTATAGTCAAGACTATAGATAAGTCTATAGTCAAGACTATAGATGAGTCTATGGTCAAGACTATAGATGAGTCTATAGTCAAGACTATAGATGAGTCTACAGTCAATACTATAGATGAGTCTGTAGTCAAGACTATAAATGAGTCGATAGTCAAGACTGTAGATGATTCTTTAATCAAGACTTTAGATGAGTCTATAGTCAAGACTATAGATGAGTCTATAGTCAAGACTCTCTACACGTGTATAATCACGACCTTACATTAATATAGCTTTAAGTTTAGCTTTTAGTCAGTATAGTCAACTCTCTTTACTATTAACAATATTCCTAAGGCTATTTTATGGTTCCATATAAATATTACGTTTATAGTACTATATATAGTAGAACTCTATGAAAAAATATAGGTATAATTTTCTGGTAACATTTTCGCTTCGAAAAATTGTCATATAAAATATATTAATATATTTATGTTTATCTACTTAGATACATTTACATTACATTACTATGTACGTATATTGTACATATGATTTAAAAATACATACATACATATATTGTATTTTTTTACCTATATGTATATATTTTATATTTATATGCATATTTTAATTCTGTCAAACTAGGATCTCAGAAAACATGAGCAAGATGATTATAATGTCGACTGGTATAAAGAATATACTATTTTGTGTAATATATTTTAAACAAAATACATATAAAAAAATCCAATTGAATTCATATAAGTATAAGTACAAGTATATATGTATGCACATATGTATATGTATTATAGACATTGTATATATGTATATATTTTATACACTCATCAAAAGTACGAAAATATTTGTATGTACATTTTGAATATAACTTTATATGTACATAGCTATGTGTGTGTGTATGTATTTTATACTTATTTTTTTGCTGTATTTAAATATATAGTATACTTGTGTGTATTTTAATATGTAATTGTACATAAAAACAAAATATTTATATTGCATACCACTAGAAATAAATTTACTATTTATAAAATAAAATAAATTCAATAAAATTAAAATAGAAAATGTATAAACAGGGAAACTCATACACACAAACGTAGTTAGGCAGAGCTTTAATAATATATTCATATTCAAATTTGTACTTAAAATTACTTTTAAAATCATGTTCTTTATAGTAGAAGTTTGGTACTTTTATAAAAAAAATAAATATCTTGTAATATTTATAAGATATCATCAGTTTTTTGTACTGTTATTATTTAATCATATAGGTTTGAAAAAGGGGTAAAACGGATCAAAATGGGTATCTTGATTTCAAGAAGTCATCCATCGACTACACGCGAAAGTTTTATACCGGATTATGCTCCCCTATTAACGTCACCGTTCTATTTAGTTAAAATATATTTTAAGTTTTAGGTCAAATCGATTATGGACCGAGCCCTTCTGTATTAACAAAATTCTTTTGTTTAATTTTTAAACCGTAAATATATGTATACATGTATGGACAGCAGGGTCAGTTATGGACCGATTGTTGTTTAAATTGATAGAAAGTTTTCGTTTCGTATAATACTTAGTTAAGTCGAATTGTATTTTCAATTCAGTTATCAAGGAATCCTTTCTTGAAGGGAAATATATGTAGAGGCTATATATCAGTTGTGGACCAATCCTCATGAAATTCGGAAACTCATCGCTGTACTCGTAATTTTCCTAATCCTACTCAAACAAATAACTCAAGAGTACATTTTAGTTATGATATGATAGGTTCAATTATTGAGTTTTTCCATTGCAGTTTTATGCCAGTAATTACTGTTACAGCAATTTTCTGAACGGACCCTGAAATGGGCAGGTAGAGTAAGTTGCCAATACGTTCCGCTGGGAATTCGATAGGAACATTTACGTTTTTATAAAAGTTTCTTATGTTATATATTAAACCTGTACACTTTTTTTAAACCAACAATGATCGTTAAAGTATTTTTTTACAGGAACGCAAAAGGATATGTGGTTAGGATCAATAATGGACCGATGCTTTTAAATTTTATACAAACAGATTGTGACTCGCATATGGCTGATGTGTGTTGAATAATATTGCTATATTTGTATTTCTAAGCCAATAATGAGCGTTATAGTCATTTTCTGAAGAGGACCTTATTTGGACAGATCCTGCTTAAATTTCATTACTATAATCGTACTTTCAAAACATTTGTGGAAAATTTTGACCATCCAGCTCATTCCGTTTGAATATGGACGGACATGTATGACTAGAACTACTAAGAATTTTATAAGGACCCAGAAGATTTATACACTTTTGGGTGGGTGTATGAACAATATTTCGATTTGTTACAAACGGAATGACAAAATTAATGTATCCTTATCTTTTTTGATAGTGAGTATAGAAAGCAAATAAGTGTTTGGCACTTTCTTTTTCAAAATCGAATATTTAGGGGGTAAAAATGTAGAAAGATAATTTTTATACCGTTTTTCAGTATTTTGAAAACTTAGTACTCAAAAAGTCCTTTCACTGGCCGATGAAAGCAAAAAAGTACTTTTTTCGTATTTTTTTTAAAGTTTCATTGTTGTAACCGTACTTTTTTATTCTATAGAAACGAGAATATTTAAGCTGCATAACACTGATTGAATATAAATCATTAATAGAGAGATTTTTGGTACTTTTTCGATTTTTTAAATGGTCCTTTACATACAATTTAACAGAAAAACTTAAGAATCAATAAGATAAGACTCTTTGATACATTTTGGGTTTTTTTAATATTCGATAATATTGAGCCAAAATATATAAAATTAAACTTTAACGGCCTCTTAAATAGTACTTTTTGAATTTTCTTTAATATTGAATTTTTTTAATAAGGTATTTTTAAGAAGGTATTTTATTTCTTTAGTGCACATTTTTGTTTTTTTTCAAAAAAGTACTTTTTGGTACTTTTTCCTTTTCGTTGTGCGCTGCTTAACCAGTGCCACAGGTGGGAATCAAACACGCCACCTCCGGTCTACCAAAGTAGACAACTAAGGTACATTTTTGTTCTTCAAAAAAGTACTTTTTGCGTTTTTTTTCATACATACATTTTAGAATGCAGTACTGATTGAATAAAAATCTTAAATAGAAGACTATTTGGTACTTTTTTCTTTTTTAAAGGTACTTTTTTCTTTAGAGTACAACTAAGATACAAAAAAATACTTTTTGAATTTTTTATATTGTAAAGAATATATCTATAAAAATGCAGAGTCTTGATTCAATAAGAATATATAATAGAAATTTCTTTGGTACTTTTTTCTTCTTTTTCATTTTTGTTCTCCAAAAATGTATTTTTTGAATTTTTTTTAGAATAAAAGGTATTGATTGAATAAGAATCTAAAAAAAGAGACACTTTGGTACTTTTTTCCTCTTCAAAGATAGGTTTTTCTTATGGAGTCAACTAAAGCCCGATTCTTATAAACGATAATTTATAAAAAGCTACTTTTTCGTTCTTAGGAACATATAACTTTTGATTAAGTTTTGATTCAATTAAAAATTCTTTTAAATTTCTGTAATTTATTTTTTCAATATACGCCTTAATATAACCTCCAATTTTCTACAAAAACTTTTGTATTGGCTTTTGGATATAAAAAAACGAAATATTTCAAATGACATTTGACCTTTCATCAATAAATTTTTTCTACGAAATAATAATTAAAAACCATTACAACTTGTTTAACACAAATAGAGTACAAATAGATTTTGACATTTCAAGTAGATTTGCTTGTATTAAGTCAAGTAGATTTTTTTTTCTTTTTTCAACAATTTTTAATGAGAGTGCAATTTTTGACATTAATTGTGTTAATTGAAGAGTGAAATTAATTTGACAGTGAACAAAAAATCATAATTATTTCATTAAAAATATTTAACAAAAACATTAAAATAAATTCAATTGGGAAAAACTAGATAAACATAAATTTTTGCAAAATATATGAAAATGCAATATCTTCTTATTGTTAACAAGAGAGAGAGAGATATTCTAATATCTCACACATAGTCCAGTCACCTGGACTATACAGTGTTCTAAATTCCGGACTATCAATTGTTCTATAATCTGGACTGTAGGCAATTGTATAGTCTAGACCGTAGACTGTTCTATAGCTACTATCATCATAGGCGATACAAACACCCCGAACTGCCAGGCACACAAAACTATAGCCACAAAACACCCACACTTACTCAAATACATATACATACACATGCATGACAACTATAATATCTTGCATCCATTTCCATTTTGTTGCATTTTAACCTTTGACATTTTCATGTTTTAAACATCGAATAAAATAAAATGAAATATGTTGTATTTGTTGGGGGACTCTGCTGTTGTTCTTCATATGTTCTGCAATGATATGAATAGAAGAATACCAGCAGGAAAACTTATTGTGGAAACTTTATAACATTTTGCTGAAATAACCAAGTAATAGAGTAGAGGCAAATATAAATGTCTATAAAATATAAATAAAATAAAACGAAATGAAATGAAATTAACAAGAAAATGTTTAAGGTATATTTTTTATAATTTATACTCCTTTGCACTTACTGGATGTATTTTAATGTTATATCATAAATATAAATTGTAATAAAATTAAATACAGATACATAGCTGTATAATTAAGAGATCTAAAAGAACACATTACAACTAAAAGTTGAGAAAAGTAAATATTCCAGACAACAGGAAATTACATTATCGGACTATCCAGTTTACAAAACAGTTATATAAACTGAAGAAAATGGTCTATAGTCCAGAATTAGGAACAGTTTATAGTTTAGACTATAGAAAACTTTATAGTCCACGCTACAGCCTATAGTCCATACAATAGAATGAACTACAGCCTACAGATCAGTCTATAAAACACTCTTTATTCCAATCTATAATACACTCTTTAGTCCAATGTTTAGAAAACTATTTCGTCCAAACTAAATATCCCTCTATAAACAAGACTATATAAATATTTATAGTTCAGGTTATTGAACAATCAGTAATCCAGAATACTGAACAGAACAATAGAACAGTCTATAGTCGAAACAATAGAACAGGCTATAGTTGAAACAATAGAACAGTCTATAGTCGAGACCATAGAACAGTCTATAGTCGAGACTATAGAACAGTCTATAGTCGAGACTAAAGACTATAGACAGTTCTATAGTGTCGAGTATATAGTTTTGAGTCTATAGAATAGTCTATAGTCGAGACTATAGAACAGACGTCGGCGCTAGTATTGTTCTGACAACGAAGATTTTCGGCAAATTACATGTACACAACACGATCGCATACGAACCTCTAAACAAGAGTATCAAAAATACAAATATTTTATTTAGTTGCTTGACAGCATTCAACAAGGCAGGTTGATGTCGCTTTGTTAAAGAAATTTCAAACACAATTTGAAAAAACAAAAAACAACTTGCAAAAGCAAGAGCATAATTTACAAAAACAACGTACACTCTAAATAATTTTCTAGAATGCATAACAATGAAAGTAAATAAGTTAATCTTGTTTCATACTTTTTTTGTACATTTTAATTAGAAATGTTGTTTCTATTTGAAGAAATTATCATTATTAAATACATTGATTACACATTGTTTATAAATATTCGCATTTTACAGTAATGCAATTTAATCTTCAAAATTAAAAATAACCAAATATTTTTTTCAGTGCTATTTCAATGAAAAAATGCCAATAGTGTGTGGGTAGTGGTGATTTTTTTATCTGCCTCTCTATCCGCCGGTATATGCTATAGAACAATCTATAGTAAAGACTACATAGTCGAGACTATAGAACAGTCTATAGTCGAGACTATAGAGCAGTCTATAGTCGAGACTATAGAACAGTCTATAGTCGAGACTATAGAACAATCTATAGTAAAGAATATATAGTCGAGACTAAAGAACTGTCTATAGTCGAGACTATAGAACTGTCTATAGTCGAGCCTATAGAACAGTATATAGTCGAGACTATAGAACAGACTATAGTCGCGACAATAGAACAGTCTATAGTTGAGGCAATAGAGCAGTCTAGACAGTTCTATAGTCTCGACTATATAGTCCTGAGTCTATAGAACAGTCTATATTCGAGACTATAGAACAGTCTATAGTAGAGACTATAGAACAATCTATAGTCTATAGTCGGGACTATAGAACAGTCTATAGTCGAGACTATAGAACAATCTATAGT
>NC_060951.1:29014414-29018652 GCF_022045245.1 Lucilia cuprina
AAGTTAGTAAGTTAGTAAGTTAGTAAGTTAGTAAGTTAGTAAGTTAGTAAGTTAGTAAGTTAGTAAGTTAGTAAGTTAGTAAGTTAGTATGTTAGTAAGTTAGTAAGTCAGTAAGTTAGTAAGTTATTAAGTTAGTAAGATAGTTAGTTAGTTAGTTAGTTAGTTAGTTAGTTAGTTAGTTAGTTAGTTAATTAGTTAGTTAGTTAGTTAGTTAGTTAGTTAGTTAGTTAGTTAGTTAGTTAGTTAGTTAGTTAGTAAGTTAGTTAGTTAGTTAGTTAGTTAGTTAGTTAGTTAGTTAGTTAGTTAGTTAGTTAGTTAGTTAGTTAGTTAGTTAGTTAGTTAGTTAGTTAGTTAGTTAGTTAGTTAGTTAGTTAGTTAGTTAGTTAGTTAGTTAGTTAGTTAGTTAGTTAGTTAGTTAGTTAGTTAGTTAGTTAGTTAGTTAGTTAGTTAGTTAGTTAGTTAGTTAGTTAGTTAGTTAGTTAGTTAGTTAGTTAGTTAGTTAGTTAGTCAGTTCAATTCTGTTACAATTCGCTTCAATTCAATATACGTGGCGTATGATTGATAAATTATTTCTCAAATATATAAATATTAAGTATACGTACCATTTGCTTTGGGGATATAATTTAATCGTTTCTATCCCGCAAAACTTGTTAATTGGAAGCTAATACGGTACATGTTATAGAAGAGATTTTAACACAATCTTTTGAAACATTAATTTCAAACGAGATTTTAACACAGTCTTTTGAAACATTAATTTGTATTCCATCTATACGAAAAAGTCCCTTTCAGATACTTTTTAACTACAGGTATGTCCCTCGTTAGTATAATATTTTGAAAAAAAAATTGTTTAATATTGTGGAGAATTATATTAAAACTCATGATAGCTGTTGATTATGGTGACCTTTAATTTAAATTTTAATAAAATTTTAGTTTTGTGACTTAACAGACTCTCTTATGTAACCGCTCCTGTCAAATGTTTAGAATAAGCATCTTGCATAACAAACAGTAATCAATATTTGTTCAAATACTTAAAAGATTTCAATAAAATTAATCTTTAAGTTTTTAATAATTTTCCAAATTTTTACATTTTCCTAAACTCTTAACAACAACCAACAGTATGTCTCAATGTTAATGCTGAAGTTTATTATTACTATCCATATATATTAATTTTCTTAATATAAAACATTTTCCTAAACTTTCCTTTTTTACCTTTTTCATTAGAAAAAATACTATAAACCCGTGAATTTAACTGATAAAGGTTGACATTTATTAAGAAAATTTGAAAATTTTCCAATTCATGCATAACTAAACTTATTTATTTTATATTTCTTATAATATCAAAATCTGTTTAAAGGGTTTTTTTATGTTTTACTTTGATTTTTATTAAATTTTATTAAGTTTCATTAAATTTAAATTTTCTATTTATACGGATTATTTGATTTGGTTAAACTACACTTTTAACGCTACATTAATTTGCTGTAATTTTGATTATTTTTTTTTCCTATGAAAGAAAATCTTTTAGATAAACATCATAATTGGATAGTTAAGTATATATACATACAAACATACTTATGCACACATACATACTTATAAAATGAAATATTAAAGGGAATTTGTATAAAATACATTAATATGTAATAGGGTGGATCTAATATACTGCATAAAATAATATATTTTATAAATAGATTATTTGTTAATTTCATTCTGTAGCTTTTGTTTAATATTTGTTATTATTTTTATGTAGCACCCTAATATTCTCTACTTTGTATACCAAAAATATTTAGAAAACTTTAATATACAAGAGTGTAAAGATGTGAATACAAAGAAAATTCAACTGATATTAACACTTCCTTGGTTGTTAGTGTATGTGTATGCATGTATGTGTAGTTATTTTGTTTAAACTCAACATTATAATTTATTTTATAGTTAAAACTACTCGCATGAATTTATAAACGTTTCTTAACAAATTTAACCTTAAAGGTAAAATGTGTTAAACACTTTTCTTCTGAAGGGTTAATTTTATATTTGGAACTCTTTTGTTTAAATCTTTTTACATATAAATTAGCATATATTTGATAACAGGGGTGTTAATTTCAAGGTTTTAAATTTACTTAAACCTTCGGTTTCTTGTTTCTTTATTTACGTTGAAAACCCAAAACCTGTTCAAGTATTCACTATTTAAATGTGTTCTTAAGAAATTAAGAAAATAAAATAAAATAAAATAAACAAAAAATATTTAAATTAAAATGAAGGATTTCATTGTGTGGTTTCCTGCGAGTAGTTTATCTTGTACAGGTTTCAAGCGGGTAATAGTTAAATAGACAATGTGTTGAAAGAAAATTGAAATCTATAACATAGACTTTTATTGATTGATATAAAGTTTTAACCATAGAATGATTTATATTTTTAACTAAATACATAGTCAAAACTGTTAACTGATCTTTAGTTTTGACTTTAGACAGGTCTGTAAACTGATCTATAGGTTTGACAAAGTCCTATTATTGACTTTTACTTTATAAACTAAAGTTTTGTCTTGACTACAAACTGATCTTAAGTCTTGATTATAGACTGATCTGTTAAATGAACTATAGGGTGAGGACTACAGACTGATCAATAGCATAAACCTCAGACAGAACTTCTATTCATCTATACAGACTAATTCACAGTTAGAACTTGACCGATCAAGTCTATTGATCTAGTTGTAGCCTCCGGTAGGTTAGTGGTTAGTGTTCTAGTCTGGTAGACCGGAGGTGGTGTTTTCGATTCCCACCCGTGGCACTGGCTAAGGAGCGCACAACAGGCCCGATAGAGGCCTAGGTGTATTTCTTCGAATTTGACTTTCAAACTAACTAACTAACTAACTAACTAACTAACTAACTAACTAACTAACTAACTAACTAACTGTGAATTAGTATATATAGATGTGGTCAGCTTGAGGTTACAGACTGATCAATAGTATAAACCTCACACAGAACTTCTATACATCTATAAAGACTAATTCACAGTAAGAACTTGACCGATGAAGTCTATTGATCTAGTTGTAACTGTGGCCTCCGGTAGGTTAGTGGTTAGTGTTCTAGTCTGGTAGATCGGAGGTGGTGGGTTCGATTCCCACCCGTGGCACTGGTTAAGGAGCGCACAACAGGCCCGATAGAGGCCTAGGTGTATTTCTTCGGATTTGATGTGTATACATCCTCCTTTCAAACTAACTAACTAACTAACTAACTAACTAACTAACTAACTAACTAACTAACTAACTAACCGTGAATTAGTCTGTATAGATGTGTTCAGCCTGAGGTTAAAACTGATCTTTAGTTTTGACTTTTTATGAATCTGTAAACTGATCTTGACAATACACAGGATCCTATTCTTGGCTAAGGACTAAACCATATTATAATTCAAACTAATAAACCACTCAATCACTAATAAACGATCATCAGTTTTTCCTACAAACTGATCAATAGTATTAACATTAGACTGAACTCTCATCTCCAGTTTCAACTATTGGCTGATCTATAAACTGGTCTATAGTTTTGATTGTATTCTCTATTGTCTTTATTATATAACTGTCTAGGTTTTGAAAGAATAATCAGTGACTTATCTATAGCATTTAATATTTCCAAAACTTCATTCTTCACTTCGGACTATTGACAATAGACTCATCACTGCAGTATCATGCAGTAGACTTGGCGATAAACTATTTTATTTTGACCATAGAGAGATCTGTAAACAATTGGCTGATATATAGTCGTTACTATAGTTTAATCTTTGGTTTGATTACAAACTGACCTACAGACTTGACTTATGGACTGACCTTTATTTTAAATATAGACTAATCCTGTCTTCACTATAATATCATTTAGTAGTCTTGAAATTGACTGTAATCTTTAATATTAATAATTTGAACTGTTTCCTCTCAAAGGTCTTATCTATAGTCTTGAATATTAAGAAATCGTTAATTTGACAATACGCAGGGAAAAAACATAGTTCGGAATGGTTATTATAACTTAACTGTGTTCACTGTAACTATATATTGTTATCAAAAACATAATATTATTGTTATTGTAATCATTTTCATGTTCATGGCAATTATAAATTTGAGTATAATTCATTGAAAAATAATTATTTTTTCAATCTATATATATAAAATTCTAACGTTACTGACTGACTGACTGACTGACTGACTGACTGATTGACTGATTCATCATCGCACAGCCTAAACGGTTAAAGCTAAAGAG
>NC_060951.1:29018752-29024549 GCF_022045245.1 Lucilia cuprina
CTAAAAGGGGAATTATTGATATTGCAGATATATATATACATTTACAATAATGATATTTATTTTATTCCACTACGATGAGGGTAGCGAAGCACACTGGGTATAGCTAGTTACTTAATAATGGTAATAATGGAAACATATTATGTTACTAACAACCATTTCAACTTTCAATTAACCATTATATGTTATGTTGCTATATGTTATATATCCATTGTGTGTTATGTTGTTCTATGTAAGTTGGTACAACAAAACAACTTTATACAAACACCTCACACATATTATTATAACTTAATCAACTAACACGTTCTCAAATAAGACACAAGTAAGCTTATAGTGTAGGTGAGTCAACGCAACGTCATGATCTATCTCGCATGATAGACAATCGAGATTTTGGGCAACAATGCTGTAAACTGATCTATTGTTTTAATTGGACTCCATTCTTAATAACGAATTGATCTTTAATAGTCTAAACAATAGACTTTACAACAATCTCACTACTTACTGATCTATAGACTTGACTAGGATCTTAATTCAATTGAATTGATGTTTATTTTTAACTATAAACTCATATATTGTCTTGAATACAGATTGATCAGTATGAACTATTGAAGTCTTGCCTGCTGACTAATCTGTGCTCTGAACTATAAAGTGATCTGTTCACTGATCTCATCTATGTTCTCTTGATTACTATCTGATCTAAATTATTCGCTATTGGCTAGCTAGACTATAGATTGACCAATTATCTAAACTATTGACTGATCTATACATTTGACTATTGTATATTTTATAGTCTTTACTACTGACTAGTCTATGGTCTTGAATATACACTTGTTTATATTCATGATTTAGAACTGATCTCTCTCTCTCTCTCTATAAAATTAAGCACTTTTCTAACTGAAACCACTTAATAACAAATTTCTTTTTTTATTTCAGCTACCTCTAGACCACTGTTCTACTTCTATGCCACCAAAAATAGTCCTTGAAGAAAAAAGTAAACATCTGTTTCTTATCTTTTCCCGTTTTACAAAAGGCAGCTTGCACATTTTTTATCACTTTTGGAGCCACATATGTGAAACTTTTTCTTCGTTTTCTTTCCAAAAAATAATACATCTATAAATTACAAGTAAGTACAACAGAAAAAAAACTTAAAATTCTTATTTTATTTCTATATGTTTGTTTTTGTGCACCTCTAACCATTTGCCGCATAGAATTTTAAAACAAAAACCCAACTTATTTACTGCACTTCTAATATTAACATCAACCCGCTCCCTCCGTGAAAAAATAGGTAGAAATAAATGAAATGTAAAACAAAAAAATCTTTGCAATAAATTAAGTGAACTTTAACATATTTTATAAAAGAAAAAGTTAAAAAAAAAAACTTATACGGTTAAGACGAATCAAAAATACTCTTTAAATAAAGAAAAATTAGCTTGTTTCAACATAGCTTCTAAGTAATTTTTCTATAAATTACTTAAAGACCTAATTAGGATGTATTAAGTAATTAAATGACTTGTCATTGACTAGTCATACATATGTATGTGAGAAAATAATGCTTAATATCTTATAAACGAAATTTATCATGCCACATGGTGTTGTACTATTACCATCATTTTATTATTTACTAGATGCATTTTCTTTCTTCAAATTGTTTATACTGTTGGCACCTGCCACTGACATTATGTAGAATTATTTGTGTGAAAGGATTTTTGTTATTTTATTTTTTTTGTAGAAATTTACAGAAATAAAAAATTTTAAAAGTTCAATTGGGGACCAACACCAATTCTAACAGGAATTCGCTATTTGGCACTTTCCGCTCCTAATGCTTGCCTCACAAGTCCCCGTGTTACCTTCTATAGCTTGGACTATAGACTGCTTTATAATCTTTACTATAGACTGTTCTATAGTCTTGACTTTAGACTCTTCTATAGTCTGTACTATAGATTGTTCTATAGTATGTACTACAGGCTGTTGGGCAGTTGTATAAGATATATTTTTAGGTTTCCTCTTGTAAGACACAGAATTTGCATAGATTCGTCGAAAAGTTGCCTACAATGAATTAATGGTATCTAAGACCACAATGTCCAGTAAGAAATCCCGTTAGTCCTTTAAGATCGCTTTTATTCAACGCAGTTTGTTATGTTTTCTTAACTCAATGAGTGAAGTCAAGCAGTACATTACAACACCAGACCTTACTTCGTATGACAATAAGGCTTAGCTACTCGCAAAGAAAAACATGTATGAATGTATAGTTGGGTATAGCCGACTATATGATACCCTACACCAGAGGTTATTAAAAAAGAGTATTTGATTATTTTTTTAACTTTATTCCGGAATATTTTTACTTATTTTTGGCAAATAAGAGATTTTTCAGAAGAGGGCTTAAAAAGGAGTAGGGGAAAATATGGGCGTATACTTATAAATGTTAATAGAGGAATTCACATCTACTTCAAAGTTATTTATGTAGAATTTAAAAGTGTTGTTAGTGTTTATAGGTGAATTTTGACCTTCAAGTCATTTTCTGGAGGTTCCTATTCGGGAGTGTGTCCCGAATGGACAACCAACCAGCCAGACGGGCGAACATAGCTTAATCGACTCAGAAATCGATTGATATACTTATGGTTGGTATAGGACGAATATTTTTGTATGTTACAAACATCAGCACAAACCCAATATACACTCCCCACTAAAGTGGTGTAGGGTATAAACATGTCTGTATTAACTGCGTTCTAAGAGCATCATATTATGGTTAAAATTTAATTTTAAAATATCATGTTATGATTATATACAGTTGAAATATTTAATCATAATATTTTTTATTTACCATAATATTCTACGTTATACATGACTATATTATGATTCAATCTGTTCAAAATGTCGTAAAAAATATATATCGAAATCAAATTTATTTGTTTACAGAATCAGTAAAACTACAGTTTTTAACTATGTATGTGGCTAAAGTTAATTTGTTTTTGTACCAGACATAAAAGAACATAACATACAATGGTTATAAGACATATAACAGTATAACACTTAATGGTTATTTGTAAGTTTAAATGGTTGTTAGTAACATAATTGTTCAATTCATAATCGGTTTTGTACGGTTGTATCGTAGTATGTCGTAGTTTTTTTTTAATATTGATTTGGTTTTGTTTATTTATTTGAAACATTTTTATGACATACAACGCTACAACGATACGACATCAATTGGGAATTGGACAAATATGTTTTCATTGTTCCTTGGTATCCTTGGTTCTACTCCTAACGCACTTCCTAGCACAAATAACAACGGATAGTATCCAATTTTGGAAGTTGGGCCACAAATGCTCCAGTTTCGCCGTTTACTACTTTAGACCCATCTGTGAACCAAACTCGATCAGCATTTTCTCGCCACCAAATTTGATCAGTCCAGTATATCTAAAGTAGTCGAGTATACTCATATGTGCAACCAAGTCACCAGTTTTCAATTTGGCAATACTTGGTAGGCGAATCACTGATCTGCAAGCATCTTCCTTGATAGGGATGTGCAGTGGTAGAATATGCATTATTGCACCCATGGAATATGTAGGACAAGTTCTCATAGCTCCGTTGTAGAAAAGCCCGAGTTATGACCCGTTCCACGCCATCTAAAGAGGCGTAGGTCAATATGGACTAGTATATAGACTATAAACTATTCTATAATCTGTACCAGGCTTGGTTCTACGGAGAAAGGGAAATTTTAAAAAAAAAAACTTTTCATATAAAACATAACGATGAGGAAAAAGAATACAAGTAAAAAAATCCTCCCTCCAAACAATTGAGCTAGACTGTTCTGTAGTAGTAAAAAATAAAGACTGTAATGTAGTCCGGACTGTAGATTATTGTATAGTCTGTTAGTTATTGTCTGCGCTGTGACTGTTCTATAATCTAGACTATAGAGTGTTATATATTCTAAAAAAATAGATTATTCTAAACTCTAGAAAATAGACATTTCGGGAGTCTAGACTATAAACTCTTCTAGACTATAGTCTAGACTATAGACTGTTCTACAATCTATAGTTCAAATTGTAGAACATAGCCTGGATTATAGATTGTTCAATAGTCTATAGACTATACCCTGTACTAGTTTGGACTATAAAATATTCTATAGTCTACTGTCCTATTTGGACTACAAACTTTTCAAGACTATAGACTGTTCTATAGTCAGAACTACTTATAGTCCATTTTATAGTCTGGACTAATGATTATTCTATTGAGTGAACCATATACTATTCTATAGACTGGACCATGGAAGACTATGTAGTAAATTTAAAGAAAATAAAATTTATTAAATATCTGCTTTAAATATTATTTTAATATAAAAATTTCGCATTCCATGTAGGGAGACTTCTACATACGGCAAATTTTTTTTCTAATCCATCAACAATAATTTTACTATCCATCTAATTGTATAATCTTCTCAAGAAAATCTCTAACATGATTTATATTCACATACAAACTGATTTCTGGACAAGGTAGTCCTTGTGATACAACACCGCACAACTGATTATTGTATACGGCTGGACCGCCAGAATCCCCATGACACGAATCCTTTTCACCAACTAAACCGGCACAAAAGTAAACATTTGGTAAAACATTCCCATAAAGTTTTTCACATATATCCATTGTCAAAGCAGGAACTTCAACCATGTGTAATTGTAGTGGTACACGGAAATATTGCATAAGTACTATATAATCATTAATATAGATTGCATTCTCAAAAATTGCACCCCAACCGTATACCTTAAACAATGCACCTTCTTCCCATTGGGTGCTACATAAATCAATTGTTGCAACGTCAGGACCAGTTAGAGGAGAACTTAATCTTAGGACAGCAATGTCCAGCGATGATTCGATATTATCATATTCTTCAGGCAAGTAGATGGTATCAATATTTCTACGAAGACCATCTTTATTAAAATATGTTGCTCCACCAATAACAGTTACATCCGAAGGCTCTATACCTTCCACACAATGGGCCGCTGTTATAACGTGTATTGGTGTTACGAGGCTACCACCACAATGCGTGTCGGAAATTACCTGTACCATAAATTTGGCTTCGGTTATATTTACTGCATCACCTCCAGCTATACGTGGTTTTGGAACAATTTTACTTCTTGAAGTTATTACATGAAGACTTAATATAATCCAAAGTACTTGTACAATTCTAATTTTATACATATTGCTTTCAAAAATTTAAATTTTAGCAATAGTTTTGTGTTTTAGGAATTGTCCGACTTCTTATACAAAGTTAACTGATATTGCTATAACTTCTAACCGCTTTATATATACGACTTACTTTCCTGCATTTTTTTTCACAATCAGTATAATAAATTTTGTTGTTCAAAATTTTTCAATTTACTTATATCTATTTTCTGTCAGTTATATGAATTATATTCTAAAAAATATTTCAGCTTGTAGGAATTTATGTTATTTAAAAAATTTTTCCAATTTAGTTCTATAAAAAAAAATTATTTATTCTTATCATAGACTATTCTTAAGTCTGGACTATAAACAATTATATAAACAGTAGAGCGTTCTATAGTCTGGACCATAGACATTTTCATACTATAGACTATTCTAAAGTCTGGAATATAAACTATTCTATAGTCTGGGCTTTAGACGGTTCTATGTATAGACTCTTTTATAGTCTCTATATAGTCCCGACTATAGACTGTTCTATAGTTTCGACTATATGCTGTTCTATAGTCTCGACTATAGACTGTTCTATAGTCCCGACTATAGACTGTTCTATAGTCTCGACTATAGACTGTTCTATAGTCTC
>NC_060951.1:29024649-29035436 GCF_022045245.1 Lucilia cuprina
TACTAACTTACTAACTTACTAACTTACTAACTTACTAACTTACTAACTTACTAACTTACTAACTTGCTAACTTACTAACTTACTAACTTACTAACTTACTAACTTACTTACTTAATAACTTACTAACTTACTAACTTTCAGGAAGAAGTATATGCAATAACGGAAAGTGTGAAAGGGATTCGCATAAATATGGCGCTTAAAGAGCTTACAGATGACAAATTTAAATCTAAGACCACATTGGATTGTATGAATGTTTTATGTGAACATTGTAGAACTGCAAAGATCCTATGGGGTGACCCCGATGAGATCATGGCGAGAAATTAGCAAGTCAAAACATTATGAAGCTATACGAAGTTGGACGTGTGGATTCGAGTCGAGTGCAGAGCATGCGGAAACTCTGAAGCAATTTCTTTATCACTCCAAGTATATTAAAAGTGATATTATTCCGGAAATAATACTCCTCATGAACACTAATTGGAAAATTCTTTAGAATTACGTTCAGGAATGAATAATGAAAAGAAGTACATAGTAGCCTCAGTGTATTTCTTTGGATTTGGTGTAGTATGCATTCTCCTTATATAACCTTATTAGGTCTAAAGTAAGCTTTCGAGTTTTAGTCCCACATAAATGAAATTTGCTGCCACTAATCTATACTTGTGAAAAAACATCATAATTGTTTTTGTTTTCCTCTAAAGATTCAAAGATTTTACCTTAACACCCTCGCACTTAAAATAATATACATATAGATATCTACTATATGTTGCACACTTGCAAGAAATTATCATGTCTTGCCACATTGCCAACAACCACAACGACAACGGATTTTGATAATGATACAATTTATTAAAATATGTTTGAGAATTAAGAAACCCCAACCGATACATATACATACGCACATGCACACATGTCGAATTTCTTAGTTTCATTAAACACTTCTTCCACTTCTTCTACTGATTAATTGTGTTTGAGTGAATTTGAGGGTTGTTAGAAAACCAGAAAGAGTGAAACAGAACAGACAGACACATACATGTTTATGCATGAAAGCAACCGTGTAATAGAAACTCTTAGAAACCACAAATCTATTTACCAGCAATAAGAAGTGGGTTATTAATAATTTACAAGGGTTTGTGGAAATTAACATACGAAGATTTGTTAACTATTTCATTTATATTTATAGAGATTTTTGGGACTTAAGACAGATTTAAATAGTAAAATAATGCAAGTTGAACTTAAAGCTATTAACTAGTTTAAATTCTTTAAATATTTCGTTGGATATAACGGGTCTTATCTATTCTTTACTGAATTTCTAAGAGAAATTTCAACTTTATCGAAGCCTATATTCCATTTGATTAATACTTGTTTTTCTCAATTATTTATGTTTAACATGAACTGTATTAACTTACAATTTACACCTGCTTTGCGGAATAAAAATGATAAATTAATTTGTATCTCTAAAGCAAATGGTGCGTATACTTAATATTTTTAATTAGGAAATTGTTTATAAATCATACGCACTGGTGTTAACAGAAAATTAATAACAAAAAAAAAATAAAAAATAAAGCTTTTGGAATATTGTTTAGAATGAGACGTTTCTAATTTGGCCTTAACTTCTGTAAGTAAGCAAGTAAATTCAATTTAATTGTAATTTTTACATTCTCACCCAATTACACTATTTTCATCGATACACATTTATCAAAATGTTACAAATCTCACAAATTATGTTCGGGCCACACAAACTGTGGCCAACAATTTAATTAATGAAAGTAAAATAACCAGAAAACCATTATTTAAGTTTTCAATTATAACCATAACACCATGATGAACTTTAGTAAAAACACACACACACACATAGACCAACTTTCCATCAGCTGCACAAAATAAAAAAGACTGTTTCAAAACTTTTGCAAAACAAATAATCCGTGGGTATTACGAGCCGTAAGATAAAATGTCAAAAGTCGTTAAATGTCAGCTGCAGCACCTTTTCGAAAAGGTTGAGCACAGATTTCTAATTAAAAGTGAAAACATCTAAAAAGCTTTTGTTTAAATAAATTGCATGTTAACACTATTTTATAGTTATTTTCTATTTAAAGAATTTGCAGAAAATGTTAAAGTTAAATAAATGGCAAATGGTGAATTATGCATTAAGTTAAAAGGTTTAAGAGGAATTTGTTTGGGGGTTTAATACACGAGTTCTAAGAAGAAAAAAAACTTTGAAAAAATAAAGAATATAAAAGAAATCTTTTTAATTAACAGACTCGTTCTAAGTATAATAATGTTTAAATTGGCGATCAGACTTATGTTACGTCAAGTGTTAGCAATAATTGCAATTTCAAAAATATGAACACAAAGAGTTAGAACTAACCGACAAGTTACTGTTCAGTTCTAGATCAGTTCTAGTTCAGTTCTAGTTCAGTTCTAGTTCAGTTCTAGTTCAGTTCTAGTTCAGTTCTAGTTCAGTTCTAGTTCAGTTCTAGTTCAGTTCTAGTTCAGTTCTAGTTCAGTTCTAGTTCAGTTCTAGTTCAGTTCTAGTTCAGTTCTAGTTCAGTTCTAGTTCAGTTCTAGTTCAGTTCTAGTTCAGTTCTAGTTCAGTTCTAGTTCAGTTTATTTCAGTTCTAGTTCAGTTTATTTCAGTTCTAGTTCAGTTCTAGATCAAAATCTGTGATCACTTTTAATTCCTACCAAAACTCGATTTCTGAGTGAAAACTTAAAAGTCCATTTTCTGCCTAAACTGTGATTACTTTTATTTCTAGCGAAACTTGATTTTCGAGAAAAAAGATTAGGGAAAAAATTCACTTGTATTTTATACCCAAACTCAAGTTGTTAGTAAAAATTTTCCACTTTGATCATTTTCTAACACGCTTATATCCCAACAAAACTTGAATGAAAACATCCATTTTTATTTGAGTTTAATATTGTTGTCTGCTGCTATACGTACTTGAATAAACGTCTGTCAGTTTTTGTTTATGCGCCTCAGTTTATTTGCATAATTTAATGGAATATAGGTTACGTATACTCAATATTTATTTCTATAATTCAATTAATTGTTACTCATACGTAACGAAAATTATCTAACTGGTGGATGTGTATTTATTTGTTAATTTTTCTCTACATTTTCTTAAATTACATAAAAATTTATTTTTTCTTAAGTTATAAAACTTTTAATTAGTTCACGGAAAAAATAAAAGAAAGATTTTAATGCACTCAGTAGAGAGAAAAACCTTACAACATAGAAACAATAGAACAGAGATGTTCATTATAATGATGAAGTTCTAAAGTAATTCCGTAGAAAAACATACGGTATAAAAACACAAACATTTGCACATAATATTACACATATAAAAGCATATATTTGAACATGTAATTCTATGTAGAAAATACAATTTTTTCAAAAATATTTTTTCTGTTTTTTTTTCAAACAAGCATAAGATCTTTGTGTAAAACATAAAAGGTAAGAAATGAAATAATGTAGAAAAGAAAACTAAAAATATATATAAGATTCAGGTGCGCGTGTACAAACACACCTGAAGATTTATGAAGGTATATCTAGAACAAATAGCAAAAACTCGTTCATTATATCTATGATCCTAAATAAAAGTAGTCTAAGTCGACTTAAGAGCAAAGTGATGTTTGTATACTAGCGCTTACATCTCCATTTATAACTTAAATATGATTCAAAGTTTAATAAGTAAATATTGTTTTTAAATAATGTATTCTAAGTTAAGCTATTCTTACTAGTGACCTATGATATGTATAAATGTTTCTTTACAGCATACATGCATATAATTTAATAAGAAATAACTTTAAGGTAGTAAGTAAGTGAGCTAGGGTGTCTATAGAGTAAATAGTTTTATGTTATACTTATAACTCTACACGACCTACCAGCACATTTTATCTTTACCAAGCAGAATGTTAAACTAAAAAAAGAAAATAAAAATAATGTGAGAAAAAATGTAAACAGTATTTAGGTCACATCCAGCTGCAGCTAAAATGATAAATAGAACGTCATTGCTGGCGTGCAAAAAATTATGTACCAGATTACCCACCCTTGTCACAATTGCGAATGTGTTTGTATCTGTTTAATAGTTATATAGAGCATAGAAAACTTTTATATTGAGAAATTATATTATACTATATAATTAACAATTATATTTTATTGCTTTAACGAATGCCGTTGGAAAAAATAGAATTGTTAATGGAAAAGTAATTTAAAGTATAAGTAGGCGGGCATGGCCGTCTCTATTGTTCACAATGTTGAATATTTATGTTGAATTTTATCTTAGTTCTATTGTCTTTAAGCAAACTGTTAATGAAAAACTTTCTCTAAATTCAGTACAGACCATTTTCAGCAACGTTTCTTTATAGAAGATATTTTCTTAAGAATATTGGATGTTTAAATGTGGACTTTATAATAAGAGTAGAGCTGAAGTAGTAATACAAGTTTATCTAAGACCCTTAAAGACGTTCTTTAAAAGCAAGATAAATTAACGCACAGAATATTTAATAAGAAATAACTTATTTCTTATTTTAATTTCACTAGAAAACCTTTTTTTGTGATTGGGTACGTATGATTGATATTTAATAGTTTGGTACAACGTATACGCTGAGTTGTAGAACTATGTAAATATAATGCATGACGAATAACTAACTAAGTAACTAACAAACAAACTAACTAACTAACTAACTTACTAACTAACTAACTAACTAACTAACTTACTAACTAACTAACTAACTAACTAACTAACTAACTAACTAACTAACTAACTAACTAACTAACTAACTAACTAACTAATTAACTATTTAACTAACTAACTAACTAACTAACTGACTTACTTACTAACTAACTAACTATTTAACTAACTAACTAACTAGCTAACTAACTAACTAACTAACTAACTAACTAACTAACTAACTAAATAACTACCTAACTACCTAACTAACTAACTAATTAACTAACTAACTAAAGAACGAACGAACTAACTTTCTATCTATCTATCTATCTATCTATCTATCTATCTATCTATCTATCTATCTATCTATCTATCTATCTGTATATCTACCTATCTATCTATATATCTATCTATCTATCTATCTATCTATCTATCTATCTATTCTATATTCACTTTTAGCTTGGAACTTTAGAAAACTTTCCATGCTAAATCCATGATACATTAACCCTTTCTTATTCTCTTTATACTTTAATATTAAACCCTACATCTTCTGGCTAATAAATTCAAACTATTACACGACTTATGTTTAAACTTAATATTATACAAAATATTAAATAACTTCATAAAAAATTTTAACTGTAAAATGGAAACTAACAATAACAATAAAACACCAACCTACAAAAATATAATTTAGCTAATTATAACAATGCATTTGTTGTTTATTTATTTTATGATGGTTTTGACCGGACTTTAACTAATTCGAAAACCCCCATTGGTGGTTTTTGCGTAAAAATATTATCGTAATTTCAAACAAATTATGAATAGTGGTCCTCCGTCGCGTACCAAATAATGGCCACAATAAAACGTAATTTGTACAAAGGAACTAAAACGTATGGAAAAAAAGAGCAGAGCATAAATAAATAACAAAAGGCAAACAGCAGCAACAACAAAACAAAAATTAAATTGTAAATAATAATAACAACAACAACAGCAATAAGAAGAAGAACAAAATAATAAATAAAAAAGCTTTTTACTCAAACACTTAAAGTAACAATGTTAAAATTTACAATAACAAAAATAAAAATGGCCCTGATGTCCTTCTTCATTTATTCACTTGTATTTATGTACATACATATGTATGTATTTTTTTGTACGTGTATCCTATACAATAACAAATAAACATGTACATAAGTACATACATTTGTTTACTTTTTGTTCACTTTGTTTTTTTTTTTTTTTTTTTTCTCTGTGTTTTAACATCTTTTCTCTCTAGTTAAATTGTATGACATCTTGAACCTCTTTTGTTGCCCACTTTTTATTTAGGTTCTGTTGTTGTTGTTGTTTTGTCCCTGCAAAGCTTTTAACCCAATTTTATTTTTAAAACATGTTGCAGAAAATATATACAAAAATAATAACATCGTACGTACACCCACCCACTCTTTAAATTTAAAATCGTAAACTGGTTGAAAGAGTTACTTTTAAGAAAATCGGCCAATATTTATTGCTCTCCCTATGACTTTCTCTTTTACTCTTTAACTCTTTGTTGCTAAGATTACTGTGAGTTATTTCTTTCTCTATTTGTTTATAAAACTACGTCACCTACTCTATCTCGCTCTTTTTTTGTAATACTCAAGTTATGTTCTTTTTTTGTTTGTTAAAAAAGAGCATGCTCTCTTTTTGTTAAAAGAGAGCAATCGAATCCTGTTATTTCTATGCTCTCATAGAGGTTTTTTTTGGTAAATATTCAAAACTAGAACTCGTAGACATTATGACGTCAAAAAGTATGAGTATGTGACGTCAACTGAAATATATATTTTTGGTTGGTTTGGCACAAAATACTATAGATTCGGTTATAAGAAGGAGAACATTGTTAGCCCACCCATTGTATTGACAGCTATGAAAACTTTGGGGAAAAAATATACAGTTATAGTACAGTAGGCTGTAAGTCATTATTTTTATTTTATAGATTTAGGCAGTAAGAACAATAATATGTATGAAGCAATACACATACATACATAACACAGAGACATCATAACATCATGTATAATATTCATTTAAACTTTAATACGTAAAAAGAATAGGATGGCCCCAATTTGAAAGGAGGCATTGATGCATTCTATTAAGAAAGAAAAATTAAAGTTTGTTTTATCATTAGAACGGTGAATGTGAGTACCTTTCTGAGTCACATTTTACATCTAATGAGAGGATCCTCTGATTGATCCCCCACTTGGCTCTGAATGATTGCAATGAAGAATACTTAGGTGGCAATTTTGGTACATGACAATGTCAGTTAATACAAAAGGTCATTGCTATATAATTCTCAACAAAGAAGTCCCGTAGTGGAATAACAGATATGCATACGACCATTCCAAATGTATACCCCCAAAAGCAATTACTAGTTTAGAGAAGGATGGATAGCCAATATCAACTGAATACAACTCCTGGTATTTTGCCTTCCTTATTAATTGAACTTTCATCTCAGTACATTTTTCGAATCCAAAAAGACAGCTTAACTCCACTACTGAGATAGATCTGTGAATTGGATGGCCCTCGATGTTATTGATAGGCCAAAGAATTTACACTATTACAAGCTGATAAGGCTTATTTCATTGGCATTAGGACCCATCGCCTCCGGTAGGTTAGTGGTTAAGTTCTAGCCTGGCAGACCGGTGGTGATGGATTCGATTCCCCACTGTGATAGAGGCCTAGTTGTATGTCTTCGGATTTGATGTATATACGTACATTCTCCTTTCAAATTAACTAACTTGGCCCCATAATGGATAATCAATCCAGCATTCAACATCAAGTTCTATCATTTGCTTAATTCTTTGGTCTGTGGCTGTAAATTAGAATGTGCTATACAACCATCATCCAACTTGTGATCTCATTCTTTCATGAGTCAAAATACTCTCAGAAATAACTTTGTAGGAGTGTAGTTACTCCTCCAGTTTATAGTTTCAACAAAAGTAAAGCTATACGTAACTCCTATATCCTCCAGAATTTCAAAATCAGCAAGGTGATGAAGATTCACCGAGATATCACAAAAAAACACAAATATTAACATTAAGGCAAATAGATATAGATATTTGAAAAACGTGCAAAATGATTTTCAAATATCTAGAACCACCACTAATCTTTCACAAAAAGTGTGATTGAAATAACTATATTTCTCCGAAAGGAAGAAAAGTCTCCAGTTTATCAATTGTGATGAGTTGCTATGCACCCCGACGTATGATAGATGAAAAAAAAAGCTTGTTGATTTCAATAAACAAGTTTTTTGGACAATAAATCGAAGTGCTACCTTGACGGTCATCCATAGGGTGAGCTAATAAGATATCTCACCACCGCCTCTTTGAGCTTCTTACATGCCAGTGGCAATTTTTATTCATGGTTCTGAAGGTTCTTGCAAAAGAACTTTGCTCTAGTAGTATATCTTTACTTTATCTTTACTTCCGAGATTGAAAAACATCACTTCTGTTTACAGCAACGCAAATGGATTGAAATCTGTTAATATCAGAAGACTGAAATATATATCTACAAGCCGAACATCTCCAATAACCGCACATCGCAAAAATTGAGAAGAACCTGCACGCGAAAACAAGAGCTGCTCTGGCACAACTGAGATTGGGATGGAGTAACAAGTTCAACGCCCACTGGACCTAAATACAGAACCAACGGATTGAAAACAATACAGTTAAAGCTGTTACAACAACAATAACCGGAACAAGACAAAGTTTGACCCTGCCCTGTGGAGTACCGTTTCCCGTGGTATACTATTATAAGCCTCCCTTGCACGACTTTTGGTCTAATTATTTTAAGAAAAGACCAAGGATATATTTTAAACCACCGGTTTGCAGTCTGGCAGACTAAATGACTCTCTTCCCAAAAGGTTACAATAACACTAAGATGGGAAAAAACATCAAGGTTATATGCCCCTTTGGTAACCAAATGGCACATCGGAGTTAGTCCGGAAGCAGTGCTCTTCGACGCTGCTATAAACGCACTTTCCAAGTAACGAAATAATCTACCAAATGTCTCGAAGTTGAAAGATAATTCATACGTTTCGGAAGGTATTTGCCTTTCATAACGAGCTAAATTCTAAAGCATTAAAGCCCGTCGAAATGATCAGTTCGTCCACGAATTTCACAATCTCTATCACCAAAACATTGATGGATCGTGACGAAAGAAAATCAAATTACAATGTGGGAGGAATATTACACAAAACTTCTTTCAGCAAACATCGATATCAAGCCTGCAACGCCCATAAATTTCAATAAATTTAACGAAATATTGTCTTCGATTATATCCAATAAATCACCTGGCACTAACAACATACGCCTTGAGTTATTACAAAACCATTGTACGCTTAGCCCTCTTAAATTTCTGGGATAGGGAAACACTGCCAATCGCGCACTCCGCGATCTAGGAGTCCCTAGAAGATCGCCCGTCTAATTAGAACCTTATGCGACGACACAACTTCCCGAATATACCATGAACAGCATTTAAGCGGTCAATTCTAGTGCAGAAAGCAGAACGACCGGATGTACCACAAAAAAATATTTGAGGACAAGCATCTGGCTTTTATTTTAAAAATAACGACCAACCAATAAGGTGTTCTTAATTTGTTACCTTGGCAGCCTCAGTACACCTAAAGGTGGAACCGCTGAAGACATCAGATATGTCGAATTAATAACGAAGGTGCCGCGTTCAGGCAGACCATCATAACTTTATGCCACGCAGCAGAAGCCAACATCAATGGAAATGCGACTCCACAAAAGTAAGTAGATTCTAACTGGGAAGATGCGAAAGACATTGATCAGTTTCTACTTGGAGCCGACAAATACACGCAGTAGTATTAGAAGCAGCCTTTACTTATCGTGATATAACAAAATCGAAGGAATCCGTTAGTGTCCTATGATCCTTCTAGAATCAATATATATAACAGACCCCTTAACAATACCAATCTTTTCATTTCCAACAACAACTTTGATTTAGACCCCAAAGTCAACCTAATTTATCATACTACGCAATAGTCTTTTTCTTTAAAGAAAATAAATAAACAAATATTCTATTTATTTATATTTCTATCCCAATAACCATTCAATTCACATGTTACCATATTCCATTCCTTTCTTACTCCTTTACTGTTTTTTTACTATATTTATGAAATCTATTAGATTTTTTATGTATTTGTGTCTTTAAGTCAACATTAGATTAATATATTTATTGTGGTTCTGTTCTTAATTTGTAACTTTTATTTATAAATGGATTTGTCCTTGTACTCTTACTTAATACACCCAACCATTAACTGCACCTCTTTCCATGATTTGGTTATAGATTGTGTTTCTTTTTTGATTTTAAGACGAAGAATATATTCTGCATACCACGATACTTTGGAATATATACATATTTATATGTATGTGTACATGCATAAACGTGCTTGTGCGTGCTAATGAATTTGTTTTTGTTTCAAACATATATACCGTCGTCTGACAGACTTTCTTAATATGGCGTGGCAGAAATAGTTTAGTTTGTTTCGTTTCTTTTTTTCGAATTTTGTTAAATGGTTTAATATTAACCTAATTTCCATTTCTCTTGTAGTGTATGTTAGTATGTGGGATCGAAAGCTTAAAGAAAACGTTAAGAAACTAGAATTTGAAAATTGCTTTAAATTTATTTAATTTAAGATAATTGTGTGTGGTGAAAGAAATACTTTTATAGAAAATGGTTATACAACCGCAACACGTTAACTTTTCTTATATATTATCTCTTGTGCTATTTGTAAATTTTGAACGAATTTGAATATTTATAAAGAAAATTTCCTAGAAATAGGTAAAGGATTTTTATAGCAGGTTTCAAGAAAAATTTAAGTTTTAAGTTCAATATTATAAAAAATCAAAAAGTAAATTTTAAAGAATGGAAAAACAACAAAATGTCCCTAGTCAAGTCTATAGTCTAGTCTATAAGCTTCTATAGGCTTCTGTAGTCCTCTATAGTCTAGTCTATAATTTAATCTAGTCCATAGTCTAGTCTATAGTCTAGTCTATAGTCTAGTCTATAGTCTAGTCTATAGTCTAGTCTAAAGTCTAGTCTATAGTCTAGTCTATAGTCTAGTCTATA
>NC_060951.1:29035536-29039114 GCF_022045245.1 Lucilia cuprina
GAGCTACATCAATATTGCTCTCGGTCAACTTATGTAGCAGTAAATCTTGCGCATGTCTTCCTCTTCCAAGATTAATCTGGATAACTTTAGTCATTTCTGTTATTTGCGTTTCTTCTGTTTGTTACACATATCGCACTTCCAATAAAATGTTTAGTATTTCGTACTCCAGCTTCCTTACAGATTATACATTCAGGGTTATCTGTACAATCCTTCGATTTGTGACCTTTTTTAGAACATCTCATGCAAATATCAGAACGATCTACACCTGTACATTCTCTTGCTAAATGTCCTTGGTCTAAGCATTTAAAACATTTTACGATATTTTCCTTTTGTTTTACTCTACATCGAATCCATCCTATTCTTATTCTTCGCTCCTCTATAAGTTTGTAAGCAAGGTTTATAGGCATTTGAACTAATGCTTGTTTAGTTTTGCCATATGACTCTCTAATATTTAGGATCTTAAAGACAGCTTCTTGGGTTACACCAAGTGTCTGCATTAGAGCATTTATTATTTCGCATTCTTCCGTAGATTCATCCATGTCCCTGATATCGACATTAACCGTTTTAGTTGCTGTGCGGATTTGCACTCCTTCTCCAAAAGTGTTGCAAAGGGCTTCCTTTAATTTTTCAGCTTGTCCATCTCCTTTCTTAAGTTTAATAAGTAATTCACCTGTTTTTGTTCTTCTCATTTCGTTTATTTCCACGCCAACTTCAGAAGGATTTATTTTTGTCTTCATGCATTTCAACATTTCCGCATATGTTCTGGAATTATCAACTTTAATTGTAAGAGCTTCACCAGACTCCTTTGCATATCCTTGTTTTCTGTTTGAATTTTTGTTTCTATTTGGGATCTTGTTTCCGTTTTTCTTAGGTTTAACTTCTTTCCATGTAATTTCTTCGTTTTGTTTCTCATTTTGTACCTCACTTTCTTCGTATTTTTCACCGATTTCTCCGCGTTGTTCTCCGTTTGCATTTTCAGTTAAACGGGTGTTTGTAGTTTTCTGTCTTTTTGGTCGCATCTCATGCTTCGGGGAGTTTGAGAGTAACCGTTTGCTGCTTTGTTCCACTATATTGTTTACTGGACCAGTGGATGGTGTATTTACATTATTATCTTGCTCCTTGTGTACACGTTCTGTTTTTGGTAATGGGAAATCAGTTTGGCAAAATTTTGACTCAACTAACACGCTGTTTTTAAATCCTGTTTGCTTGTAAGGGTTTATTGCCATAGCATCTCTGTATTCTCTTAACTGTTGGTAAAGAGCCATAACACATATCATATTGTCACGAATGGGCCTGTGAACACTTTTAGCGGTTATTGCAACTGCATTGATTTTGCTCAGTATATCTCCCAATTCAACAAAAGCTTTTTCTTCTTCATATTGCAGCATTTTCAAACGCTGCCTTTCATTGTCCATATCACATTCCATTCCAGCGGATACTTTTTCCACATTGGGCGGTGGGGTGCGCATTGTTCTGGAACTATTTCCAAAAGGATTGGAATGTTCCATATTTTGGGGGCTTGTAGCATTATCTACTCCTCCAGCCAAGTTTGCCACCGGGGAAGTATTACAGTAATTTGATCTCGACGACTGGGGGCCCGTTTGCTCACCCTCCAAAGCCGCCGGTACTGGGGTAATTAGCCCCTGCACCGTAACGTTTTCTTCATTATTTTGCATATTAATTTGATTTTTGTTTGTTGTTTACGTTTTTCACCTTCCGTCAGGTTTATAGTACAACCGTCCCTAACATGGGATCAGACGTTGACCAGGAAGCCGTCCAATATGGAAAACCGTCGCGCCTGGATTTTTGTATAGGAAGTGTAGAAATTTCCACTGCTCTGCTGGAGACTGCCTTGCAGCTAGTTAACAAATATGTTGACCATTCCACTGTACGCCTACAGTGGCTCCTTATCAAGTCCTGAGCTCGGGCTTGATATACTAGGGTCCGCGGGATTGTAACACCCGTTATCCTCTTCATAAGGATACCCTTGCGGTCTATAGACTAGATTATAGACTAGACTATAGACTAGACTATAGACTAGACTATAGACTAGACTATAGACTAGACTATAGACTAGACTATAGACTAGACTATAGACTAGACTATAGACTAGACTATAGACTAGACTATAGACTAGACTATAGACTAGACTATAGACTTGACTATAGACTAGACTATAATATACACTATAGACAAAACTTTAGACTAGACTATAAACTAGACTATAGACTAGACTATAGACTAGACTATAGACTAGACTATAGACTAGACTATAGACTAGACTATAGACTAGACTATAGACTAGACTATAGACTAGACTATAGACTAGACTATAGACTAGACTATAGACTAGACTATAGACTAGACTATAGACTAGACTGTAGACTAGACTATAGACTAGACTATAGACTAGACTGAAGACTAGACTATAGACTAGCATATTGCTGAACCTTTTTTTGACATTACCAATTACCTTACATCTCATTTTAAACCTCTGTGTAGAAGTTAGTTAAAGTGTATGCAATTCGCGTATAAAAATCGTATCATATTCCCGTTTATTTTCTTTTTTGCTTTACAGGATGTAATAGTTTGGTATAAAATCGTTTTTATATACGTACATTTGAAGCCAGTTGTAGAAGTACATACTTTTGACCTATTTCTTGCTTTAATACCGATGTACATACAGCAACACTCTGGCAAACATGTGTAAGTATAGTGATTATATGCACATAGGATATGTACATAGTTATCTACATTAATGTATAAATGTATTTGTATGTACTCCATTTACAATTTTGTATATATATACGAGTATATACAGTATATAAATAATATATATAATAAAATTACATCATGTGTTTGTGATTATGACGATGCTAATGATGATGATGTGTTTGAATGAATGTTATTTTGCGGATAATGGTGGTCATAAGGATTCCTTAGATAGATTGAAAATGTTGTATTGTTGTGGATATGTTTGAAATTGTTGAAAGTTATTTACTTCAATGCCAATTACCATTGTTTTTGTTTGGCATTTATGGGCGATAAAAAATATCTTCGATTTGAGTTGTTCTGTTTGAGTCTCGGTTTGATGGGTAAAGAAAAAACCGCAATAAAATTGGCTTAAAATGATTTGATTTCGATATGAAAATATGGTCATAATATGGAATTTAGTTATGAAAGAAATACATTTAAATCAATCTTAGTTTATTAAAGTCGGCTAAAGGAAATGATTTGATTATTTTTATAGTATATATGTATATGCGGTTTGTTTAAGAAAAATATATAAACGTGCTACTACAACTAAATAAGAATAAGAGAAAGAATATAAAACTAGGCTATAGTTTGGACTATAGACTAGACTATAGACGAGACTATAGACTAGACCATAGACTAGACTATAGACTAGACTATATACTAGACTATAGACTAGACGAAAGACAAGACTATAGACTAGACTATAGACTAGCCTATAGACTAAACTATAAACTAGACTATAGACTAGACTATAGACTAGACTATAGACTAGACTATAGACTAGACTATAGACTAGACTATAGACTAGACTATAGACTAGA
>NC_060951.1:29039214-29047243 GCF_022045245.1 Lucilia cuprina
AGTAAGTTAGTAAGTTAGTAAGTTAGTAAGTTAGTAAGTTAGTAAGTTAGTAAGTTAGTAAGTTAGTAAGTTAGTAAGTTAGTAAGTTAGTAAGTTAGTTAGTTATTATGTTAGGAAGTTAGTAAGTTAGTAAGTTAGTTAGTTAGTTAGTTAGTTAGTTAGTTAGTTAGTTAGTTAGTTAGTTAGTTAGTTAGTTAGTTAGTTAGTTAGTTAGTTAGTTAGTTAGTTAGTTAGTAAGTTAGTTAGTTAGTTAGATACGGCAGTTCCATAAATTGAGGTCCCACTGTAAGTGGACATTTAAAGTGTGTTGTAGCTCTGGGTGCGTGTGTGAGCGTTATTTAAGGGGAAGGAATTTTAAAAGACATTATTTTCTGTGTGCTCTGCAGAAATGGTTGGTCGGTCAGTTGGCCATTACATTTAGCGTGGTAAATACTTTCATTAAATACATGCATTAAAGAAGTCATTAAGATTGTTTTTTTTATTGTTAATCTAGGTGGCCATTAAGGGTTTATTTATATATAAAGGTCTAGTAAAGGAAATGCAAAGTATAAAACTTATGTACTTGTAATAACATGTTAAGTTTTTAATGAATTAACAAGGAATTTGTAAAGGAATTATTATCAAAACTGACTATTATATGGATCTGGAATATAGAATTCTCAAAGAATGATGACAATCGTTGTTCCCAACTTTTAGTAGCACCATTTATACTTTTTTAAATTAATAATTGTTTTATTTCACTTGTTAGTAAAAGAAAACCTTAATGCTGCGTAACTAATGCACTCATATGCCAATTAGCAACATAGTTTACATACAAAAAGGTACTTTAAAAAGTCCCTGAAATTACACACCTAAATACACTTCAAAATAAACACTTTCGTAAAAGTGTCCCCCCGTCATTGTTATTGTTGTGTTTCTCTTTGAGTGAACACAACTAACCGTACAAAATTGTAATAATCAGGCATGGAAGAAGGGAATTTTGTAAAAGTACTAACGTTTTACAAAAAGAGTACTTTTTTTAAATATTCAAATTACTTTTTGACATTATTTAACTGATTTTAATAGTTGTTAACTAGTAACTAATCTATAGTTAATAGAGTGTTAATAGACTGTTAATAGAGTGGTTTATGGGGATTTTTGTTTTCTGTGGACCAGCCAATTGAATCGTCTGTGAGCTACTGACTAGTTTGTGGACTAGTCATATGACTAGCTTAATCACTTATATATTGACTAGTCTATTGCCTAATCTTTATAGTAGTCTGTGAACTAGTCTATTGACTAGTTCAAGTCTACTGACTAATCTCTAAACTAGTCTATTAACTTAATAGTGGACTAGCTTGTCTTTGGACTACTTCTTAGATTATTCACAAAAGTACCACAGCACTAAATTTTTCATCTCTTTTAGTAATAGTTTGTCTCTCTCCTCTCTTTCACTTCACTTTGTTGCTCTTTTTTTCCTCATTAATTGTTGTTTAGTTTTTTCACATTCATTGTTTTCTATTCTTTGGGTTTCTGTGTTTTTTTTATAGTTTTTATATTATTTTATAAATTTTTATAGTCATTTTTATCTTTATCTTGAAAATTATGTCAAATGACAAGAAAATTAACACCTCAAAAGACAAGGCAGTAAGCAGGCCGACAGACTGGCAGTCAGTTAGTCAGTCAACCATGAAAGCCGGTTGGTAGGTTGGTCTGCAGTGACTTTATAAACGAGGGTAGCTCATTGTAGTTTCCTTTTTCCATATTCCTGCTGTAGATGCCGGTGTAAAGGAGAAACAAGTGGCAAAATGACATGCAAATATTATTGTTTTATTTGCATTTTTATTTTTATTATAATGTTTATTTAGCTCGCACTATATTAAATTTATGCTACAAAATCATAACATAATATTTAATGTTGCATACATTTAGGTAGCGCACATACACACACATATAGACATAGTAAATGTTAAAAACAAAATTCAAATTCATAGACCATTTTGTTAAGTGTTGAGGGTAAAATTAAGGAAGGAAGGGGAGTGTTTTAAGGGGAGAGGGAGGGGGTTTGTTGTATGTCGAAATGAAGTGTAGTTTTATAGCTTTGATTATCAGTAACAGTTTTGTTTTGCTTTAGGCCAAATAGGAAATGATTAGTATATAAAACGATAAAGTTTTGTGAAAATTGTTTACTGAAACAAATTGAAAATGAATTAAGATTAAATTTTGTAAAAACTTTTGAAACAAATAGATATTAAATTTAGGAATTATGAAAAAGAAAATTTGGAATTTTGTTTTAAATATTAATTACTATTTTCAATTATGTTTAACCTTTCCTTTGCTTCTTCTTTATCTTAAATGTCATTGATTTTGTATTGTCTTTGTCAATCATTATTAAGTTTTAAATTTACAACATGGAATAAAGCAGATTAAGTCCATATATGAAAACTTCTTAATTGTAACGTAACAGTGGGAGGGGTTTTGATCTTACGTTCTCATTTAATCGTCAAGTTATACTCTTGTTACAAAAATAAAATGTGATTAATTTTCATAATAAAGTATTTAAGTTGAATTGTACCTTGCCTCAGATATACATACTTAAGCCATTTATAGTTGAATAAAATTGTGGACATTTAAGTCAAATTTTGAAGGGCGTTTTTTATTTTGGCTGGGGTCAAATGCGATCATATGATTATAGAGTTCATGAGGGTCATCAAGGCTAGGTAAATGGACCGATGTTAACTATTTTTAATAGAATTCGTCTACGGTACCATAGAATATCATGTGCGAAATTTTATTGAATTATCTTCAAAATTGCGACCTGTAGTATAATTACAAGGTTTACAAAACCTATTCGGGGGTCAGTTGTATGGAGGCTAGATTAAATAATGGACCGATCTTAACCATTAGCAATAAGTTTCGTCCCTTGGATAATAGAAGATTATGTACCAAATTTCATTGAATTATCTTTAAAATTGCGCAGTTTGATTACAAGGTTTACGTGCACGAAACGTCAGACGGACGGATGGACAGACGGATGGATAGACGTATGGACAGATGGACGGACATAGATAAAATGATTCTGAGCCGATTAGCATACTTTAAGGTAGATATAGGACCAATATCATTATGCGTTACAAACATCATCACGTACCCAGTTAAAAGTTAAGGATAAGAACGATTACGCGCTTTAAAAAGGTTCAGCGATTCGCTTTGCAGTGTCTGAAGATCCAATAATAGTAAAACGAAAAATATATAAATTAGGGAAGAGAGTCCCTCAAAAAGCTAGGTTGACAGTCCCATATCACTCCACCTAAAAAACTTCTGCTTAGACATCTCCTATTAATCACCACCAGCCCATACTAGCTTTTCCCTAGAGACTATCTACTCTATATAACTGGAGGCATAATGTGATAAGAACAGTAATCTATCCCCAACTTTTAGACATCTCCTATCATACATCAGCAGCCCCGGTGACTTGAAAATGTCGAATGTTTTAAATGGAATGAAATACTTTTAACGTATAAATAACACCTACACATTGCTGACAAAAAGGAGAAGATTAATCCGGTCTAGAAGCCATGGATCTATCATTAACTATCTTCATGGGCTATCTCTTACAGGCAAACTCTTTAGATAATGTTAGAGCAATCTTTTTTGGTCCATGTTCTTTCTTCTGTTCTTCATATTGACTTCTACAAAGTCCTTTGTGAACTGCTTCCCTTTCAAGTAATATATAAAAAATGGACGAACGTCAGGAGAACTTATAAATAGACTTTGAAAACGATAATCGATATCCATAAAGTACGTTTAATAGGTAAATTTGCTCACTGCTCAGTATATGTATATAAACTAAATGGAAGTCAGTTAAAAACTGCTCTTTGTTCCCTGGTAGGTTATTTTGAAATATTCATGAGCTATGGTGATTTTGTACTGGTTGCTTTCATAGATATTGAAGGTGTTTTCAATAATGTAAAATTAATCTGTATTTGTCTAACATAAGGGGCTTATAAATCTGTTACTTTTTATTGCAGACTTGTTCTCAAAAAGGATTATGGTAATAAGATCTTCAAAAGGGTGTCTAGAGGTTTTCTTTAGGATAAACTATTCTTTACCATTCTTTAGGAATAGTGCTATTTACTTAATTTCAAAACACTTACTCATGTTGTTGATTATACTTTTGTGGTGACTGGAAATCATCTTGAAACTCTGTCACTAATGTTGCAAAATGGTAGTGCAACACTGTAGTTCGTGGATTAGAGAATGTGATCTTAATGTTAATCCAAGTAAAACGGAACTTGTACTGTACTTCGTGGAATATAAAGTTCACTCATTTTCGCTTCCCCTCTAAATGGTTAAGTTTTGACGTGTAATATGCTCTATAGAGCAGTTGTTTGGTGGCAACAGCAATGATATCCTCTACTATTCCCACTACTGGTGATATGGGAACAATTCAGTCTAAGGCTCAGTTTGTTCCACTAAAGTAAGTGGCCCAAACAAGGTCTGGCAGGCGAACCAGTCTTGACAGCTCATTTTTGCTTTGTCTAATAGGAATGTGGTAGGAAAGTGTATAAGAGTTTATTGCCAACCGACCGACTTCTTTAGTCGACCGATTTGAATAGTTTTCATATTCTAGTTAAAGTTTTCTTAAGCTCTATAAAAACATACATTTTATTAAAAAACCATCCTTTACACCAATTTTTCTAACAACAACAAATTTGTGTAACCAACTAAACTGCGACTGCGAAAAGAAACAAAATCTGAACAAAAATATCTTTATCTTTTGGAAACTGTAGATTGTTTTAGTTATTTTAACATGTCAAGGATTTTTAACTTTTAAATATGGAAAATAGCTACTGTAAAACTACACACAGACTTATATACATACACATATATAGTGTGTAACTTTGTGTAAGAGTAGAAGTGCTTACGAAAAACTATTTGCATGAAAAGATTTGTTTTCATTTTCATTTTTAACTTTTCTATAGTTTCGCATATACAGTAAATGCTAGTTAAAAACAAGTAAGAGTTCTATATTCGGCTGTGCCGAATCTTATATACCCTTCACCATGGTGTGTTAAAAAAAAAGTTGGTATCAAAAACTCTTCTTTCAAATAACTTACTTCGGGCTGAACATACTTAATTTCATGTTTCTAAGCTCATTATTATAGAAAACTCAAAAAGTACCTTTTGAAAAACTAAAAAGTACCAAAAAGTTCCCTTTTATCTGTTCTCGCCTAATTAAGACTCCAAATACTTAATTTCATATTTTTAGGTTCAATATTATAGAAAATTGAAAAAGTACCTTTTAAAAAACAAAAAAATACCAAAATGATCACTTTTTTCGGATCTCGTCTAATTCCGACTCTACATACTTAATTTCATATTTCTAGGTTCAATATTATAGTAAATTAAAAAAGTACCTTTTGAAAAACGAAAAAGTACCAAAAAGTTCCATTTTATGGCTTCTAACTTAAGACAGGCTTCATATACTTAATTTCATGTTTCTAGCCAATAAGAACTCACTAGTATTGCTCTCGCTCTGCTACTCTTGCTCTGCTGCTCTCGCTCTGCATTGTTTTTATAAACAAAGTACAATAACAAAATTTACCGTATGATAATGTATTTTGTTTTTTTGCAATTTGTGTTCGAACATGAATAAAAAAATCTGAGTTTTTGATGAAATTTTCAGAGGTTGTCTCGGATTTTTGCTCATATCTCCGTTATTTATGGACGGTTTTTGCTGAATTATTGAAGACAGACAGACGGACATGGCTTAATCGACTCCGCTATCTATAAGGATGCAGAATAATATATATATATATATATATATATATATATATATATAATATATATATATATATATATATATATATATATATAAATATATATATATATATATATATAATATATAATATATATATATAATATAATATATATATATATATATATATATACAAAATTTAAGAGAAACAAGAGCTGAGCTTTTAGTTACAGTTTTTTTCTATAAATAAACCATTTTCACTTAAAAATATCAATTCAAATACTTTGGTTTTTAAAGAATTTTTTCAATCCAAGAAAATGTCAAAGATTTCCATTTAATATTTTTGTAAAACCTGTCAGACATTTCAACTGACCACAAAATATTCTGTCTGCTACATTCTATGGAAATTTCATTAAATACCTTCACAAGGCATCATTCTTTATAGAGCCAACCAACGAAGCCGTCGTCGTCAGTGTGAAACCCAAGAAAATAGTCCGAAAATTATATAAATAGTTTTCTTTTCTCCTTTCGGTACTCTGAAAGCGAAAAGATGAAATGAAAAGCCTGCACATTTAACTAGTTTTACGCTGTTGTGGTCTGCAATTGAATTTTTAACATTTTTTTCCCTTACATTCTTCCTTTCTTTTTTTAGCACTTTCGGGAGCAAATTTTCTCGTAATGGCTTACACTTATACACTCGTATATAACTTCTAAGAGGAAATGCTAGAGAAGGAGCAAGTTGTAAATGACGAACAAAAACAAAAAAGTATTAAATTTTCATTTTCACATTAAAACGTTGAAAAAAGGAGTTGACCCTCCTCCTTTTGGCGAAAAATTTGCTGAAAATAATAAATAGGAAAATAGAGAAATAAACAAGTGGTTAAGGCGTAATAGAAATTGTACAAACTCGTCTAGGGCAAACTTATGGAACTAGAGTAAAGTTGTAGATACAGAAGCAATAATGCAACTGCGTTGTTGTTGAGGCAATCTACAAACAGTTGGTATTAATACATAAATATGCATATGAAAAGGGTATTTCAAGAAGAGGTGGTTCTAAAACAAGGATCGGCAGACATATACTAGTACATTTTGCACTTGAATAAGTAAAAGAGCGAAAAAACAATAAATGAGAAATCATTGCACTCTCATCTTTCAAAAATGCATATATGGAAAACTGAAATTTAGAAATAATATTAATCTAACACAAAACTAATATGTGTGGTCTGTGTAAATTTAGTAACGGCCAAAATACACTGTGTATGGGAGTTGCCGTTCGTTGTTCTTAAAAAAGATGATCTAACGATATCTGCAGACACTCCTCATAAAAGAAAAAAAATAAAAAGTCGAAAAGGATTGCGTCGAATTTGTCATCATATTTCTTCATTAAATCTTATATAAAACAGTAAAAAACGGTATTTTTCCCTTTTTGAGACTATATAACAGCGTCAAGACAACTTTAGTCATACACATTAATATTGAAATCATACCATCCCAAGAATGTTCAATCGACACAAAATCATTTAATGATTTAATATAACAATATCGTTCCATTCGCTAACTTTCGGCAATTTTTTTTTACATTTTGGAAAGTAATGAAATTGCTATTATTTTCAATTTCAGTATAAATAAGGTTATTATGTTCTTTGCTATATAGTGTATTTCTCAATCGATTTATTCCTTATCTTCCAGTATCGAATGGGGAAACATTACTTTGACCAACCGATAAATTCTTGGTCATTTTGAATACAGTCTAGAAACTACATTGTGCCCAAAATCGACACCTTTCTCTATCTGATATATTCTTCAAAGCCGCCATATATCTTCAGAAAGACTACAAAAGCACTATGTAAGTAAACATTTTTATTCTATCTATCACTGTAATAGATTTCGTTTATGTGCGAATCTAGAATTTGCCATTTAGGAATCAGCAAGATATTCTTTAAATGAAGCCACACTTCTTAACAAAGTGTTTTTCTACATAATAAAACAATTCTTTAAATAACTTGTCTAGACTTTAGCCTAGCCTTAGAATAGATAATAGACTAGAATATATACTAGGACTAGTCTATAGTCCTAGTATATAGTATATATAGACTAGACTATAGATAAGACTGCAGAGTAGACGATAGACTAGACTTTAGACAAGAATAGAGACTACACTATTGTATAGACTATAACCTTGACTAAAGACTAGACTATAGACTAGACTATAGACTAGACTATAGACTTGACTATAGACTAGACTATAGACTAGACTATAGACTAGACTATAGACTAGACTATAGACTA
>NC_060951.1:29047343-29049514 GCF_022045245.1 Lucilia cuprina
ACTTACTAACTTACTAACTTACTAACTTACTAACTTACTAACTTACTAACTTACTAACTTACTAACTTACTAACTTACTAACATACTAACTTACTAACATACTAACTTTCTAACTTACTAACTTACTTACTAACTAACTAACTAACTAACTAACTAACTAACTAACTAACTAACTAACTAAATAACTGAATAACTAAGTAACTAAGTAACTAAATAACTAAATAACTGAATAACTAAGTAACTAAATAACTAAATAAATAACTAAATATACTGCACATTAGCTCCATAAGGTCGAAACTTAGTTTCATAGAAGTTCAAACCGTAGCCCTTCGTACAAACTCCCCTTCAGCAAGTGACTTAAAGGAAAATATGATCGTTCTAGTAGATTTCACATAGTAGTTTACACGAATTTCAGAATGGTAAGGTGATATTAGATTTTAGTCAGCTAGTTTGAAGAAAAAATTTCCGTTATAGAATTGAAAAATTATGAAGGGAATACCTGAACTACTACTATGAACATATTATGGTAGTCATTTAATACAGTCATGAATGATGTTTATTTAAAAAAAACAATTTGATCCTTAGCCTGCATTACATGCGCTGTAGATCAAATAAATTAAGCAAATGAATAATTTTGGGATTAGTCAGATATAATGCGTTTTGTCGAATACGTGGTCTTTATCGTTTTTTATATATTATTTAGATTATTTTGGACCAGTCCTTTACAGTCTTTACAAACATTTTCAAAATTTCGAATCCTTTACTCACTCTACTTATTCATGGCCTAGCATTTGTAAACTAAATATAATGTGATGATTTAGCCCACTTTTCATGTAGTTGTCATGCATTACTGCTTAAATGTGCATGTCCATAAGTGAGATACACATACCTTCATATACAAATACACATACAAATAAATATGAAATTATTTATTCATATTAAAACCACAACAGGAACTACAACTATGTACAACATTAGTATTTAAGTTGAAACAATTTATTTAATATTTACTCCTTCATCATAGTTGTACAAACATAAAGTAACTAACGACACACACACACATACACACCCTTGAAACAAAAAGTAAAAGTACTCGTTAAGTACCAATTTTGTGTACCACTTAAAATATGTAAATTTTATTTTGATTCACCTTCACTTCAACTAAATACAACACCCACCTCCCCTCAACCAACACAAACACGATTGTGTGCGAGTTTAGTTTAAGTATATTGTATGTGTTTGTGTGTTGCTCTCCAACGTAACTATCATTTTCCAATGACGAGGGAAGTGTGGCAGTAGCAATAACATCAATTACTATATATGTATGTAGTACTGAAAGTTGTGGTAGTTATAGTTCCTGACTTGAAAAGTTTTACTACCCTTTTTTCTCCCCTCTTTTGATTCACATTTTTTTTTTCATTATTATTTTACTACAATTTTTATCGTTTGCTTGTCTTTTACTTTGTAGTTTTATTAAAATACAAACACTTTTACTTTTTTTATAACATTTTTTTCTGGGTGGTAGGTAATTGTTTTGAGTTTATTAATCCATTGGATACAAAGACATTGATTTCGATTAAATTTCTCAGGAGAATTAGGAAAAGGTTGAGAACAAATCGGAAGTTTTGAATCTTAACATGTTAAAATCTTAGCTAATGGTATTAACAAGGCTCATACAATTCTATCTATATCTGAGAATTTTTTCTTCCAAACTGAATGATCTATTAAGAGAAATTGTAAAAGTGATACTGAAATCGTGAAAGAACAATTTAATAATTTAATTTTTAAAATAAACATTGAAAAGTGTCCTTCAAATTCATTCATGCCGAACTTTTATCTCATCTTCTAATGCAAATTTACTTAAGTAGAATAAGAAGAATAACAAAAGAAAATAGTTATTTTTCTTATACTTCTTAAGAAGTTGAATGAAAAAGTTGTTTTCTACTTAAACCCACGTAGGCGACATAGATACATACGTTTTTATGTTTAATGAATATTTAGTTGAACATTTTAAGATTCATACTGGATTTAAAGCTATAATTGTTAAAATAATATTGGTAAAACTTTAATGGTAGATAGATAGATAGATAGATAGATAGATAGATAGATAGATAGATAGATAGATAGATAGATAGATAGATAGATAGATAGATAGATAGATAGATAGATAG
>NC_060951.1:29049614-29061943 GCF_022045245.1 Lucilia cuprina
CTATCTATCTATCTATCTATCTATCTATCTATCTATCTATCTATCTATCTATCTATCTATCTATTTATCTATCTATCTATCTATCTATCTATCTATCTATCTATATATATATATATCTATCTATCTTAACAAATTACATTCTAAACACATAATTCTCACCAACACCTAGGTGAAGGGTACACAAATAATAAAATTTCTTTTATATTTACACACGTACAAATGTACAACTATGTCCACTATTTAAACAATTGTTTTCTTATATATTCTTTCTGTTTAAGTCCTTCTTTATAAACAAAATTTTATACCATTGATGATGAAATGTCGACATGATAAAAAACACAATAAAAAATCATAGTAGACACTTTTGAGCAAGGGTATATTGTGAAATACCTACACACACACAATGATATCAATAGTCACTAAGGATAACAAAAAAATGAGGGAGGTACAAAGTGAAAAGAAAGGATAAAGTACATGTTATTTGTATACAATGCCTTTGGACACAAATAGCACTCGTGTTATTATGATACAAGTATCCAAGTAGTATGGATGTGGTATGATATTTTCTATATGTTTCTAAGAATATTCCCTAATGTAGTACAAGTGTGTGACTATTGTTGTTCAACAAGAATATTTTATTTTCTTATACCACAATGAAACGTAGGTATGTAGTAGAAAAATATAACAAAACTATAACTACTTTCACGGCTAGTTTCAAAAATGTTCATATTTTTATACCCTTCACCTTCGTGAGAAGGGTATATATAAGTTTGTCATTCCGTTTGTAATTTCTATAATATAATTTTCCGACCGTATAAAGTATATATATTCAGGATCCTTATAGATAGCGGAGTCGATTAAGCCATGTCCGTCTGTCTGTTGAAGTTTTCAGAGGATCCCAGATATCGGCGAGATCAGAATCTTCAATAATTCTATTAGACATGCTTTCGAGAATATCGTTATTTAAAATCAGCAAAATTGGTCGGTAAATAACGGAGATATGAACAAAAATCCGAGACAACCTCTGAAAGTTTCATCAAAAAAAGTCATATTTTTTCATGCTTTGTTAAAAAAGCAACATCAACACTGTATATTAGAAAAAGATGTACACGTGTACATGTGTACATGTGTGTAGATGTATTTGGTTTTGTTCAGCTGTGTATTTTTTTGTATGTTTGGATGCTGTTGGCGTCATTGTGTTGTTATTTTTGTTTTTGTTTTTCTGTGTTTTTCACACTATGGTGAAGGGTATATAAGATTCGGCACAGCCCAATATAGCACTCTTACTTGTTTATCTAATAATTCGAAATAATTAATGCACTTGGTTCCAATGTAGAATTTTAATAATTACACAATAAAAATCCTTATTTTTCCACTTTTATAGGTTCTTATTTACAGCGTTCTGCACATCCCTGGAAGGAAGATGCCACGCCCACTTGCTAAATAATGAACAAGTTAAGATATATGTATGTGTATATAAATACTGGGAGAAAAATGAGCAAACTAGCAAAAGTGGGTGTGGCACGTCTTACACCTATATTGTTGGCCCATACCAAATGATGTACATTTGGAAAACTTTAACTTTTCATTCAAGATGTGGGCGTAGTGGGCTTGTCATATTACATATAAAGAAGTAGCAAAATTGTTTCTTGTTAGCCAATACCGTCAATAGCTAGATTTCGAAAATTTTGTAACTGAAACTTAAGAGTCAATATGAAAATTTTGTGCAAAAATGGGCGGATAAAAAAGTAGTGGGCGTGTAACAAAATTTCACTATCTGAGAAAAATATAAAATTTTAATTAATCAAATTTCTCCAAAATATTTTGTTAATATATAAATATTCAAGACGAATATGGGCGTACTAGGAAAAAGGGAGTGGGGGCGTGGTTCTTCCCATATAAATTAAAAACAAAAATTCTTATATCGAAAAAAAACTATGAGAACTCGATTATTAAATTTTTCACAAACTATATTGACATCCATATTAGTATTCGCCTAATAAATTAGTGGTTCACGAGGGCGTGGTTGCGTCCATATGAATACAAAATTTAAATACCGTAAAGAAACTATGGCAGCTGGAATGTAATATGGAGCCCGAATCCTCATATGTTGATATACAGAAAGCCATGCGAACAATACATGATTCTATTGCTCACAGCTTAAATCACAAAATGAAGTAATTTTAAATTTCATCATATGAATGACTAAACGGGTATAACCCTTATGTCTCTTTGTGCATTCAGTATAAAAGACGTACGTATTACAATTTCAATTTATGTACATTTCGTTATTAACACAATAAAGTCATAATAAAATTTAAATAAAATTTAAGAAAAAAAAAACACAGAATTTTTCTTTAATTTCGAAAAAAATGTGTTATAAAATCACAACCGCTCACATTGACTGTAAAGAGGATAATATTAAAAAGGTTTCATTATTAATGATACATTGTCGGGGATTATGTGAACAGGACTATTGGGGCCGTACACCTTTACACTTGGCTATAATTTACAAAAGTCAGGCAACACTAAAAATCTTTCAAAATGCGCTGCAAAAGGAAATTTCACCACAAAATCTTAAAAATAATAATAATATAAATAAAAATTTAAAATTTATCAAAAATTTAAAAAAACTTTTTAAAATTTACGATCATGATGGTGATACGATACTGCATAAAGCTGTTAAATATAATTTAACAAAAATCGTTGAGTTTTTATTGAAATTTTGTAAAAAGTTTAACATAAATGTGAACAACTATGAAGTATTGGGTTCTGGTGATTCAATTCTACATTTGGCGATCGTAGAGAATCTTTTGAAAATGACAAAAATAATTATCGAAATTAATCCCTCACTGAGATATGTACGAAATTATGCAGGTAATTTGCCGCAGGATGCGAAAAATTTATCAATGGAAATGCAAATGTTATTCTTGGACAGTGGCGAGAGGTAACTAAAGACGAGTTCAAAGTGATGTAAGGTTTAGTGTAATTAATAAAAAATTTCTGTCCTTATTATTTATTTTTAATTGTATCAATGATTTTTATTAATAAATAAGTAAAAGTAAACGATTTAAAAATATATTCTTATTGCGGGAACAACGCCCCCTCCTCCCCATAATCCATCTATTTATTAAGCAAATTCTAATATGGATGTCAAAATTGTTTGTGCAAAATTTAAGCATTCTAGCTTCAATAGTTTTTCAGATATAAGAGTTTTTGTTTTTATTTCACATGGGAAATACCACGCCCCTTAATTTTTCTAATCCGCCCATATTTGTCTTGAATTTTCTTATTGAGAGCAAACTAGTTTTAACGTTATTTAAACACTACAAATAGTCTCCTAGATAAATAAATTTTGTTGTTACTTTTTACACCTTATTAAGTGACTAGACACGCCCACTACTTTCTTAGTCGCCCATTATTTCTCAAAATTGTCATATTGATTTTTAAGTTTATGATACAAAAAAATTTGAAACTCCAGCTGTTATAGTTTTCAAAATTTACATCATTTACATTCCATTCCATTATTGGCTGGCAATATAGGAATGACATGTGCCACACCCACTTTATCTAGTTCGCCCATTTTTGTCCCTATTTTTGATATATTGCTCATGCAAAATTTAAGAACTCTCGTCGTGCGAAATTTCCCAGATATACTCCTTTCAATAGTTATTTAGTAAGTGGGCATGGCATCTTCCTTTAAGGCATACAGGAATGTAGAGCCTGCAGTAAGTAAGAACCTTTAAAAAGGGGGGGGGGAACTTTATGGTACTTTTTTTGTTCTTCGAAAGGTACTTTTTGAGATTTCTATAATATTAAACCTAAAAACATGAAATAGAGCATGAAGGTCACGAAATAAATAATAATCTTTAAAAAGGGGACATTTTGGTACTTTATCGTTTTTTAACTGCTACTTTTTGAACTTTGTTTTTCAAAAGGTACTGAGATTGAGATTTTTATAATCTTGAACCTAGAAACATGAGATTAAGTATATAGAGCCCGGAATAAGTGAGATAACCCATATTCCCTTTTGTACTTTTTAGTTATTTAAAAAGTACTGTTTGAACTTTGTATAATACTAAACCTTGAAATATGAAATTCAGCATGTAGGGCCTGGAGTAAGTGATTACCCTTAAAATAGGAGACCTTTTGCACGCTTTCCTTCTTCAAAATTTATTTTTTAGTACTTTTTTTGAATTTTCTATAATATTAAAGCTAGAAACCTAAAATCTAATATGTAGATCCCGAATTAAATGAAAACCCGTTAGAGGAGACCTTTTGGTACCTTTTTCATCATCTAAGGGTGTTTTTTTGGTACTTTTACGTCTTTAAACGATACTTTTTTAAATTTTTCAATAATATTGCACTTAGAAAAATAATTATACATGAAGATCCCGTACTAAATAAGAACCAAAAAAAAGGAGTCTTTTTGTACTTTTACCTTCTTCAAAACGTACTTTTTTTGGTAATTTTACATTCTAAAAAAGGTTCCTTTTGAATCATAAAATCAAGCTTAAAGAGCCCGAAGTAAATGAGAACCCATAAAAGGGGACTTTTTGGTACTTTTTCCTTCTTCAAAAGGTACTTTTTTGGTACTGTTACGTTCTTCAAAAATATTTTTTTTTTTGGATTTTCTATAATATTAAAGCTTGAAACATAAAATTGAGCATGTAGATACCGGATTAATTGAAACCCCATTAGAGGTACTTTTTCCTTTTTCAAAACGTATATTTTTTGGCACTTTTACATTCTACAAAAAGTACTTTTTGAGTATTCTATGATATTGAACGTAGATTCATAAAAGCAAGCTTCAAGAGCCCGAAGTAAATGAGAACCCATAAAAGGGGATTTTTTGATACTTTTTCCTTTCTTCAAAAAATACTTTTTAATTTTCTATAATATTAAAGCTAGAAACATAAAGTAAAGCACACATAGATCCCTGATTAAGTGAAAACTTTTTTCGTACTTTTTCCTTTTTCAAAACGTACTTTTTTGGTACTTTTACATTTTAAAAAGGTACTTTTTTAATATTCTATAATATTGAAGCTTGAATCATGAAAGTCAACTCAAAGAACCCAGAGTAAATGAGAACCTTTAAAATGGGCCTTTTTTACATTTTCCCTATTCAAAAGGTACTTTTTTAATTTTTTCTATATTTATGTGAAAAAAATTTATTTTGCATATTATATCCTTATGACCTTCGTTTTTGTTTTCCTCCCTTAAACTATTTAAAAAAAAATAATTCATTATTATTTACAGTAAAAAGCTGTTATAAATTTAAGAGGATTAAGTACGAGTATCTATAATTATAAATCCATATAATTAATATAACAAAAGACGACTACTTGGCGTTTTTTTTAATGCATACTTATGACAGCTTTCACTTTTATTGTATTGAATTTTTAATTGAAAAGTTGCACTTAAAAATTATAAAAAGAAATATTTATTAAGAATTTTATTACAATTCATGGTATAATTTTTACTTCTATTTGATACTTATTATAGGGATTAGAGGTTATAATAGTTGTATGGCAATATATCTAACGCGTACAGACAGACTTGGTTTCATCGACAGCGCTATCATGGGAACTCAAGTTCTATATTTTTAAGAAAATGTGTAGAGTAAGGATAATTCATCGCCACCAAATTTTTGAATTATGTTTGATTCTAATGAATTTCGGCTGAATTGTTAAATAACTTAATGATGATAAGAATGAAACAGCAATTTCATACAATTATTTGCAGAAAAATTAAAAAGTAGGACCAAAAACAACAAATCATGACGTCAATATAGAAATTTTCATTTTCCATTCAAAGAAAAACTGTATATTTTAATTAAATATGCACATTGGAAAAAGATGTTGAAAATATGAAAACGTATGTAAAAATTATTTCAGAATACTTGGTTGGCACGTTTGTATATACATAGATATGTAATTGAAAGGAAAGTATGAAAAAAATACTTGCAGAGAATGAAAGAAAGAGAAAATAACAACTAAATTAATACAATTCAAACAAACGTGCACACATAAAATATGGTGAGTGAACTAAAGCGGAAACGGAAATTAATTGCAATTTATTTCCCCAACAATTACAAGGTCACAGCAGAAAAATACAAACAAATATACAAACGCATATAATTTAAAGTTTTGTTTTTGAGCAAACATTTGATTTGTTTTTATGGTTTGTTTTACAAAACATTTTTACAGGTTTAAACAAAAATAAGTGTTATTTATGTAAAAGAAGAAAAAAAAACAATAAATAATTCTTGTAACGTTGTATGGCATACAAATTTATATTTTTTAACAAAAACAAATCAACAATAAACAAATTAACTAACTAAGTAACTAACTATCTAACTAACTAACCAACTAACTAACTAACTAAGTAACTAACTAACTAACTAACTAACTAACTAACTAACTAACTAACTATCTATCTATCTATCTATCTATCTATCTATCTAACTAACTAACTAACTAACAAACTAACTAACTAACTAACTAACTAACTAACTATCTATCTATCTATCTATCTATCTATCTATCTATCTATCTATCTATCTAACTAACTAACTAACTAACTAACTAACTAACTAACCTCTTTCTCCTCATTTCCTTTTCCTCATTTTTATATTATTTGTAAAAAATTTTCGGTGCCTGGTGTGAAATTGACCTCCCCCCCTGGATCCGCGCTTGCCTTAAAGAGAATTCACATTTTTTTAAACTAAATTTTATAGTTTTTATAAAAATTTTATAAATACAGTTTCTCAGATATACGAATTCATATGACGACTCACAGTCCGTCCTTCCTTCCTCAAAATGTTAAGATATATAATAAAATTCTTCTTGCTAAATTTAAAGAATCATGTTCATTAGTTTCACAGATAAACAAAATTTTGTTTTTAATTCATATGGGAGGCGCAAAGTCCCTCCTTTGAAATCCCGCCATTTATTTCTCTGAATTCTCTCTCGTGGAATTTTTTAAGATTCTAAATGTATTAACGAATTCGTGTATTTCTTTTATATGGTAGGTGCCATGCCCTCTAATGGTAATCCGCTCACTTTTTGTCCTAAATAATCATATTAACACTAAAGTCGCTCCGAAAAAATTAGAGGACTCAAAGTCTTATATTATCTCAAATATACGGATCTAATATTTTCTTAATATGGGCGTCCAATTTTAAAACAAAAAGTAGCCTATTGCTCTTTCAATATATAGAGGAATGTACAGTGAAAATTTCAAGAAGATCGGTTCAGTAGTTTAGAATCCTATAATATACAAACATTCATTGATTTTTATATATATAGATAACGGGCTGTTGGAAATGAATCATTTTTTACATAGAATTTTACCAGTTTGAGTAATACCCTGCAATTTAAGTAAATTTTTTAAATTACTCATTTTGTTTAAGGAAAATTCCCTCAATGCGATTACATATTTCTTATTAAAATTAATGTTTTTTTAATTGTTTTAGGAAAATTCCCTCATTTTTACAAATATATTTTTTTAAATTATAAGTTTTTAGTAAATAATTATCAATATATATAATAATATATATAATCAATAGTTTTAAAAAGAAATTTAAAAATATTATAGAATTTTGAAAAATCCTGAGAATTTAAAAAAAATCCCCTTTTGGGGATTTTGTTTTTAAACAGCAGAGTATTATAAAACAATTAAGAGTGTTATGCTCGACTACACCGAATCTTATATAAATGGAATGATTTGTGTTCATAAACTTACTTACGTCGAATTTTAGAGCTTTCCTGCCGTTGTGAGCGTTAAAGTAATTTTCTAAAGGGGATCTTATATGGTAGGAAGGGTTAATTATGGACCGATCTTCATTAGACTCATATAATACTTATTTATGCGCTAATTTTTAAGTCAGTAATGGGCGTTCAAGTCGTTTTTTGGAGGGGACCATAGTCTAGTCTATAGTGTAGTCTATAGTGTAGTCTATAGTGTAGTCTATAGTGTAGTCTATAGTGTAGTCTATAGTGTAGTCTATAGTCTAGTCTATAGTCTAGTCTATAGTCTAGTCTAGTCTATAGTCTAGTCTAGTCTATAGTCTAGTCTATAGTCTCGACTATAGTCTAGTCTATAGTCTCGTCTATAGCCTAGTCTATAGTCTAGTCTATAGTCTAGTCTATAGTCTAGTCTATAGTCTAGTCTATAGTCTAGTCTATAGTCTAGTCTATAGTCTAGTCTATAGTCTAGTCTATAGTCTAGTCTATAGTCTAGTCTATAGTCTAGTCTATAGTCTAGTCTATAGTCTAGTCTATAGTCTAGTCTATAGTCTAGTCTATAGTCTAGTCTATAGTCTAGTCTATAGTCTAGTCTATGGTCTAGTCTATAGTCTAGTCTATAGTCTAGTCTATAGTCTAGTCTATTGTCTAGTCTATAGTCTAGTCTATAGTCTAGTCTATAGTCTAGTCTATAGTCTAGTCTATAGTCTAGTCTATTGTCTAGTCTATAGTCTAGTCTATTGTCTAGTCTATAGTCTAGTCTATAGTCTAGTCTATAGTCTAGTCTATAGTCTATAGTCTAGTCTATAGTCTAGTCTAGTCTATAGTCTAGTCTATAGTCTAGTCTATAGTCTAGTCTATAGTCTAGTCTATAGTCTAGTCTATAGTCTAGTCTATAGTCTAGTCTATAGTCTAGTCTATAGTCTAGTCTATAGTCTAGTCTATAGTCTAGTCTATAGTCTAGTCTATAGTCTAGTCTATAGTCTAGTCTATAGTCTAGTCTATAGTCTAGTCTATAGTCTAGTCTATAGTCTAGTCTATAGTCTAGTCTATAGTCTAGTCTATAGTCTAGTCTATAGTCTAGTCTATAGTCTAGTCTATAGTCTAGTCTATAGTCTAGTCTATAGTCTAGTCTATAGTCTAGTCTATAGTCTAGTCTATAGTCTAGTCTATAGTCTAGTCTATAGTCTAGTCTATAGTCTAGTCTATAGTCTAGTCTATAGTCTAGTCTATAGTCTAGTCTATAGTCTAGTCTATAGTCTAGTCTATAGTCTAGTCTATAGTCTAGTCTATAGTCTAGTCTATAGTCTAGTCTATAGTCTAGTCTATAGTCTAGTCTATAGTCTAGTCTATAGTCTAGTCTATAGTCTAGTCTATAGTCTAGTCTATAGTCTAGTCTATAGTCTAGTCTATAGTTAGTCTATAGTCTAGTCTATAGTCTAGTCTATAGTCTAGTCTATAGTCTAGTCTATAGTCTAGTCTATAGTCTAGTCTATAGTCTAGTCTATAGTCTAGTCTATAGTCTAGTCTATAGTCTAGTCTATAGTCTAGTCTATAGTCTAGTCTATAGTCTAGTCTATAGTCTAGTCTATAGTCTACTAGTCTATAGTCTATAGTCTAGTCTATAGTCTAGTCTATAGTCTAGTCTATAGTCTAGTCTATAGTCTAGTCTATAGTCTAGTCTATAGTCTAGTCTATAGTCTAGTCTATAGTCTAGTCTATAGTCTAGTCTATAGTCTAGTCTATAGTCTAGTCTATAGTCTAGTCTATAGTCTAGTCTATAGTCTAGTCTATAGTCTAGTCTATAGTCTAGTCTATAGTCTAGTCTATAGTCTAGTCTATAGTCTAGTCTATAGTCTAGTCTATAGTCTAGTCTATAGTCTAGTCTATAGTCTAGTCTATAGTCTAGTCTATAGTCTAGTCTATAGTCTAGTCTATAGTCTAGTCTATAGTCTAGTCTATAGTCTAGTCTATAGTCTAGTCTATAGTCTAGTCTATAGTCTAGTCTATAGTCTAGTCTATAGTCTAGTCTATAGTCTAGTCTATAGTCTAGTCTATAGTCTAGTCTATAGTCTAGTCTATAGTCTAGTCTATAGTCTAGTCTATAGTCTAGTCTATAGTCTAGTCTATAGTCTAGTCTATAGTCTAGTCTATAGTCTAGTCTATAGTCTAGTCTATAGTCTAGTCTATAGTCTAGTCTATAGTCTAGTCTATAGTCTAGTCTATAGTCTAGTCTATAGTCTAGTCTATAGTCTAGTCTATAGTCTAGTCTATAGTCTAGTCTATAGTCTAGTCTATAGTCTAGTCTATAGTCTAGTCTATAGTCTAGTCTATAGTCTAGTCTATAGTCTAGTCTATAGTCTAGTCTATAGTCTAGTCTATAGTCTAGTCTATAGTCTAGTCTATAGTCTAGTCTATAGTCTAGTCTATAGTCTAGTCTATAGTCTAGTCTATAGTCTAGTCTATAGTCTAGTCTATAGTCTAGTCTATAGTCTAGTCTATAGTCTAGTCTATAGTCTAGTCTATAGTCTAGTCTATAGTCTAGTCTATAGTCTAGTCTATAGTCTAGTCTATAGTCTAGTCTATAGTCTAGTCTTTAGACTAGACTTTAGACTTAGTCTTGTATACTCTATAGACTAGACTTTAGACTAAGTCTAGTCTAGTCTATAGACTAGACTATAGTCTAAAAGGCATTTGTAGAAAATTTAAACTCTCTAGCTCTCTCTAGGACAGACATTTCTACATCGTCTTAGAATTTAATAAGGACCCTGAATATATACACTTTTGTGGGTCTATGATCAATATTTCTTTTGATGATGGGTAAATAAATAATTTGTTTACTTATAGACATACCACTTTTTACATAAGTTAAATTATTTAAAATAAATGTCGTTTGACATAAAGAAAATTCCCCATTTTGGGAATTTGTTTACATGCAAACAATTAAGCATTATTATTATCAAATTAATTTTTTTTAAGATTGCTTTACCGCCAATTGCAGTTATTTTAAAGAAATTTAAATAAAATTTTAAAAATTCCCATTTTTCCTAAAAAAATTCTACTTTTTAGTAATTTGTTTAAAGATATCACTTAAACATTATTTAGTTTAAAATTCAATATTTTTTTAGATTTTCAAATTTTCTTTAAATCCCAGTCAGATAAAATAGAAGTTTAAAATAACACCTGATACTGATGCACCTTCAGAATCATACAACTTGCATATATATGGCTTCCCTGGGAACAAAATAGTACAAATAGGAAAAAACCACTAATAAAATTGCTTGCCATACACACTCTTCTATTTACTGGGGGGACTAGCTTGGCTCTCTGATTGCTTTGCCATTTAAATGTCATACACTGCTAAAAGTTGCATTCAGGGGAACTTTTTTTATAAATAAATAACACAAAAAATGTCATGTGGTAACTAAGTAACTTGCATATAACCAAGCTGTAGCTGAGTGTGTATCTGTCTGATATTTCATAAGTATTTTAATTAATTCTTACAGCGAAATTGTTTTTTTTTCAAGACATTCCAACATCCAACACATAATATTAGCATCAGCTGCAACGGCTGGCGTACAGCAACTGTTGAAGAAAACTAGTACAATGGAGCAAGATTAACAAGTATTCGTTTTTTTATCCCAAATATTAAGAGGAAATGTGGGAGTCAATATCATACGATTTAAAACCCAAACCATGATAATCACATTATATGCAAATGCATATATTAGTTCGTAAATGATGGTTGCAACATTGTGTTGCAACTTGCAACTACATACATAGTTCTTGCTCTTACACAAGTTTTCCTGCCGCTCTCTACAAGGTTTTTTATTACAAAGCCCACACACACACACTTACAACTACAAACCCACTAGCAATGAATCAGAGACGTCAATACACTGTTTGCAGTAATACCTAGAGTTGCCAAGTCTACTAAAGAAAAACTAAAAAAATTACGTAATTGTAAAATAAAGTGCTTTTTAGTTTTCAAATTATTTATTATTTTTGTTGAAAAAATTTCTTGTCTCATGTTATTATTAAATTTTCTTTAAACATTGTGTTGGCAACACTTTCATTTAACTATCCACAAACTGATGCTGCTGAAATTGCAGCAGCAATTTAAACAAAGTAATACTAAAAAAAGTTGAATACTATTTTAAATGTCAAAGTTCAAATTTACATTGTCTCTGCCATATTACTGCAGAAGGAGCAAGGGAACGTAACAAATCCTTTAAAACTAACAAAACAATCAAAAATGTAACAAAAGCAATAAGTAAAATCAACTGGAAAAAGTCGCATGACAACCGGAAGAATTGAAAATACTTTACGGATAGGGTTCCAACCCCAAGTAAGTTTAGAGTCCATGCAATAATCGTGTCCTAAACCTATATAGGCACATGTATATATGTATTCTATAATACAAAAATCAGTCGAGTTTACAGTTCACACCACAGTAGCGACTATAGTCACATATTAAGTCTATAGTCCAGTCTATAGTCTAGTCTATAGTCTAGTCTATAGTCTAGTCTATAGTCTAGTCTATAGTCTAGTCTATAGTCTAGTCTATAGTCTAGTCTATAG
>NC_060951.1:29062043-29082542 GCF_022045245.1 Lucilia cuprina
TCTATAGACTAGTCTAGTCTATAGTCTAGTCTAGTCTATAGACTAGTCTAGTCTATAGTCTAGTCTAGTCTATAGACTAGTCTAGTCTATAGTCTAGTCTATAGACTAGTCTAGTCTATAGTCTAGTCTATAGTCTAGTCTATAGTCTAGTCTATAGGTTAGTCTATAGTCTAGTCTATAGTCTATAGTCTAGAGTATAGTCTAGTCTAGTCTACAGCCTAGTCTATAGTCTAGTCGATAGTCTAGTCTATAGTCTAGTCTATAATCTAGTCTATAGTCTGTACTATAATTTTTTATATAGTCTAGTCCTTAGTCTACAGTCTAGTCTATAGTCTAGTCTGTAATCTAGTCTATAGTCTAGTATAAAGTCTAGTAAATTGTCTAGAAATTATATTCAAATCCGGACTATAATAGAGTATTTAGCCCATTTTCGAAATTTAAATTTTTTTCTTGAAATTTTTAATTGTATTAAATTTTTTCGTAATTAAACAATTCGTACATAAATTTGCTACTTTTGGTAAAACTGTTGACAGCTACTAGAGCTTTTGTAATAAGAATTAAAAATCAAATTCTAAATATAGACTCCCCAATAAAGCTGTTGCATACAATTATACATTTACAAACCCATTCCCTCCCTTTTCCAAAAAAGGAAAACAATTTGAATATTACTCTTATTTGAAATCATTGTTTCAATTTATTCTCCGTCTCGCTCTCCTCCAACGGGGATTATAACCTTAACTTTTTATTCATCTACCAAGCAAAATAAACAAAAAAATAGAAAACTATTTTCATTATTTCTTTCCTTTTTCCGGAAAACCCAAGAAGAAAAAAAGTTCTGTTTTTACATTGTTACTTAAAACTACAAAAAAAAGAAATGGAAAAAATTTTTAAAGGTCATGGAAAATGTTTTATGCATGTTGTGTTTTTTTCCTTTTACACACATACTCAGTTACTTACATCCATATATAGATATGTATGTACGAGTGCTTGTAGTCGTTAGTTAGTTCTGTATCTAGGATACTGGGGAAATGCTTGAATGGCTTGACTGCCGTTTGCATTCGGAACCACGACACAGCATCTTTCTATCTATTGCCAACTAACGTTACTGTAGCGTGAACAAGTTAAGCTTATTTTACTTTTTGTTTGGTTTCATTCCATCAGCAATAGAGCAATTTCGTTGTTTTTGGCAAACAATTTGCAAATTTGAATTAAGAATTTAATGCAACTCAAGTAAAAAAATGTGTTTTTTTTTACAATTTCTCTATGGACACCTTTTCTAAGAGTTTTGATAACAATGTATGTAAAATGTAACAATAATCAATATTGGTGTCTAATTCTAAAGAATAGAAAACAAAAAAAATTTTAATTTATCAAAAAACGTTTGATAAAATTTTTATTTTCATTAACTTTTCTCGAGAAATTCAAAGTTATGGACGTATGAATTTTAAATAATCAAAACATTCTATAAACAAATATGAATAAACTAGACGGCTGTAGTTTTGACAACCAACTAGACTATAGTATGGACTACAGTATAAACCAAAATATAGACTTGAATGTATTACAAACTTTACACGTCTCCGACGTGAATTATTAACTAAATGGTCAGAACTAAATTTGGAAGCAGTGTGGACATCAACCTCAAGTATATACTACAGGCTTGACTGCAAGTAACTAAGTAACTAAGTAACTAAGTAACTAACTAACTAACTAACTAACTAACTAACTAACTAACTAACTAACTAACTAACTAACTAACTAACTAAATAACTAACTAACTAACAAACTAACTAACTAACTAACTAACTAACTAACTAACTAACTAACTTACTAACTAACTAACTAACTAACTAACTAACTAACTAACTATCTAGCTAACTAGCTAACCAGCTAACTAACTAAATAACTAACTAACTAACTAACTAACTAACTAACTAACTAACTAACTAACTAACTAACTAACTAACTAACTACCTAACTAACTAATTAACTAACTAACTAACTAGCTAGCTAACTAGCTAACTAGCTAACTAGCTAACTAACTAACTAACTAACTAACTAACTAACTAACTAACTAACTAACTAACTAACTAATCTATAGTCTAGTCTATAGTCTAATCTATTGTCTAGTTTATAATATAATCTTAAGTCTAGTCTATAGTCTAATCTATTGTTTAGTCTATGATCTAGTTTCAAGTCAAGTCTACAGTCTAGTCTACAGTCTAGTCTACAGTCTAGCCTATAGTCTAATCTATAATCTATAGCCTAGTCTATATTCCGTCCTAACTATAACTATAGTCTATAGTCTAGTCTATAGTCTAGTCTATAGTCTAGTCTATAGTCTAGTCTATAGTCTAGTCTATAGTCTAGTCTATAGTCTAGTCTATAGTCTAGTCTATAGTCTAGTCTATAGTCTAGTCTATAGTCTAGTCTATAGTCTAGTCTATAGTCTAGTCTATAGTCTAGTCTATAGTCTAGTCTATAGTCTAGTCTATAGTCTAGTCTATAGTCTAATCTATTGTCTAGTCTATAATCTAGTCTCAAGTCTAGTCTACAGTGTAGGCTATAGTCTAATCTGTAATCTATAGTCTAGTCCATATTCCATCCTAACTAGTCTAGTCTATGGTTTAGTCTATAGTCTTTTCTATGGTCTATGTAGTCTATAGTCTAGTCTATAGTGTAGTTTATGGTGTGGTCTATAATCTAGTCTATGGTCTAGTTTATAGTCTAGTCTTTAGTCTAGTCTATAGTCTATTCTATACTCTAGTCTATGGTCTAGTCCATAGTCTAGTCTATAGTATTTTCTATAGTATAGTCTATAGTCTTGGATATAGTCTAGTCTATAGTCTTGGATATAGTCTTGTATATAGTCTAGTCTATATTCCATCCCAACTATATGGTCTAGTCTATAGTCTAGTCTATAGTGTAGTTTATGGTGTAGTCTATAGTCTAGTCTATAGTCTATTTTATATTCCAGCTTAACTAAAGGACTAATTTACTTCACTATGTCTGATCTGTACTCCTGGTTATATTACATTCAATATTATAATCACGTTTTTAGTGTGGGCTACAGACTCAGCTATAATCTTGTCCAGTCACTCGACTACAGTCGGTATTATAAATTCTAATTAAACCGGTAGAAAAAAAAACCGGTGTTTGGAAAAATCTTTATAAAATTTTTCTAAAAAAAAATCATTTTGAATTACTACAATATATTAATAATATTGATTTATTTTGACTTTTAATAAGTCTATATTCCTTCCATTCGTTCTTCACACCAATTTGCAATTTGTTTGCTGGCACAAAAACCAATATTTATTTTACTAAGTCCTTGCAATAAAAAGGAAAACACATTTTAATCTTGTATTTATTAGAATTTCATAACAATTTGACATTTAGATAGCAGGAATTTCATTCTAGTATTTTTCCTTTCATTTTCAGTTTTTCAAATCCTTAACTGTTTTTTTATTTTTATTTAACTATGCTATTGGGTTATATTCTGCTGTCCTTCTATCTCTCACTCTCTGTTTGTATAGTTCGTGCAGATGGTGTTTTTTATGTCAACATTGGTTTTCATGAAGACATGGCTTGAACTCAAGATACATAGAATGAATGTAAATATATTTGAATTTTACACTTGCAGTTAGGCAGGCAGTGAGTCAGTCAGTCATTCTGTTTCAGTGGAAAATTACAAGTGCCTTTTTAGTATTGTGTTGAATGAAACAAATACTTTACAATTCTATGGATTTAAGTCAAATCATTTGACATTATAACAAAATAAATAATTTGTTTTTCTGACTTGACATGAAAAAAAGTTCATTTATAATGAATAAGTTTGGAAAATTTGGGAAAATTAAGAATTTTTATATATTGGTAAAGTGCAGTAAAGTACTAGAGAGATTAATGTTAATAAGGATTTTTTGTTTTCAAATTTCCACAATTCTCTTGTTGATTAAAGTTTTTGTTGAAATAAACGTAACAATTTATTACCCCAAAATGATAAATCTTTAATGAAAGAGAAAATATAGAAATCTTTCGTTTTAGCTTCAGTTATTTTCTAAAAGTTCATCCCTAAATTCAATATATATTTTGTTTTTGTTCGTTTTATCTGTTAACCAATACAAAAAAACTTTCATTTTCAATTTTCAACTGACAACATGTAATTCATCATTTTCCAATCAATAATTTCACGACCTGGTTTGGATATTTTTTTCTATGCTCTATTTCTATTCATCTATTGTTGCTTCATCATTCCATTTCAGTAAATTGTGAATGGAGCACAGAGCCATTACCTACAGACACACTTACAAATTACATGTTCTATTTTATTTTCTCTATATGTATGTGTTTTTATACCCTATACACCACTTTAGTGAGGAGGGTATATTGGGTTCGTGCTGATGTTTGTAACGCTCATTAAAATTGGTCCTAAACCCACTTTCTGAGTCGATTTATTTATGTCCGTCCGTCTGTCTGCATGTCTGTCTGTCAGTCTGTCTGTCAGTCTGTCAGTCTGTCTGTCAGTCTGTCAGTCTGTCAGTCTGTCAGTCTGTCAGTCTGTCAGTCTGTCAGTCTGTCAGTCTGTCAGTCTGTCAGTCTGTCAGTCTGTCAGTCTCTCAGTCAGTCAGTCAGTCAGTCAGTCTGTCAGTCTGTCAGTCTGTCAGTCTGTCAGTCTGTCAGTCTGTCAGTCTGTCAGTCTGTCAGTCTGTCAGTCTGTCAGTCTGTCAGTCTGTCAGTCTGTCTGTCTGTCTGTCTGTCTGTCTGTCAGTCTGTCAGTCTGTCAGTCTGTCAGTCTGTCAGTCTGTCTGTCTGTCTGTCTGTCTGTCTGTATGTCTGTCTTTCTGTCAGTCAGTCAGTATGTCTCTCTGTCTGTTTTTCTGTCTGTCTGTCTTTCTTTCTGTCTTTCTTTCTGTCTGCCCGTCCACAGTCTTATTCAATAATAAATGGCTTAAGTATATCTGAGGCAAGGTTTAATTCAACTTAAATGCTTTATTATGAAAACCAAAACACATTTTATTTTTGTAACATTTGTAGGGTATTATATGGTCGGCATCGCTCGACTATAATTTCCTACTTGTTTTTTTTTACTTTTTTTGATTGATCGTTTAAACATTTAAAACCACAAAATGCTTTTTATTTGTATTTATTTTTTTTTCTTCTCCATTGTTGTAGACTGTAAAATGTTCATGTCAGGAGCAACAATAATGCCAGGAAATTCCATTCCGACAACTAACAAAACCATAATATCAGCTATATATACATACATATATGTATAAATGAGTACTCGATAAAGTTGTTGTGAGTAGGAGGTTGCGGAGGTTGTGTAGAAAAAAGTTTTTCTTCTTTACTTGCAACATGCAACAAAAAAGGATGTACATGAACAAAAAATTAAATTTTAACAACTTTGTATGAGGAAGTGTAAGTACATTTAATGGATGAAGGAATAAAATAACTATTGTGTGTGCATTTGGGAGCAAACAATGCCGGAGCCATCAAAATATAAAAAGTACAAAAATAAAATTGAAAAAAATGAGCAACCAAACATCATCAGAGATGTTTAATAGCGGGAAAAAGAAAGACCTTAATTTGTTCTTGGAACAATATATGAATGCATCAAATGTACCCCATTGGTAATGATGTTTGACACTTTCAAACTATTTACTGCATTTAGACAATAGAAACATATAGTCCATTTTGTACAGGACTGTTCCCATAAAGTTCCTGCCCCATTGTACCCATCAAAAGCCTCATCAAAAGCTGTGTAATATCTTGGTGTTTCTCATTTTTTTGAACATCCAAGATTGTGAAACGTATCTGATACTGTGGGAAGATATTAATGCGCAACATGATTGTTCCTCAAATATCCTTAGTTCAAAATCACATCGACAGACCCATGTGGAAAGTTCTTGAAAAGATCAATATCACTTCACCTTAATGCAAAACAATGAATATAGCAGGTGATCACTGCTATAATGCTGAAATGGTAAAGATAAAAGATGGAAACTGCTAAAATAGATTATGTACCCCATAATCTTCGAGGTACATTTGCAGTTCTCTTAGTACGCCACACAAACTTCGAGGACACCGAAATTATGAGATACCTCCAAGCTCTAAGATTAAAAGGACATGCTTTGAATACTAAAGAGAAAGGTACAAAACCAGCATCCATTCACAGCCCATAGAGAGTCTCATGTTTTAAGCTATGAGCTATCTTTACAGTTCTCCGTAATTTTGAGGCACTTTTAGATTTTACTCTTGGTAGCTTCAAGATTGAAATGCCACGCACTGGATATTAAAGAAATGTGGACATAAACTTCTTTCAGACGCAAAACGTCTTCGCTGCAACTACTAAACGAACTACTTAGTTGAACATCGAAATACCTGAAGGTCATCCCCACAAAGTTGTCATAAATAATAGTTTCCTAAATAATCTTTCTACTGAAAAGTTCAATGATAGAACATTCCTCAACTATCCATAACAAAACAAGTAAAAACATCGATCGCCATAAAAATTCTTTCTAAGCGTTTCGTTTATAGACTTAAAGAAGACTTACAACGCTGCTCCATAAAGTACAACTGTTCCTACTAATAAAAGTAATCGATCGATACGAACTGTTATATAGTTAAACAAAAATATAGAAAGTTATTGTAAGGATAACGTCCACAATAACACTTTATGGAGCAAGAGACCATCAAGAAGGCAACGTGTAACTCGTTTCTCTAATACTGAAATCATTATCTTTAGAGATGGAATATTGGTTAATATGTCGAGGAAACTAACCAATGTTTGAGGATTCAGGATCAACCTTCAGAATTCAAATATTTATGATTAAATTCCAAACTTATCTATGTAAGGAAAACGGGTCATTGATGTGAACAAGGACAAAGACTATCTGTTATAATTTGCTTAAACATTTTTAACAAAAAAAGACTAAAAGGTTATTGTGGAAACTATTATGTTCCCCGAATTATCTGATAACTTTACAGGAAGTCATTAATGGAGATATCCTTTAATCGGAATACATTTCTTAAGGATATAAGTAGATAAGTGATAACAGTATTAACTGTCAGAGAGGAAATATTATTTAAAATATACAGTTGAAAACTAAATTTATCAAGATTTTCCTTGGGTCCTTTTTCTAACACCACAAACAGCCTTTAAATTATATTTGTCAATATTTAAAATAAAATAAAAAACACAATCACACTTATTCAAATAAAATAAAAGAAAACAAAAGCCAAGAGAAAAAAGACACTTTCCATAGAAACTAAGCAAGAAAATGTAAAGCAAAGCAATCAAATGCTACTTTTAGCATTGTTTGTATTTGTAAAGGACATAGTAGTAAAATAAAAAAAACTATATATGTATGTATATGTTTGTATATATTTTCATACCAAAATTACTATAAACATATTTTGCTCATAATGGTTTATTTTAGACACACACACACACACATAAAAAAGGCATAGAAAAAAATTTTATGAAGGACATTTATTGATGTGTTTTTTAGCATTTTTTTCTTGTTTTTTATTTTAGAGAAAAGTATACAAAAAAGGCAAAAACTAAAACTAAATTAAGAGGATTTACTTTTTTTTGTTGTTAGTATACACATACTTTTACATGCATACACACAAACAAACAAACACTTTCATTTACAGTTTGAACAATTGGTGTAAATTTGTTTAACAAGACAGTTTTTTTTTAACACAACAACCACTTCGAATGTAAGAAAATACATCAATACATATACATATACAGACATATTTACAATGTAAAGGATATAAACTAAACTACTATCCTTGCATTCAACCAACCAACCAACCATCTATTCATCCTTCCAACCATCTATCTATTCATTCATTCAACTATTCAACATTTCAAGTGGTTATCGATTTTTATTTATTTTTTTAAGCTTTTTATACCCGGCATTATTCGGTATGTTATTAATTTTCAAATATTTTTCAAACTTTGAAGTTTATTTTCAAAAAAATTTAAACCAATGTGCACAGAAGTAGTTTTAAACAAGTAAGAAATACCAGTCGAGATTCGAGTACATATAAATACAGTTATGAACTTAAAAGCCCTATTCAGTGGGTTCAGTTGTAGGGGGGCTAGGTGAAATAATTGAATTATTATCAAAAATTGCGAGTTTGAGGGGATTCAGTTGTATTGGGGCTAGGTGAAATAATGGACCGATATTAACTAATTTCGTCTACAGTACCATAGAAGATCGTGTGCCAAATTTTATTAAATTATCTCCATAACTGCGACGTATGATTACATGGTTTGCAAGCCCCATTCGGGGGATTAGTTGTATGTGGGCTAGGTGAAATAATGGACCGATCTTAACCTATTGTCCCTGAGACAATAAATGATCATGTACCAAATTTCATTGAAATTTATTGAAAATTAGGACATTTAGTTTGATTACAAGGTTTACATGGACAGACAGACAAACAGACAAACAGACAAACAGAAAAACAGAAAAACAGACAAACAGACAGACAGACAGGCAGGCAGGCAGACGGTCAGACGGACGAGCATAGCCAAATCGATTCAGGAAATGATTCTGATGCGATTAGAAAACATCAGCACAAATCCAATATAAACTCCCCACTAAAGTGGTGTAGGGTATAACAAAGTCGAATGTTAAGGCATAGATCAATAGTCGAAATCGACAACATGAAAATATTACTATTTATGGACACTACTACGTGTTAGAAAATGTCGTATATATGAGGCCTCGGAGTCATTCTTGCAAAAAGCTGATGATTTTGTTGGACTTATGTATATCTTGCAAAGCGTTCGCAACTTTAATTTACTTTCTGAGGGAAAGTTTTACTTCTTGTCATAAAGATCAAGAATTGTAAATATATAAAACCAAAAAAAACTTCATCTTCATTTGCTGCTGATTTTTGTAAAACCCAAAAATATTGGTCTCACCTTAATCTATACCATAATCACTTTCTGAGTAAATTTAGTAATGTCCGTCCGTCTGTTTGTCTGTCTGTCTGTTTGTCTGTCTGTGTGTTTGTCTGTCTGTGTGTCCATGTAAACCTTGGGCGCACGCTACAGGTCGAAATTTTCAAGATAATTTTCTTTTGTTCCATGGACAAACGCTATTGAAAATGGTTGAAATCAGGAAATTATTATGCCTAGTCCCCATACAACCGTATCCCCCGGAATAGAGCCTTTAGACTCATAATTACGTTTAATGTTCAATTATGTCAGTAAAAAATTGGCAAATTTAAGTTTTAAAGCACTTTTAATGTCAATACTGATTTTTTTAATGATCGGGCCTCATACAGGCCTAGCCTCCATACAAACTTTTCTTCATAAATAACTTTGAAATAGACATAAATTTCTTTACCAACATTTATAAGAGTAGGCCAATCTTTTCCCCTACTCCTCTATGAGCCCTCTTGTAGAAAATCTTATTTTTTTTGTCAACAATAAGTAAAAATATTCCAAAATAAAGTTAAAAAAACAAATTAAATGTTTTATTTTTAAAAAACAATCCAACTTAACGTACTGGTTGCTGTAAGGTGTCATATGGTCGGCCATACATTCATACTTGTTTCATTTCAAGTTTAACATTGTGAAATTGCACTACACCTGTACGTATACGTGTTAATGATTAATTGATATTACAAATATTAAGTATACGCATGGGCAGACAAAGCGAAAAAGTACGATTAGAACCTTGTTTTGAAAACACAGTGGAAATTACCATGGCCATTAGGAAAATTCAAAGAATAAAGGACTACGAGTTAACCGAAGAAGATGAAACTATGACTGAACTGATTTAAGCAATAAGACATGACGATATTAGAAAAATTCAAAGAATGAAGGACAATAAGTCAGCCAAAGAAGATGGAACTATGACTAAACTCATTTAAGCAATAAGTCATGACGCTGTCGATGGCCTCTATAAATGAATGCTCAATATATGGGCCAGGAACAGATACCCAGGACTCAAACCCAACCACAGAAGTAATGATAAATATTCTCCGCGAAGTATGCTGTCAATAGTCATTATAAATAAATGCTTAATATATAGATCCAGAAACATATACCCAGGAATCACATCCAACCAGAGGAATTATGACAAATGTTCTTTGCGAAGGACTAAGAGAACTAACTGAATCGAACAAATTCGAAAATATCAAGGGGGCCTTAACGAGATAGATCTATATCGATTGAATGATTAAACTAAACTATGAAAAAGTAAAGTACTTAGGTGTAATCCTCGATCGAAAATTAAAATGGTGACATCACATAGAGGATAGGATCAACAAAGCACATCGGTGCTGGGCGATATGTAGGAGAACTATAGGCATTAAATGGGGTTTTAGTCCTACATTGGCTTTATAAAAGTGTAATTAGACCAATTCTAGCTTATGTTTCAATAATCTGGTAGACTACTTTAGACAAAAATTATCAAATTATCAAAAATATCAAACTACTACAGGGAGTTCAGCGTACATGCTGTTTGGGTATAAGTAGTACCATGTATACTACTTCCACCAATTCTCTGGAAACATTGCTAGATATTCCATCCATTAAAACATATTTAAGATATGAGGCGGCGCTTACAGCCGAACGACTCTTTACTTTAGTTGAACTGGCCAAAAGCGGTTATAGGACACATCATCAATGTATACTGGATACATTGGAAGGTTATACACAATCATCGGATGTGCCTGATCGAATACCAGACACAGAATATATCGGAAACTTTGAAACGCTGATCCCAGATAGAATGTCTTGGTCAAGCGGAACATTAGAGCAAATACCAGTAGGAATCCGTTGTTACACGGATGGCTCCAAATTGGGGGATAAAGTGGGGCTGGGATTCTATATTGAAGATCCAGAAGCAGAAATATACCACCGTTTACCTAATTATAACAAAAGCTTCCAGGCAGATGTACGAGCAATAACGAAATGCGTAAATTGGATTAGAATAAATATGGCGCAGAAGGCAATTAGAGCTATATCAGGAACTGGAACTAAATCTAAGACCGTATTGGATTCACATCATATGGAAACCAACCCACTCGGGAGTAGTCGATAACGAAAGAGCGAATGTAATAGCTTTAAAGGGAAGGGAGCTCCAGGTAGTTAACCTGACAAACGTAAAACCATTCGACGCAACAAAAGCTGAACTAAAAATATGGGTGAGAGAATCCCATAAGACCTCATGGAATAATGAAACAGTGGGTAGAACGACGAAAATTTTATGGAGTGACACTGATGAGAGCAAGATGATAAATCCAAGTACCATGGAAGTGATGTTATTCCGGAAATAACATTCCTGACTAACACTGATTGGAAAATTCTTAGGAATTACGTTCAGGATACTGAGTTTCTGAACACTGAAAAATAATTCATTCAGTTCACTCATTTTTTTCTCATGATAAGGAGCGCATGTGACCTAGGTGTATTTCTTCGGATACTATCAACCTAACCTAACCTATGAAAAATTTCCACGAATGTGTCAAAAAGATTCACCTACTTTTGGTTGATTTCATGAAAGCATTTGACAGGGAAAGTTAAGGCAAAGTTGTCGCTATTAAAGAAAGAAAAAACTATTGAAAAAAAAATCATCATCGAGATCAAAATCATAAAAATATTTCAAATGGTTTTCAAAATAAGGCGTATACTTAATATTTTCATTATCCCTAAATCATTAACACGTATACGTACAGGAGTCGTTAAAAAATAACCTAGTTTCATAATGTAAAACTTTACACATGAAAACAAAAAATGAAGATTAAGTTTGTTTATTAATCTTTGAATTAAAATTGAGAACAGATGAAATTCCGAACAGTTTGAGAAATGATCACAAACCAAATTCTCTCACAAAACCAAAGCTGTCAAACTTTAAATTTCATGAATTCAAGCCAACATTAAATTACTTTAGCGACGTAAAGGGTGTAACGAATCATATCAAGATTGGAGGTACATAGAGGCTTCAATATGGATCAGTAATTTTGATCTTTCAAAAGCTTTTGATGTTTTTCTTAAACCTAACCCAGTGAGTGAAATTCGTCCATACCACCAAAAAGTTTTTAATTATATTTGAGAAATTTCAATCCATTTTCATATTTCTAAACTACAATTGGAAATAGTGTAGTGTTTTTTTTTTAATTTAATTTTTTTCCAACTTTTATTTTCTATTCTATTATAAATTTGAAGTGCAGAAAAAAACACTACAAAAATAAGGGGGAAAAAGCATTTTTCATATTATTTTAAACTAAAAATACATGTACACATACATATGTATGTATGAATGAAAATATGTAAGTACTTATGTATTTCACTATAAGTGTTAAAATGAAATGAATATGTATGAGTGATATGTTTGAGAATGTCTATGTAGGTATTTTACTTTTGTTAATTTACAAATGACCTTGAATATGTTGCCAACACTATAGTTATACAAACAAACAAACATACATAGTAAGTAAATGCCTTGCAGTTCAGGTTGATAGTTTCCAAACTAGTGATTTACTATCATTTATAGATCAATATAATCATAGATCAATCTTTGAGACTAAGAACAGACTTTGCTTCAGTTGGAAATGTATAACTATTACTGCTTCAATAGATTAGTTCAACTGGTATAACATGGAATAATATTTTTAAGTAACTACTCTTGAGTTTACTTGGAGACACTTAAGTAATGACTGACTTCCGGAGAAATTGTTAGGGAATTCTAAAGTGACAATACAGTGACTCCTTTTAATATAGCTGGGCTATAGAAGAATGGCCCATTTGTATATCAATATATACATATTTACGTATGTATGTATAGTATTTAAATTCATAAGTATGTGTGTAAATACATACATACATACATACATACATACATACATACATATGTAAAAAAAAAATAAATGAAAAAACTATAGTATAAAATAGTTTTTAAAATGAAGACCAAAATATAAAATAACGAATGAATACCACTATAGTAATTTATACAGTAATATTTACAATATTTTACATATAATTTACAGTGGGTCAACAGTAAGAAATTGGGCACATTGATTTCCTGCTGAAACAATAAAACTTATCAATATATATTTTTAACCCATTGACTAATGTATACTTCTCTAAAGGACAAGTTAAGTTGAGGCCATAATCACAAAAGGGTTTGGAGGTATCATGTTCTAAAACACACAATGGGACAAATAAAAATTTTGAATTTGAAGGGATGTAGAAATTCATCCAAATAAAACTTTTGGACGTAATGAAGGCTTGATGCCGCAACATGAAAATGGGAATTTCGTAATATAAAAGTCATGCTAAAGAATGGGTGCCAAAATGTAAGTTATGACGTCCAAAAACTACAAAATATTACGAAACTATCAGCATACGATCGTGAGATAAAGGGAGACGGTAAGTAAGATATATGTTGTAAAACAGTGCTCTCTTGATGCATTTATTTCAAATATCTAAAGTTCGCCTATCAATTTTAAAGCAGCAAGTGACTGTGTATATGTGAACAGGAATGTATACAGGAAGTTAAGACATTTTTTATTAAAATCAGAAGAGTATCTAATATCTATCGAAAGTTTAGATCCAAGCAGCAACTGACACTGATCTGTTGTAGCGATAACAATCGCAAGTAGCCGTTCCAAACTGACTGCTTTTTAACCTAAACTTTCAATCGAAAGTTTAGATCCAAACAGCAACTGACACTGATCTGTTGTAGCGATAATAATCACAAGTAGCCATCTCAATAGGACTGCTTGTAAACCTAAACTTTTCACAAAGCCTTCGGACTTGGGTAAAGTTCCATATATTGGGCTATTTCCATCTATCGTTACGGGAAACAAAATTTATACTGTATTCCACTTCTCAAGTTAAAAGTCGATAAACTATTCAAAATGAGTTTTTCTCAACACATAATTCTCTTCGGAAAGGCTTTTGTATATTGGTGGGCTACCAAGCGCATCCAACAATTTACTATTAAGCGATGATAATCTTTCGAGTAGGCCAAAGTCTTCAGACGTCTTTTCAAAGAAGAAGCGCAAAATCGTGATGCTTGTTTATCGTGGTAGTTCACTGCTCACGAACAGTCAAATAGAATCAGAAGACTCCGTTTTGGACGGACCAATCCACTCATCAGATGTGTTATTGTATAGTGTTAGATCAGGCTGGAGAAATCTCAGAATTTCATTAAGCTAAAGCTCTTCAAGGTGAGATATTAAGTAGCAGCTAGAGCAGGGCATTCACAGAGAAGATGAAGACCGTTTCTTTCTTTTTCCTGTCTCTGCAACTGCGGCAGTGTATATTGAAGGGGAGCTCAATCCGACTTGCCTAGCACCCAATGTCCTGTTATGACTGCTATGAACCTCGATATATCCCTTATGCTTCAGTTTATGAGGTGTTTTTCATTGCAGGAGGGTTACAATAACTTGGCCCTTTAAATGTATTTAGATTATTTCATATATTTCCAGCCTTCTGAAGTTACTGCTCTTAATAAAACATAACGGAGATGCTAGTCTTCAAATCCTTAATCCTTCCTTCCTTACCATAAGCTGACGACTGAACGTCCAAAGAAACTGTTGTCGTTAAGGTTGTTAAATATCAACTGATAATGGGTACTATCGATCGTAACATCAATGACGGTGCTATTTATCAGAATAAAGAATCTTAAACTGATTGCTAGCACGAAAGAGCATTATGTGCTGCTTCTCAAACTATCTATTCATACCCTCTTCAGATTTAGAAAAAGGAATCTGAAGATAATGCCTTTAATAAAACCTAACGGAGATGCTAGTCTTCAAATCCTTAATACTTCCTTCCTTAGCGTAAGCTGACTGACTGAGCGTTCTAAGAAACTGTTGTCGTTAAGGTTGTTAAATATCAACTGATAAGGTCTACTATCGATCGTAGCATCAATGCCGGAGCTATCTATCAGAATAAAGATGACGAGAGGATATTGGAAGATCCTACTGTATTATCCAGGATCTGCTCCCGAAACCTTTAACTGATTGCTAGCACGAATGAGCATTATGTGCTGCTCCTCAAACTATCTATTCATACCCTCTTCGTATTTAGAAAAAGAAATCTGAAGATAATGCATTTAATAAAACCTAACGGAGATGCTAGTCTTCAAATACTTAATCCTTCCTCCTTCCTTAGGATAAGCTTACGACTGAGCGTTCTAAGAAACAGTTGACGTTAAGGTTGTTAAATATCCACTGATAAGATCTACTATTGATCGTAGTATCAATGATGGAGCTATCTATCAGAATAAAGACGATGAGAAGATATTGGCAGATCTTGTTGCAGTATCCAGGATCCGCTCCCGAAATCATAAACAGATTCCTAGCACGAATGAGCGTTATATACTGCTCCTCAAACTATTTATTGATACCCTCGGAAAAAGTTTGGATCACAGTTCGGAGCAATGAACTAAAACATAGTTTACAAAGCAAACTAGATCTGTCAAGTTTATAATATTCACAAAAAATACAATGTGTTAATATATTTCAACCCCAACAACCACTGTTATTTAGGCAACATTTTCATAATATACATCCTTTTTTTGAGAATTTATCTTACCATGGACACACAAATCACATGTGTTACAATCATATATAATGCAGTATTTGCTGGCTTGGCATGATTTTGAAATAAAAAGCATTGTTACCATTTTTATCTGAGTTTTCTTTTGCCATTTTGTGCCTTTTTTACACAAATTTGTAGCCATTACTTTGGCTAAATGTATCAGTCAATGTCTACAATACCTTTATCCTTTTATATTTTCCTTTCATTGCTGCAAAGTACTCAGCAATGGTTATTGTTGTTCAAACATTATGAACATTTTTATATTTTTTTTTCTGTGCCAATTGAAGAATTTCCTAAGTGCTTTTTTCCAACAAGATTGTCGTCAATCTCATCATCATCAATGTATCTCACTTCACCTTGATGTTACAATAAGTATGTATGTATGTGTGAAGGAACTATGCTGAATATTTTCAGTGATGTGGTTAAGCTATATGTGTGTTTGGTTAGTGGAGGTGTTATGCAGGCTTGAGAATATATGGGTTGTGGTTGTGTCTATTGTTTGACCACCTTCTCAATACCAACCTACAACAACCTCTCATGGTAATTTCAATGTTGGCTTTAATTTAAGGATACAATATCAAATCTAATGATCTGGCATGATATATACCAGGCATGGTAAACTCAGTACATTAATACTTTTTGTAGCACTTTATTCAGTACTATGTGAAGTCTATAGTCTAGTCTATAGTCCAGACTATAGTCTAATCTAAGGTCTATTCTATAATCTATAGTCTATAGTCTAGCCCATAGTATAATCTATAGTCTATTCTATAATCTAGTCTATAGTCTAGTCTATAGTCTAGTCTATAGTCTAGTCTTTAGTCTAGTCTATAGTCTAGTCTGTAGTCTAGTCTATAGTCTAGTCTATAGTCTAGTCTGTAGTCTAGTCTATAGTCTAGTCTAGTTTAGTCTATAGTCTAGTCTATAGTCTATTCTATAGTCTAGTCTATAGTCTAGTCTAAAGTCTAGTCTATAGTCTAATCTATAGTGTATTCTATAATCTAGTCTATAGTCTATTCTATAGTCTAGTCTATAGTCTAGTCTATAGTCTAGTCTATAGTCTAGTCTATAGTCTAGTATATAGTCTAATCAATAGTCTAATCTATAGTCTATTCTATAATCTAGTCTATAGTCTATTCTATAGTCTAGTCTATAGTCTTGTCTATAGTCTAGTCTATAGTCTAGTCTATAGTCTAGTCTATAGTCTAGTCTATAGTCTAGTCTATAGTCTAGTCTATAGTCTAGTCTATAGTCTAGTCTATAGTCTAGTCTATAGTCTAGTCTATAGTCTAGTCTATAGTCTAGTCTATAGTTTAGTCTAATGTCATTTCTATAGTATAGTCTATAGTCTAGTCTGTAGTCAATTCCATGGTCTGGTCTATAGTCAATTCTATAGTCTAGTCTATTATGCAGTCTGTTCTAAAAAAAATGAGTATTGAGTTTTTTTATTACTTCAAACTACTGTGCCATATGTTTAAATATTTAAGAATATAGATAAATAATTTATTATAAATGTTTTCATCATACAAGTAATTCAACTCCATTGTTTGCTTTTTTTACAAAAAAAAGCAGAAAGATTTCATCATTTATCTTGTTGCTTCCTTATGTCAAAAAGTATGAAGAAACCTTTTTTCTCCTACTCTCAAACGAAGCAGATAAAAGTATACACATAAAATATTTAACACCTGGAGTAACAAAAAAGTGTCTTTGAAGTTGAACTTTGGCCTTTAATGTAAGTCACAGAGTTGAAATTTTTAAACTTTATGTTACTTTTTCTTATTTTTTTAAATTTATGTTAAGGCAAAATTTTACCTCCGTTTATTGTTTTACATAACATTAGATCTGCCCTTATGCAAAATACAAGCTTGCCTTGAAATTGTCTAATTTTGTAATTTATGCAAAAAATTATGATTTGTTATTGTACGAATATAATTTCTGTTTACACTTTTTAGCCTTGGCTGCCGTAATAAGTAATAAACAATAGAAAAATATTGCCCTTTTATAAGAGAAAACACGGCTAAATAGACAGATATACATTTCCATCAACAGTCGGCTTATTCATGCATAATTATTTCAACACTTTTTTTTTGCGAAAAATAAACGCATTTACTCGAACGAACGAGGTTAGTTTTAACAGAGCTTTATTAAAATTTATGAAAACGCAAGTAGATTACTTGATCAAAGTCAAATAATAATAGAATCCTACGACACATCAAGCGCTCCTTTAAAGTTTTGCGCTCTTATCAAGATTACGTTATCCCAAAAGGACTCTCAAGGAGTTGCAGCTGTCGTATTTTTGAGTCTGAGGCACTAGGTAATAAGCCCTTGGGAATTAGGCCTTTACCCATTCTTCCGTAGATGTTTCTTGTCGGTCAAAATTAGAATGTTCTTTAAAAGTACAGATAGATAGATAGATAGATAGATAGATAGATAGATAGATAGATAGATAGATAGATAGATAGATAGATAGATAGATAGATAGATAGATAGATAGATGTTTAGTTAGTTAGTTACTTAGTAAGTTAGTTAGTTAGTTAAATTTATTAAAAACTAAACTAAAATTACAGATCCTTATTAAGTTTATTCCATCGACTATAAACTAAAGCTTAACATCAATCACTTTTATGGAACTTAATTGATTTTCCATCGTAAATTTTATTTAGAGATACCAAGCCTTCATATACAGTTGGGCAAATGTTATTCGTTGTGTATCTAGATTTCATTCATGTATCTACTTTTCATTTCCGCTTTACAGTCTTCTGTTTGCTTTCACCAAAACAAACAAACAAACAACCAACCAACCAGCCGACGGACCAAGTAGTCATTTGCTACAAGTTACATAGACATTTTCTAACACTCGTCATATGCCTCCTATAATGACACTTGTTCTGTTGTTTGTTTCATTTTTTAGTTTTTGTGTCCTGTCGTTATTACATTCTTGTCTGAATTTTTCACAAAATGTTTATATTTTTTTAATGGCGAAAAGGAAACTAAGGTCATATATTAACACATTCATTTGTAAACTACCAACCATGTAAAGAGTATCTAACTCCTAAAGGAAAGTGAACTTAACAAAACTCTAGAAAAATGTTTAGGAATAGGAACCATCTAACTTTGAACACTAGCATGTGTTCCAAACGTTACCCCAGTTGTTCATATTATTCCCCTGTAGGGTGTCAAATATAAATATAACATTTTAGTTTCATTTGTATGTTTTAAAATCTACCAAAATCATTATTCATGTTTTATTGACAGTTTCAATATTAAATAAAACTGTAAGTATGTATTTGTGTTAGATAACATGTTCATATGTGTTACTTTTATTCCCTGGCAACCTGGTTTTGTAAGAGGTAGATAGATAATTTATTCTGAAACGTGATAACAGGTGGTAAATGGTAAAAAATTGTTTTACTTTTATCAACATTTCAAGATTTTAATGAAATTTAAATGTGCATATTCTTATATAAACAATGTTGTTATTGTTATAAATTTGTTTCTTTAAAAATTTTAAAAAAAATTTTCTTGCTACAATTTGTTTTAAAATTCAAGGATTTGAAAATGGTTTAAATTCTGAATTTTAAAAACAAGGTAATTTTTTATTTATGATACTTCAAGCTTGTTATGTTTCCCTACAATATATCTAAAGTTTTTTCCATTTTTTTCGTTCAAGTCCATTAGGACATTTTAAACACCAATTGTAACCTTTTCTCATTTAATCAAAGACCTTGATATTTCAAAATAATTCATTGCTAATTTTATTCCACAAATCTCAAAAATACTTTGTCATTATATAACATTACACCAATGATGGACAACACCATTTTTCTTCTACTGATTGTCAGGATAAAATCTACATTTTTTTCATGAAAATAATGCAAAAAAATTGTAACAAAAATTATATAAAAAATCTCATTGTTGCTTTTGCTTTTTTTTTTTAAATGGTCATAAATTTAAATTGAAATGTTTCATTTACATAAAATGACACTTAAATTTTGACAGCTGCTACCTTTTTTTACTACAGCTTCTACTGTTGCTGCTGTCATGATTAAGCAAATTTAAATCATATAGCAACTAAATCATTTTCAAAAACTGGTTAAAAAATGGAAATAATAAATAAAAAACCTACGACGGTTTGAATAAAATTTAAGTGATGTCATAGTTGGAATCATAAAACGCCCTAAACAGTATGGAAATGTAATTTAAGGACAATTTAGGGTATATAAACAATCCATAATGAAATCCTTTTTAAATTCCTCTACTAAGAAGAAAGAAGAAGAGTGTAAACAAATATTAATGAAATGTCTATATCAGGAATGGAAAAGTAACAAAAATGACACTATAGATTATACTACATATAGACTAGACTAGAAACTATATTATATTAAAGATTAGTCCATATACTAAAGTATATACTAGACTATAGATTCGAATATAGTCTAGACTATAGACTAGATTATAGACTATAAACTACAATAAAGATTATACTATAAACTAAATAATAGTTTAGACTAGATTATAAACTTGGCTGTAAAGGAGACTATATACTAGACTATAGACTAGACTAGAATATAGACTGTACTAAAGACTGAACTATAGACTCGAGTATAGACTAGACTATATATTAAATAGACTAGATTATAGACTAGACTATAGACTAGACTATAGACCACACTATAGACTAGACTATAGACCAGACTATAGACTATACTATAGACTAGACTATAGACTAGACTATAGACTAGACTATAGACTAGACTATAGACTAGACTATTGACTAGACTATATACTAGACTATATACTAAACTACTGACTAGACTATAGTCTAGACTATAGACTAGACTATAGACTACACTATAGACTAGACTATAGACTACACTATAGACTAGACTATAGACTACACTATAGACTAGACTATA
>NC_060951.1:29082642-29084389 GCF_022045245.1 Lucilia cuprina
GACTTTTTGGTACTTTTTCGTTCTTCAAAAGGTACAAAAGGTTTTAAACACATCATGGTGAAGGGTATATAAGATTCGGCACAGCCGAATATAGAACTCTTACTTGTTTTCTTTTGTATTTAAAATTCCATGTTATCAAAGCTAATACTATAACATTTTATGTTTATAAATAAACATTTTTATTGGGTTTTCTTATCAAAACTTTAATAAAAAGTCTGCCAAGCTGAAAAAGAAATAATATTATGTTACGTTTTATTTTCTTTACAGACTTTTTGGCAAATTTTGTAAAATGTCAAACGGGCAATTGTATTTGGTGGGTGGTATTGGTTATAATGACCACCTCAATGAGCTGACATCCTTGACGGATATTGATGCGTTTAATGGGGAACAACATAAATGGGAATATGTTGGTGACCTTAATTTAGCCAGGTATGTATTTTCAAGAGTATTTTTTGTACCTACGCCATTAAACACAGGAAAATGAAAATCATTAAAAACAACCGACCAAAGGTTACTAACTAGTTACACAAAACAAAAACATGAGTAATACAACATAAATACATTAAAAAGTCATTAATTAAACGTTTCTTTTTTTTGTCGTAAAACATTTTTTTCTCCTTTGCATAAACAAATGTTATTGATGTTTGTGTTATTGTCATTGCATGTTATAGACATGGTCATGATGTTGCCACACTTAATGATCATTGTATTGTTGTTATTGGTGGAGTGTCAACATTTGAGAAATGTACTTTAAATAAAGTGGAAACATTTTGCACAAAAACACGCAAGTCTCTTAAGAATCTACCGGATTTACCATGGCCAGTGTCCGGATGTGCGGCAGTAACAATAGATTGATGTCAAAATAAATGGAAAAAATGAAATATGTTTTTCTTGTTTTTGTTTTTGCAGTTTTTGAATTGTTTTGTAACAAAACTTTATTTGTTCTTTGTTGTATTGCCGTTATATATACCATTTGTTCAATTGTTGTTGTGCGGATAAAAAATATTTCCTAAATTAAATTTTTATGTTTTAAAAACGTCTAAATATAGGTTTTTCTTTTCCGTTATTTTCAAATAAATTATTAAGAATATGCGTACAAAATGAGAAAAGTTCTTAATAAGTGTTTCTACTTATTTCAAACTTTTCTTGTTTCATTATTTTTGTCCTATTAAACATTTGCACAGTGTGGGTTTGGTGGTTTTATCCTGGTATTTTAGTACTTTTTTCATCTATTTTTAATAATATTTTATAGATATAGACTCAAATGTAGACTAAACTATAAACTAGTCTAGTCTATAGTTCAGTCTATAGTCTAGTCTATAGTCTAGTCTATAGTCTAGTCTATAGTCTAGTCTATAGTCTAGTCTATAGTCTAGTCTATAGTTTAGTCTATAGTCTAGTCTATAGTCAAGTCTATAGTCTAGTCTATAGTCCAGTCTATAGTCTATCAATAGTCTAGTCTATAGTCTAGTCCATAGTCTAGTCTATAGCCTAGTCTATAGTCTAGTATATAGTCCAGTCTTTAGTCAGTTCCAAAGTCTAGTCTGTGGTGTATTCTATAGTCAATTATATAGTCTAGTCTGTAGTTTAGTCTGTAGTATAGTGTATAGTCTAGCCTATAGTCTAATCTATAGTCCATTCTATAGTCTAGTCTATAGTCTTGTCTATAGTCTAATCTATAGTCTAGTCTATAGTCTAGTCTATAGTCTAGTCTATAGTCTAGTCTATAGTCTAGTCTATAGTCTAG
>NC_060951.1:29084489-29087806 GCF_022045245.1 Lucilia cuprina
AGTTAGTTAGTTAGTTAGTTAGTTAGTTAGTTAGTTAGTTAGTTAGTTAGTTAGTTAGTTAGTTAGTTAGTTAGTTAGTTATTTAGTTAGTTAGTTAATTAGTTAGTTTGTTACTTAGTTAGTTAGTGGGTTAGTGAGTTAGTTAGTTAGTTAGTTAGTTAGTTAGTTAGTTAGTTAGTTAGTTAGTTAGTTAGTTAGTTAGTTAGTTAGTTAGGTAGTTAGTTAGTTAGTTAGTTAGTTAGTTAGTTAGTTAGTTAGTTAGTTAATTAGTTAGTTAGTTAGTTAGTTAGTTAGTTAGTTAGTTAGTTAGCACATATCCCATTCATTTACATTCTGTTTAAAAGAACAACCTCCATCTCTTATATTCGTTTATGTGTGTGTGTTCCATATTTTCGGGTCCTCTAGCCACCATACAAGTTTTTCATGTCTTCTTCAATCCTCTTCCACACATGCAACTTTGCTGCTTCCGTCTAAGGATATTATCATGTTTGCTGTTCTTCTGTTATAAATTTAATGTTTTCGTTATTTGAAAAGTTTTCTTTCGCCTTTTTGGAGTATTTTTTCTATTTTTTAATTTATTTGTTTTGTTTTTATTTCTATCGCTAATAATGTTTTGTAGCAACATGTACCAACTGTTTCTTAGTTGAGTTTTTTTTTATAGTCATATGTTTGTTATGGCTGTTTTAGGGCCTTATGCAAAAATGATTATTAAAGTTAACAATGGTTTACTGCACACTTTTTCCATATAAAAACTGGTTTTAACAACCATTGTTAACTTAATAATCTTTTTTGCATAAGGCGGTTAGACTTTTTTTAAGTCCTTAATTAATTTAGAAAAAAGTTTAAGTGTTTCATTAAAACTTGAATATTACGAAAAAGATTCTATAGTACTATATACAATAGACTAGTCTTTATACTAGTAAATAGACTAGTCCATAGACTAGTCTAAGGACTATTCAATAAACTATTCCATTGCCTCTTATCTCTTCACAAATTCAACATTTTCATAAACAATTAACACAAATTGAACATTTTCATAAACAATTAACACGAAAATTAGTGTACATTTTTCCATTAGGTTTTTGAGAAATCCATTTGGTGTTTTAACCCTCAAACCGTTAAATGGACTTTAGAAACTAATCTGCCTGAATCGCGTAGAGATTTTGCCGTAATTGCTGTTGATAATGAAACGAACATAGCGTGTAGTGAAATGTTAGAAGAGCATGACAAGGGGTTTTATGTCATTGGTGGTGAGGGGGTTAATGGCACTCCACTTAGTTCAGTGTGGTTTTACAATATCAAACGTAAAATATGGATAAAGGTATGTTGTACATACATATGTTTGTGTTCATTCTTAATTAACATTTGTATAAAATTCAATTTCAATTTTGGGCATTTTAAATAATTAAAAATTGCCTTCATTAGTAGAAAAAAATTATAAATGATTTTTTTCTGTGGTTTATTTCCATTTGCAAAAAAAATATTTTTTTGTGTTTGTTGTTGTAAATAACAGAAACCTTCATTGAATATGGGACGTTACGGCTTAGCTGCTGCCATGGTAAATAACGAGATTTGGGTAGCAGGCGGTATAATCAATGACAATACTGTTGGTATTTGTGGCAACGGCAGCAGCCACGGAGAAACTATAAATGCCACAACGGCAACAAAAACAACAACAACACATGTAATCACCGATACAATAGAGATTTACAATTTAAAATGTACACATGATGAAATATTGGCCAATAATCAAACAAAAGTTTTTTCAAAAGTTTGTGAAAGTAGTCGTCGATGTAAAGAAGAAGGAGGCGGTGATGTTGAAAGCAACAAGGAAGAAGATGAAGGAGTAGTTATTGGGGATTCTAATATAAATTGTGAAAATTTGAAAAGTAGAACGGAGAATGCTGCTGCTGCTGCTACTGTCAATGTTGATTGTAATGTAGGCCATTGGATTAAATCTAAGCTGCATTTACGTTTACCCCGGTAAGAGGATTATTGGTTATTCCCAGTTATTTGTGTTTTTTTCTTTTTATTTTTGCTTACTTTTCAATGAAAATTAAATGTAATGGATTTCACAACATAAACATATTTATAATCTGTTAGAATTGTTATTGCTATAAGTAGATTCTAAGGATCTGATATTGCAATGTGTCCCAATAAGGATAAATAGATACTTAATGGAATATTTTTAGTTGCCAAACTTTTATCTTTTTATATTATTTTTAAAGTAAAAGTTTTTCTTCGTTTCGCAAAGTTGTACCTCATATTGTCCGTAGTTATTGTAAAACACCAAGAAGTTTCAGTTAAATCTCGGGAAATCGATGTTGAAATGCTGGTGGGTTACTTCGTATTTCGATTTGAAAGATAAAGTTTTCGAAACACAGTGTATTTAACATACAAATTCGAAATATTTTTCATTCAAATCGAGTTACAAAGTAACCTCCCAGGCTAAGCGGGACAAACTTTCAAACTTGCAATTTCTTTTCAAAATGGCGTTAGCGTACTTTATACAATATTTTCTTTTGTAATTTTTATCTGGAAAGTACGAAAAAACACCTAATATCTAATTTGAGACTAAAGGCTAAACAAATTTCAATTAATTGTTTATCAAGCTGACAGGACATATAAAAAATACCAAACTTTACAACATTTTACAAGAATGTCTATGCTATTAAAATTCCTCAAAAAAAATTAAAGTAATTTCTATACAAAGCACGAATCTGTTATGATCAAATTAAGGTTTCATTATTATACCCTTCACATTCGTGAGAAGGGTATATATAAGTTTGTCATTCCGTTTGTAATTTCTATAATATAATTTTCCGACCCTATAAAGTATATATATTCTGGATCCTTACAGATAGCGGAGTCGATTTAGCCATGTCCGTCTGTCCGTCTGTCTGTCTGTGTGTATGTTGAAATCAGTTTTCAGAAGACCCCAGATATCTGCGAGATCCGAATTTTCAATAATTCTATTGGAAATACGGTCGAATAGAACGCTATTTAAAATCAGTCCAATCGGTCCATAAATAACGAAGATATGAGTAAAAATCCGAGACCACCTCTGAAAATTTCATCAAAAATTTAGATTTTTCGTGCATGCTTATGCAGAAATAATAAAACAACAAAAACAAAATGGAGCATAAAACGGTAAATTGTTTTGTTATTGTAATTGCTTGTTAATAAACACAAAGCAAAGAAAGAACATTACGTAACGTTACGTTGTCATTGGCTAGAAATATGAAATTAAGTATGTAGAGCCTGGATTAAGTGAGAACCTATAAAAGGGGACTTTCTGGTACTTTTTCGTTCTTCAA
>NC_060951.1:29087906-29107365 GCF_022045245.1 Lucilia cuprina
CTATCTATCTATCTATCTATCTATCTATCTATCTATCTATCTATCTATCTATCTAACTAACTAACTAACTAACTAACTAACTAACTAACTAACTAACTAACTAACTAAGTAACTAACTAGCTAACTAACTAACTAACTAACAAACTAACTAACTATCTAACTAACCAACCAACTATCTAACCAAATAACTTACCAACTAACTAACCAAGTAACCAACTAACTAACTTACTAACTAACTAACCGACTAACTAACTAACCAACTAACTAACTAAGTAAATAACGCAATTTTAACGGTATCTTTTTGGCTTACTTGTATGCCGGTATATTTGCGTCAGTAACGATTATATTTTCAATTGCAATTACATTTAAAGTACTTGTAATCGGTATGTATATTTCTGCATTATCGGTACTTTATCTACTTTAGGTAACGGTATTTTGCAGTAACGGTAGTTTGCTGAAAAGGATTTTAAAATGTATTTCCTTATTGGATTTTTTAATAGAACAACGGTATTATAGCGGTATTTGCATTTGAATTGTTTCTTATGTTATCGATATTAAAGCTGGACCCCACGCATTCTACGCATACTTGCATTCTATGCGTATGTCAAAAAAGTAGAAGGAATGTATTTATATGCTGAAAGTTACAAGTATAAAAGCGTAGAATGCCTTGACGCGTAGAATGTTTAAAGTAAATATACTTTCTACTTTTATAAACGTCACAAGCGCCGCATGATCATGTGAGCTGATTTTGACATTTTATATTTTTTATTTAATGCGTATTTATAAATTTTAATAAAATGAGTTTAATGATGAAAAATTAAATTAAAACTGTAGAAAAACGCGATTTTTTTTTAAATAAAACAAAAAATTGATGCTTAGAATGCGAAATCTTAGAAAAATTCCACTAATGTATACAAAATTTTAATAAAATATCGAAATTAAAGTAATAAATATTAAAAAATCACTGAAACCTAAAAAATTAAGTGAAATGCCAAATTGTATTATTTTCTTGAACCTTTAAATATTTAACACAATAATTTTATCGCTTCGCCAAATCATTCCTTTAAACTTCAATTTTGCAAACATTCTACTAAGTACCAAACTAATACCCACTGTACGTTTAACAAATTTTTAAAAAACTTTTTCTTAGATAAAGAAATAAAAACGACAAAACAACTAAAGATACAAACCGATTTTTTCGTACAACCCCATGCTGTCCTCGTGCCACCAATAACATAAATTAGACCATTGCAAACAACAACTGCATGATGATGACGTGAACCGAATGGTATATGGGATAAATGTCGCCATTCCATAGCATCAATATCGTAAAACAACACATGGTCGCCAAAATTTTCCAAATTTTTATTGGCAACAGCACTGATGTTGTACGATTGTGTATCAGTTTGCAACGGATGTGCAGAGTAGTGAGTATGACTACGAGTATTCATGATGATGTTATCAATTGAAAGTACACGTTTCCGTTGTAGTCGTTCTAGTTGTTTTTGTAATCTGTATGATTGTTGTTGGTGTAGGTGATGCTGCTGCTTCTGATGTTGATGATGATGCTGTTGCACATGTTGACAATGCAAACAATAAGGATCGATGCCACCAAACACTAGTATTTTATGATTTGAAATTCTGTCAACGAAAATGAAATGAAAAAATTTAATAATAACAACAATTGTTTACAGTATCAGTAGCTTTTACGTGGGAAATAAGAAAAATATAATGAATATTTTTTGGAAAAAGTCTTATTACATATACGTCTCTGGTTAGTTAACACTTTAGGGCATTAACACACGTACAAAGGCATAAGAACTTTTGAAGAGGTTAAAGAAGAACATGTCATTTTACCAACAAAAGTCTTGACTATAGAATGGTCTATAGTATTTAGTATAGATTATAGTCTCACCTCCCTCCCTCCCCTCCGATGCCAGGGCACGTATCGGTTGTAATACTTAGCCTAGCCCACGTACGCCGTCCCTGCGTGGGTGGTCCAACCCATTACGCGCCTACTCGTGGGAACCATATGAACAACACTAATAAAAAACAAACAAAAAATAACAAACAACCCGTGGAAAACCAGTTGGGGGAACCTAAACTGGTGGACTGCAAATAGCCTGCTATGCAACCCGTAGTGGAAGGCACCTCATCAGCTGCACAAGCCTTAGCTGGTATACCAGCAAACACCCCTGTCTCGGGCACTGCTGACCAAGCAGTGACCCCCGCGACTTCTGAACAAGTTGGATCGTCGAACTCGAAGTCGGGTCCAACTAATGCTCCTTCAACCGCCCTCACGGCCAACGAAAACCCCCCTAGTTGCAAAGATCCATCTAGGAAGGCTTTTGTTCAGAGGCGCGCCGCCTTGCGTCTAGTCGAGCGACTTGGAATTAAGTCGGTCGATACGCTAACCACGGACGAAAAATTGTCCCTAGATTGGGCTAAAGCCCTACTGGCTCAGCCGGAGTGTTCTGACCCTCCTACAACCTCAGATGCAGCGGACCAAGCTAAAAATTCAGGGCCTAAACGGCAGCGATCGGAGGAAGAACATGCTCTCCAGGCAATCCCACAGCCGAAGACTAAACGTCAGAAGCAGTCTGAGACTCTGAATATATATTGGTCGACTGTCTTGACTATTGATTAGTCTAAAGTTCTTGACTACAGATTAGCCTTCATATAGTCCTTGACTATAGATAAGTCTGTAGTCCTAATTATACATAAGTTGTTGTTGTAACAGCGGGGTTAGTTCATAAATCGATTGGGCGAAATGAAGTAGGGTGGACTGGACAGTTGAATATGTGGTGGGTATCTTGAGGCCCCTGTCCACATGCTGGGCATATAATGGGGATGGCACGGTCTATGCGGGAACAGTATGCACGAGCACGACATTCGTGCGGTAACCTAAAACAACGGTATTCTATGAATATCGATATTCTATGAATATCGTTTAAAGCTGCTCTATACAAATTCCTTTCTAAGGGATCCTGTACATACTTTCGTATGCTCTTCTCATATACACGAAGGTCCTTCCTGACATGCCTCGGGGGAGCATTCAACAGTGTGATGTTAAAATTGGAATGATTCCTCCGGTGACATCCTAGGAGGAAATGTTTGGTCAGCATGAAATTATGTTCCTTGGCTGGGAGGACCTTCGTTTCCTCGTTTAGGTGGTGCTCTGAGGTTATTTGCATGCTGCCCATTACAGTCCTTAAGTCAGCATTTTCGCAGCTTTGAATATTTCTACACTGGGTATCACTCAGCTAGGGAGCCCAGTGCTGCCGGCTAGCTCTTTCATGACCTTGTTTCAACTTCGAAATCTATGCGTAATTGCAGTGGTATGAGCTAAGAAGGTAAACAGGCTATCCCCAAAATCTTTTGGGTGGTTCACAGTCAGTATTTGGTTTTCATCGATTACGACAATTTGCTTCAAGTTTACCTCCTTCGTCCAGGTGGTGAAAAGTTTAGCTAATGATTTCGCTGGTGATAGTTTCAGATTACGTCTAGTGAAGAAGTTGTGTATTTCTCCGAAATAACGATTCACTCGATCGCATAGCTCGTCAACGTTTTAGCCCGTCGCCATAATAGTACAGTCGTCCGCATAAGACTTAACTTCCTCACCTTGCGGAGGTGTGGGGATAGAGATAGGAAGCCTCCCTGTTGTACAAACTCTTTAACTTTACGGGTTTTGGAACATTTGTCTCGAACGACTGGCGGCCACTCAATTTACAATCCATTCAAGTTGTTGGGCATGGTGGACAGCAGGATGTCCTGGAAGAGTGTGGTATGGCTGACTGTATCGAAAGCCTTAGTCTTGCGACACTAGGAGTGTCCTTTTGCAAGGTCTCTGTTGGTTTATACCTTGTGATATCATAACCACGGCCGTTAACGCAGAGGTGGTGCTGTGCATCTTACGGAATCCATGCTGATGGCGAGCTGCTGTTAGATGATAGGACAGCTGGGGGAGAAGGAGCGCCTAAAGAGCCTTCGCGACTGGTGACAGGAGGAAAATCGGCCAGTAGGATTGACCCTCTGTCGCGTTCTTCCCTGGTTTCAGTATCGGGATGACTTCCAATCATTGGGAATTATCAGGCTGCACATTGACAGTCTTGACTATTGATTAATCTATAGCCCTTGACTATATATTAATTCTTAAATACATTTTAGTCTACAGTCAATCTATAGTCATTTACTATAGACTAGTCTCTATTCCTGACAAATGATTAGTTTATAATATAGAGTTGTCTATAGTTTAAACTATAGATAAGTCCATAGTCTTAACCATAGATTAGACATAGTATTGACCATGGATTAGTCTACAGTCTTAACTATATTTTTCACTATACTTTTTACTAAAAATCAGGTTGTAGTGTTTCTTAGAGTGGATAACCATAGATAAGTCCATAGTCTTAACTATAGATTAGTAAATATTCTTGACTATAGAATAGTCTATAGTCTTGACTAAAAATTATTTTATAGAGCTGGATTTGTCTATAGTCTAAATTAAAGATTAGTCAATAGCCTTGACTAAAGATAAGTCAATAGACTCTAGGTTGATGCATAGTCTTGGCTATAGATTGGTCTATAGTCTCGCCTATAGATTCGTCTATAGTCTTGGCTATAGATTGGTCTATAGTCTTGACTGTAGATTAGTCTATAGTCCTAACTGTAGTTTAGTCTATAGTCTCTACTATGGACTGGGGTATAGTGTAAACTATAGACTATTATTGACTAAAGGTTGGTCCATTGTCTTGACTATAGATTAGTACATACATATTCTTGAATATAAATTAGTCTAGACAAAAAGCTCTTCAATTTTAACTTAATATTAAAATTAAATTACTCAGTTTACAGTTATTGAATTTAAGTAATTCACTTTCACATATTGAAACAAAAAGTATTCTAATAAATAATTGACATGACCTACTTTAGCTTTAATATATAAACTCACATATTATTAACAAGAACATCTTTAGAAATAGAAAAACAATTAACTAACACTCCCCCTCCCTTTTTACTTCAGCTTACCTTGTCAAATCATCAATGAAAGTCAAAGTTGTTTGTTTTTCTTCATAATCCAGTAAATCCTTATTAACATTGCAGCCAGTAACAATAATAATATCTTTCATGTTTTCGACATCATGATTATCACCAGAAATACATTGTTTTTGTTGTTCCTGATGTTGATGTTCCTCCTGCTGTTGCTGTGCTGTGTAACAATCACCGCTAACATCAGCCATTAAACTACCGTTGTCATCGTCATCACGTTTATAAATCACTGTACAACATTTGTTGTCGTCAGTGTTGTTTGTTTTATTGTGTTGCAACTGGAGTGTTTTTTCTTGTTGTTTTTTTATGTTTATGTGATATGGTTTTGACAGCAATTGATGTTGCTGTTGCTGGTGATGTATTTTTTCATCATTATCTATGTTATTGGAGATTTTATGCTTTAAGGGATAACTATCGATGATGTGCTGTTGTTGTTGTTGTTGCTGTTGTTCATTTACTTCCGTTTTTAGTTGTTGTTGCTGCTGTTGTTGATTATTGTCATCATATAATATAGTTTCCGTTTGTTTTTCTACATTTACATGAAAATTCTGTTCAACATCATCTGATTCTGGAGGATATTTAAAATCTACCGTTGTTTCCGCTTCCGTTGTAGTAGTATCATTATTTATTGTTGTGCTACTTGTTGTTATTACCGTTGGCATATACCTTCGATGTCCCCGAGGCGTAATATGTACAGATTTTTTACCACCAACATTGTTATGAATTGATTTTGTTTTATTGAAATCTAGAAAAATAAAAGAATAAAATGTAAAGTGTAAATACATTTTTTATTAATACAGAGTATTTTGTTGTCTATTGGGTCAGAAATTGTTAAATAAAAGAAGATTATTGTAACTATTGATTACTATTTATTTATTTAAATAGTTTATCGGCTAAAATAATTGATTATATATGAACTAAAACTAGAACATAACATACAGTATCGACTAAAGGATATACCATAGCCTGAAGTCCTTTTTAAAGAAAGTCCATAGTCTGGACTATTAAATAGTCTATATTCACGACTATAGACTTGAGTATAGAACAATCTATAGTCATGATTGTAGACTATTCAATAGTGTCTACTAGGGTTCTATAGTTGAAACGAAAAGTCGACTTTTTGCATTTTATGAAAAGTCGATTTTTTGACTTTTTTCATTTAATTAAAAGTCGACTTTTAGACTTTTCGACTATAAGTATTTTATAAATAGTCGACTTTTTCCGAGTTTTTGATTATTTTCGACTTTTCGACTTTTTCCGACATTTTTCGACTTTTTGACTATTTTCGACTTTTTTCCTACTATTTTTTGACTTTTTTCGAGTTTTCCGACTATTTTAGACTTTTTGACTTTTTTCCACTTTTTTAAATTTTTCGACTATTTTTGACTTGTTTCTACAATTTTCGAGTTTTTCCGACTTTTTTCGACATTTCGACTTTTTTTGACTTTTCGACTTTTTACGACTTTTTACGACTTATCGACCTTTTTCGATTTATGGAAACGAAAAGTCGACTTTTTGCATTTTATGAAAAGTCGATTTTTTTACTTTTTTTCATTTAATTAAAAGTCGACTTTTAGACTTTTCGACTATAAGTATTTTATAAATAGTCGACTTTTTCCGACTTTTCGATTTTTTTCGACTATTTTTTGACTTTTTTCGACTATTTTTGACTTGTTTCTACAATTTTTGAGTTTTTCCGGCTATTTTAAAATTTTCGACTATTTTTGACTTGTTTCTACAATTTTCGACTTTTTTCGACATTTTTTGACTTATCGACTTTCAGACTTTTCAGATTTTTTCGACTTTTATTAATAACGACGACTTTTCGACTTTTTTCACTGACGATAGTTGAGTTATCAACTTTTTTGAAACAAAATAGTCTACTTTGACTTTTCGACAAAAAGTCGATTGTTCGATTATTCGAAAGTCGATTTATAGAACCCTAGTGTCTACTATAGCTGTAGACTTCACTATAGAATAAACTTTAGTCTTGACTTTAATATAGTCTACATATAGACTCCAATATAGAATAGTCAATGGAGTTGACTGTAATGCTGATAACAGAATAGTGTATGGATTCGACTAAGGAGCTGTATTATAATTGACTACAGAATGGTCTATACTAGCATATATTATATTATAGAATAATCCATAGTCTCTATTATAGAGAGGTCTATACTCTCTACTATAAAGTTGTCTTTAACTTTTGCTATAGAGTAGTTTATAGTCTTAACTTTAGAATAGCCTGTAGTCTAGACTATACCATAGTCTAAAGTCTCGGCTATTGAATTGTCGACTATATAATAGTGTCAACTACAATCAACTATATATAGTCTGGACTAAAGGATAGCATAAAGAGTCTACTATGGAATAGTCAAAAGTCTCGACTATAGAAAAGTTTGTAGTCTCTACTATAGAATAGTCTGTAGTCTTGACTGTAGCAAAGTCTATAGTCTTGGCTATTGAATTGTCGACTATATAATAGTGTCAACTACAATAAACTATAGTCTTAACTAAGGGATAGCATAAAGAGTCTACAATGGAATAGTCAAAAGTCTCGACTATAGAAAAGTTTGTAGTCTTTACTATAGAATAGTCTGTAGTCTCGACTAAATCAAAGTCTATATAGTCTTGGCTATTGAATTGTCGACTATATAATAGTGTCAACTACAATCAAGTCTTGACTAAAGGATAGCATATACTCTATATGTATGGAGTTTAAAGTCTCGAAGTTTGTAGTCTTTACTATAGAATAGTATAGTAATAGTAAGAATAGAATAGTAAAGACTTTGCTTTAGTCGAGACTATAGTCTTGACTAAAGGATAGCATATAGAGTCTACTATGGAGTAGTCAAAAGTCTCGACTGTAGAAAAGTTTGTAGCCTTTACTATAGAATATTCTGTAGTCTCGACTAAAGCAAAGTCTATATAGTCTTGGCTATTGAATTGTCGACTATATAATAGTGTCAACTACAATCAGGTCTTGACTAAAGGATTGCATATAGAATATACTATGGAATAGTTTAAAGTCTCGACCATAGAAAAGTTTGTAGTCTTTACTATGGAATAGAATATAATCGACACTTTAGCTTGTAATGTTGTATTAACTATAAAATAGACTTTAATCTGTACTACAAAACAGAAGATAATCTCGATTACAGAAGAGTATACATTCTTGACTAAAGAATAGCCTGTACTATATAATAGTGTATATTCCAGATTATGAAAGTATATATTCCAGATTTTGAACTGAAAGTAATTTAATATATATATTTGTTTGTACCTTTGCTTTTACGATATTTCAAACTATTTGCACATTGTATACCCTGGTCACGACTCTTTTTAGTAAATACAGTGGCCTGCAAAATTAAACAACATTTGTTAGTAATATTTTCTAAAAAAAAAAACCTAAATATTTATTTTCACAAATAAAATTTTTAAAAATTTACAAAAAAAACGAATTTTTAACTATTTCAACATACTAGATTTGATTCCGTTGTTTTACGACAATCATTACGTAAAAACCAATACATAGACTTTTCCACACCATTATCCATTTCCAAAGAACGCCAATAATCTTTGCCAATAGAGCGAATCATTTCTAAATATTCCAAAAATGATTTATAGGTAACATACTCCATATTTGGGCACCCAAGACGACGATGATAATTACATTCCTTATCGAAAACCCATTGACGTTGCATGGGTTCTGTTAATTGATAACGTTCAAGAAAGTGTAAGAACTCCTCACGATTTTCACCATAGTAAAATTGGGTGGTAGTGTAACTAAGAATAACGGAGAAAAAAAAACATTAATAAAAGTTTGAAGATTTTGTTTTTTTAGCAAAATTTACGTTATGGCATCATTTATCATTTCTTTAACTTCAGGATGTTCAATTATACGATCTATTTCCAGGCAATCGGTATTTTTGTTTAGGGTCACCAAAAACCAAGGAGGCATTAAACTGAAACGCACACATTTTATTAACTCCAAGGTGTATTTTTCACGCTCCTGCCAATTGTGACTTAACCATCTTACCACGGACATGAATATCTAAAAATTAAACAAATTAACCTAAATTTTTTCTTTTTACACAAAAAGAAAAACTCACCTCTATTTCAGAATTCACCCCTATAGTATTTGAACTTAATAGTGTAATAACCTCTTTGCAGCTTAAAGTCAAAAATTCCTTGGAGGCGACCAGCGTTAAGAAGAATTTACAAATACGCATTAACATTAATTGTTCCAAACTTTCCAAGCCATATTTACGTGCCTCCAAATACAACAAAAAGGCAGTATCTTCTCTAAAACGTACATCATCATCCAGGCATAACCAACATTGATTAATTAATTCCTTAATACGTAAAAAATTGGCCGCATTAAACAATTCCAATATGCCCTCTCTTTGTACTAAGGGCTGTGAGGATAACATCCAATCGTAGACCATCATAAAGGCTGCAGGAGTTATTTTTTCCTCCGGTAATTGTATTAAAATTTCATTATTAAATTCCATAAAAAAATCCGAATAACATTGCAACACCATCATGTGACAATTAAAGGTAACCTCACCAATGCGTATCTGAACACTAGGTTTGATATGTTTCTCTATCATATTCTTCAATAATTTATAAAGATCTTCTTTGGGCGGTTGTACAATATTTTCCCAGCCTTCTACTTCATTCGATTTATAGCCCATTTCTAAGAGAGTTTTTTCCTGCAAAGGAATAATCTCTTTTTCATTTTTACTCTTATCCGAACCATTTAAAGGCAAAGTTGTGGGTAAAATTTTATTAGGTAAAGGTTTCTCAAAACTTGTTTGTTCCTGGCTGGCTGCAAACATTTTCAAATATTCATTAAATTTTCTATTAAAATTCTTCTGAACCTTTACTTACAATTTTGTAATTTTTGATACTCCAAGAAAGCTTCTTTTGCCGGGTTAGAAGATTCTGAATTGTCTACAAAATTTAAACTAAAAAAAAAATTATTTTTAAAATATAAATTTCTTAAGTTTTATAAAAAAAAACTTACTTTATATATTTCAGATTATCTAAAGTATCTGAATAATGCTGGGATAAAGGTGTACCCGTAGTGGATATACAAGATTCATCATAGCTCTTTATAAGAGAAAATGGTAAATAGGCGTTATTGTTTGCAGTTTTATTCTACTTACCTTTGGTGTGTTTTTGTCCATTTGATAAAATATATTTAATTACAAATATTCCTTAAAAATATATATATTTTTATCTTTTTTAGAAATATAACATTAACAAATTTGAAAATTATCAAAATTGTTTAATTAATTTTGACAACAAACTCACAAGCAAAAGATTTTGGTACTAAAATGAAATTTTTCAAACCCTTTTTTTCAATTCACTGAAATATTTGTTTGAATTTGAAAAGTCGAAGTAGACTATTTTGTTCCAAAAAAGTCTATAATTCGACTATCGTCTATGAAAAAAGTCGAAAAGTCGACTTTGTAAATAAAAGTCGAAAGAAGTCGAAAAATTTGGAAAAAGTAGAAAATAGTCGGAAAAAGTCGAAAATAGTCGAAAATAGTCGAAAAAAGTCGAAAAAGTCGAAAAAAGTCGGAAAAAGTCGAAAAAAGTCGAAAGAAGTCGAAAAATTCGAAAAAAGTCGAAAATGGTCGGAAAAAGTCGAAAATAGTCGAAAAAAAGTCGAAAAGTCGGAAATAGTCAAAAATGGAAAGAAGTCGAAAAAACTCAAGAAATTGCAACAAATAAAAAAATATAAATAAAATTTTTTTATTAATAATAATAATAATAAATAATAATAATAATAATAATAAATAATAATAATAATATAATGTTAAATGGCAACATTATAAATTTACGCTTCTGGCAACTTTATAAATTTTTAACTCTGGTCGGAAAAAGTCGAAAGAAGTCGAAAAATTCGGAAAAAGTCGAAAATAGTCGGGAAAAGTCGAAAATATTCGAAAAAAGTCGAAAATAGTCGGAAAAAGTCGAAAAATGGAAAGAAGTCGAAAAAATTGCAACATATAGAAAAAAATATAAATAAAATTTTTTATTAATAATAAATAATAATATAATGTTAAATGGCAACTTTATAAATTTTTAACTCTGGTCGGAAAAAGTCAAAAAAAGTCAGAAAGTCAAAAAAAGTCAAAAGTCGAAAATAGTCAAAAAGTCGGAAAAAGTTGGAAAAAGTCGAAAAAAAGTCGGAAAAAGTCGAAAAGTCGACTATTGATAAAATATTAAAAGTCGAAAAATCGACTTTTAATTAAATGAAAAAAGTCGAAAAATCGACTTTAACTAAATGCAAAAAGTCGAAAAGTCGACTTTTCATAAAATGCAAAAAGTCGACTTTTCGTTTCAACTACAGAACCCTACTATAAACTAATTTTCAGATTATGGGGATGGTATTCTTAAATTTTAATTTTAGGTTAAGTTGAACAAAATTTGTTTTAAATGCAATTTTTCCATTAGAGTTATAAATTTAACAACTATCTTTTTATTTAACTTGGAATACTTCGTGGTCAAATAATTCTTCTCTAGAAGCAGTTTGACGCTGTACTTAATAAGTCAAAATGTTAAGTTTCATTTCAATGTAAAAATTAACATTTAATTTGGAAAACTATTTCCGGTCTTGTTATTGTACACAAATTCAATAGCCAATTGTAATCATAAACACTTTCCAACAAAACGTTCACTTTTTTATAAAATAAATATATTTTACATTAATTTAATGAATATATTGATAAATAAATAATTCAGTAATGTTCTAAATTGCTTAATTATATGTAAAACTATAAATTTACCTTTAATTTTAGAAATTCACCTACAATTCTGTAGGCATATTATCAAACTTAATCTTTAAACCTTTACAGTATTTCAATGTAAACACTTTAGTTTAATTGCTAAACTATTAATTTATTAAAAGCACTACATTTTTACACAAAATAAACACTTTTATTTAAATATTGTAATATATATCTACAAGAAAACAATTTCACAACTGTTGAATGCAATCAATTACATATTTTTGTCTTTACTTTTGCTCTTCTTCGTAAACAAATATCGTTTTGGCGGCAAAAACCAAACAGTGCATAATTCTTAAAATAAAAAAACTCTAAATAAAAGAAGTAAACAAATTATTATTATTAATTTAAAAAAAAATACTTAAATTTAAATAAATCTTTGCAAAACATAAACATTTTAAGCTAATTTATTGTTAGTTTTACAAAATTTAACCACTTAATTTCTCAATGTGTATAAAATATAAAAACAACTCTGTTTTTGGCCAGCTGCTGACGTGATACAGCAAAAACAGCTGTGGCTTTTTACTATTGTTGTTGTTTCCAAAAATATCCATTTGTCTATTTGTTTATTTACTTTCTATTTCTGTTTAATTATTATATTTTATTATTATTCAAAACAAAAATCGATAAAATTCATCTAATTAATAAAGTGTCTTATTAAAAAGAAACACACACAAAAACAACGATGATAGCATTTATAAAACATATATTTAAACTACAATTTCTACTCATCATAGTGGCCATTTTGGCTGGTGTCTATTATCCGGAAATTTTGAATATATTAAAAACATATATTTTGCCATTTGGCAGTGATAAAATAGAAGTGCATTATGAAAGTGCCGAAAAACTAAAAGATATTAAACTCTTCACTAAAGCAGAATTGGCCAAGTTTAATGGTGAAAATGAGACTCCAATTTATCTGTCTCTATTGGGTCGAGTTTATGATGTCTCAAAAGGTTCCAAACATTATGGACCTGGTTGTTCGTATAGCTATTTTGCCGGACGAGATGCTTCGGTTTCATTTATAACAGGTGAATTTGAAACATTTGTGGAGGAAGAAGCTGATGATGTCTTAACGCTCAAACCTTCAGAACTGCTGAGTTTAGCTAATTGGCAAAAATTCTATGATAGCGATTATGTGTACAAAGGCAAACTGATAGGACGTTTTTATGATGACAACGGAGAGCCCACTAAATATTATCATAAATATTTAGCTTTATTAGAGCAGGCTCAAGATGCCAAAGCTGCTGGAGAAGAATTAAGACTCAAATATCCCGATTGTAATATTGAATGGTCGAAAGAAAAGGGTTCCCATGTTTGGTGCACTCTTAATAGTGGTGGCAAAGAACGTGATTGGGTGGGTTATCCTCGCAAACTATTTCAAGTTGGTAGTGATAATTTCAGATGTGCTTGTTTGCGTAAAGAAGATTTGGATACAACTGAAGTGATGGTTAAACCATACGATAATTGTGACACCTTTGCTCATGAATGTTATTATCATGTAGATTAGAGATTTTTTAATGACTTCGTTACTTTTGCGTAGAGTAAATTTTGAAATGCAATACAAATTTTTTTTGTAACTTATGTACTTAGTGATTTTTATATACAATCAATATATACAAATTTTATATACATACATATTTAAAAATAAATATTTAACAAGTTTTGTAATTAATTATTGGTTTTAATTAATGATTGGTTTCAACATATTGTCCTTTTAAAGAAATTTACTTTAGAATATCTGAAGTATAGTACAAGCTATAGTTTGTACTTTAGAAAGGCCTAAAAGTCTGGACTATAGTGTAGTTTGTACTATAAATTATTCTATAGTCTGACCATAAAAAAGGCAATAGTTTGTGCTATGGCTTAGACAATGGTCTTGTTATAGAATATATTACTATAGAATGGACATAAAGAAGAATTGCAAAAAAAGTTTATTCAAGATTTAATTTTCTAAAATTAATAATCTAAAGATTAAACTACATTTGAATCTGCTACTATGCAGTTATAAGTTTATATTTGTCATTCAAATAATAACGGTTTAGTAAATTCAGTAAAACTTTCCTCTCTTATGAAACACAACCAAATTTTTGCATAAAACTTATGAAATCGTACGTTGAAATTAAATATTGTGCAATCACAATGACTTGACTTCTCTATTTTACACTATTTTGACATGCTATTATCACGCAGTGATTGCCAACGCCAATAAGAAGAAGCTAAATCTGCTGCAAGAAATTTTACAAGAAATTGTTGTGTTTGTTAATAGTTTAAGTGAATATTTTGTTAAGTTTTACCAAAAGTGCCTTAAAAATTTTACACAAAAAATGTTTTAATTTATACAAAAACTTAATTAAATAAGAAATTTTAACAAAAAAACTAAGAAAAATCATTAAAAAACATAAAAATATGTTTTCTATTAAAAAGGCGTTAAGACAGCAGCTAAAACAACAACAAATTCAATACAAAATATAGAGACAAGCAGAAACAACAACACCAACAAACCAAAACAACGATAATTACTGTTGTACTTTGTATAATAACAGCAAGAACAACAACAACACAACAGTGATCAACAGATTGGACAGGAAATCAAATGATTACCATATTTTGAACATACTGATAAAGATTCTAGATAAAAAAACAACAAAAGAAGCAGACAACCAACAATAAAAACTATTTTAAATAGAAAGTATTAATTCTTTATTGTCCTAATTTGGAGAGAATTCGCACAAAATGATGAACTGTTTTAGTTCCTTAAGTGTGCCCACTTTGGGTGAAATGGAACAAATTATTTGCATGCTGGAAAGAGGTACCATTGTTACGAAACTGTATAGTAAACAAAGGCGGCCGGAGCAGAGACGTCTAATATTGGTAAGAGAAACTCGTCAGTTGCTGTGGTCCCCCGTTACAGCTAACACCCGCATAGAACATGAAGGTTCTTTGGAGCTAAGAGAAATCAAAGAAATACGTGTGGGAAAAAATTCCAAAGAATTTCGCAACTGTCCCGATGAAGCTAAACGTTTTGAAGCTGGCAAATGTTTTGTTGTCCTCCATGGCAGTTCTTTCAAACTGAAAACTTTCTCTGTAGTAGCCTTATCAGAACAGGAAGCAGAAAATTGGGTTAAAGGTTTGCGCTATATGGTGCAAGACACTGTAAATGCTTCTTACCCTCTGCAAGTAGAACGTTGGCTTAGACGTGAGTATTATGCTATAGAAAACTCGAGCAACCAGTCTTCCAAGGAGGGAGGCCAAGTGACGGTTAAGGATTTTAAGACATTCATGGGCAGTATTAGCTGCAAAATGACCACTTCCAAGCTAATGGATTGCTTTAGCGAAGAGGATGTAAGGCGTAAAAATGATTTACGTTTTGATGATTTTGCCCGTTTATATAGGAAACTTATACAACCTGCTAATTTCCTAGAAGAACTTTTCCATTGTCCTCCCGGCAAAGATTTTGCCTATTCCAAAGATGGCGAAATAGTTACTCTAAGGGAATTTGAAAAATTTTTGCTACAAGAGCAAAGGGAGGCTATTGCAAGAGATAATAATGCTGTTTCCAATTTTATGCGTGAATTTTTACAAGATATAGAACGAGAGGTGCAAGAACCTTATTTCACCATTAGCGAGTTTCTTGATTATCTATTTTCCAAACACAATGATTTGTGGGATAAACAATGCGATCGCCTGTACATGGATATGAAACAGCCCATGTCCAATTATTGGATAGCTTCCTCACACAATACTTATCTAACGGGTGACCAGTTTTCATCGGAATCTTCGTGTGAGGCTTACGCCCGTGCCTTGCGTATGGGTTGTCGATGTATAGAACTGGACTGTTGGAATGGCCCCGACAATCAACCGCATATATTTCATGGTCATACCATCACTTCCAAAATTAAGTTCAAAGATGTTATAAAAACCATTAAGGAACATGCCTTTGTCACCTCTGAGTATCCGGTGATTTTATCTATCGAACAAAACTGCTCCTTAGAACAGCAACGTAATATGGCCCAGGCTTTAATAGAGGTATTTGGTGATATGCTTTTAACACAGCGTTGCGATCGTTCGGAAACCCAACTACCTTCACCCTATCAGCTAAGAAGAAAAATTATCTTAAAACATAAAAAATTACCCGAATATGAAGATAATTCCAGTATTGTGTCTTCCAACTCTTCAAATTCCTCTACTCTCTTGTCTTCCACCGGTAGCCGTGGTTCCATTTCAGGTCCTGGTGGTGAAGACAATGATGGTATACGTAATGTTTTAAAAGAAGGATTTTTATACTTTAAAGATCCCGTCGATAAGACTTGGAATCAGTATCATTTCGTTTTAACCCAACAGGAGTTAATTTACTCTTCGGAAACTGAAGATACCAATTCAACGACTGGCGATGATGAGGATAATGCTATATCGGTATCATCTACCAACACCATTATGCCTAAAGTTAAGGATAGTATGATTAATGATGAATTGCATTTTGGTGAAAACTGGTTTCATGGAAAATTGGAAGGTAATTGCGGGGTGGGGTTTACTGATCACTTTACTATCGAGATAGATAGATAGATAGATAGATAGATAGATAGATAGATAGATAGATAGATAGATAGATAGATAGATAGATAGATAGATAGATAGATAGATAGATAGATAGATAGATAGATAGATAGATAGATAGATAGATAGATAGACAGATAGATAGATAGATAGATAGATAGATAGATAGATAGATAGATAGATAGATAGATAGATAGATAGATAGATAGATAGATAGATAAGCTGATATTTAATATATATGTATGTAACAAAATATTTATATTCTCTTTCAGGAGGCCGCCATGAAGCCGATCAACTTTTGGAAGCCTATAAACATCTGGGCGATGGTACTTTTCTGGTACGTGAATCGGCCACATTTGTGGGTGATTACAGTTTATCGTTTTTGCGACGCAATCGTCCCAATCATTGTCGCATCAAATTGAAACATGAAAATGGTGCCACAAAATATTATCTAGTGGACAATTTTGTTTTCGATTCTTTATATTCACTAATCGTTTACTATCGCAAGAACATGTTGCGTAGTTCAGAATTTTCCATTACCCTAAAGGAGCCTGTACCACAACCGAAAAAGCATGAATCTCAAGAATGGTTTCATCCTCATACCACCAAAGAACAAGCCGAACAGGTTTTAATTAAACTTGATGTGGGCTCATTTCTGGTACGTCCCTCCGTACAGAATGCCAATGCTTTTGTTATCTCATTCACCATAAATCGTAAAATTAAACATTGTCGCATTATGCAAGAGGGTCGTTTATTTGTGGTCGATACTACACAATTTGAATCGTTGGTATCTTTGGTCAAGTATTATATGCGTAATCCTTTATACCGCACGGTCAAATTGATGTATCCAGTGTCGCAGGAATTGCTAAAGCAAAAATTGTTAGCCTGTCAGGTTTCTTTTGATCAACATGGCAACGGAGGCATGGGAGACTTTAATGATGCCTCCAGTTATATGGATCCTAGTTTGGAGGATACGGTAACTTGTAAAGCTTTATATAGCTACAAGGCAGACAAACCGGATGAATTGTCTTTCCCTAAACATGCCATAATAACAAATGTACAAAGAAACAATACCATGTGGTGGAAGGGTGACTATGGAGGTATGAAACAAAGACATTTGCCAGCAAATTATGTGAAGGTAGGAGGAAAGCTTAGGAAATTTTGTTTAAATATTTAATTAAATAATTTTTTTCTGTAGGTTATAGATTCTTGCTCAGATGATTACAACAGCTTCAATGATGAAACCAATAATGAACAATTTTCACGCACCGATTCGATAGAAATACATGGAGCCGTCGCCTCTTTATTTGAGTCCACTGAACCGGGCATACTTTTGAAATTACAAATACAAACACCCACCATGCAAAACTCTTTTGTAGTGGGTTTTGATAATCAAGAACAGGCCTACGAGTGGTTTAAGGCCATACAAGATGCTGCTTTAATAGCCAATCAATTGGCCACCGAAAGAAGAAAAAAAGAACGTTCTGCCCGTGTAGCCAAGGAAATGTCTGATTTAATTATCTATTTTCGTAGTGTACCCTTTCGTGAACACTCTTGGGTATTTTACGAAATGTCCAGCTTTCCCGAAACCAAGGCCGAGAAACAATTTCTACAACAAAATACCACCTTATTTCTGGCTTATCATCGTCACCAAATTTCACGTGTTTATCCCAAGGGTCAACGTTTGGATTCTTCCAATTTTAATCCAGTACCCTTTTGGAATGTGGGTTCCCAGATGATAGCACTCAACTATCAAACCGGCGATAAAGCCATGCAATTGAATCAAGCCAAATTTAGGGATAATGCCCAATGTGGTTATTTGTTGAAACCCAAATTTATGTTGGCAGAAGGTTTCGACCCCAACAGTCCTTTAAGCATTAGCATCTTGGAAGAGAAACAGGTGACCATACGCATTATAGCAGCTAGACATTTATTCCGGGCCGGTAAATGCAATAATCCCTTGGTAGTGGTTGAAATTGCCGGAGCTTCTTTCGATACGGGTGTCAAACATCGTACAAAAGTATGTGAAAATGGTTTTAATCCAGTTTGGAATGAATCATGTGAATTTTCCGTACGTAATCCATATTTTGCTATCTTACGTTTCGAGATACAAGATGAGGATATGTTTGCCGAGACACATTTCATAGCTCAGGCCTGTTATCCTTTAAATTGTATACGCACTGGTTATCGCAGTGTTATATTACGTAATAAGTTTAGTGAAGAATTAGAATTGGCCTCACTGCTGGTGTATGTAGATATAAAGCAACCATCAGCTACAGAAACTCATGCTGTTATAGGTTTTTAATCTGAAAACCATAACAAGTTTAGAAGACTTTCAACATAGACTAACAACACCATTAAAATTGAAAACAAACTCTTTTTGCATTTGTTGAAATCATAGACTAGTTAGAGATTTCAAAGAATTTTGAAATTTTTGCAAATATTACTGAAAACGCACATAACCTATTTTGAAGTTTTTTTATGTTTTCCTGGTTATAGTTTAAACCTATTTCATAACTTATATATGTCTGTTTGTTACCACCTTAGAAATCTAGCAAAAAAACACTATATCGAAAAACATTAACCTAAAGACTTATTTTCTCAAGTACATCTAAGTTTAAAATGTACTTTTTTTAATTTTATTAATTTTTATTTAGCTAAATTTTTTCTCGTAATCTTTTATAACACAAAATGTTTCCAAAAAAAACTTGTATTAACTTAAATGTTTAATTAAACAAACTTAACATTGTCATTTTTGTATGTTTTATTTAATCATGTTTGCATTATTAAATAATATTATTGCAATTTTTCATTAATTTTATTATATATCAAATTGTGATTGTAAAAATTAACAAAAAAAATATATATTTATATTTTTAGAATTCTGTGTAATAAAAATTTTAAATAAACAAATTTTACACATTCTTTTAATTTTCAGTAGCATCATAAATAGATAGACAGATAGATAGATAGATAGATAGATAGATAGATAGATAGATAGATAGATAGATAGATAGATAGATAGATAGATAGATAGATAGATAGATAGATAG
>NC_060951.1:29107465-29110643 GCF_022045245.1 Lucilia cuprina
GTTCTAGTTCAGTTCTAGTTCAGTTCTAGTTCAGTTCTAGTTCAGTTCTAGTTCAGTTCTAGTTCAGTTCTAGTTTAGTTCCAGTTCAGTTCTAGTTCAGTTTTAGTTAAGTTCTAGTTCAGTTCTAGTTCAGTTCTAGTTTAATTCTAGTTCAGTTCTAGTTCTAGTTCAGTTCTAGTTCAGTTCTAGTACTAGTACTAGTTCAGTTCTAATACTAGTTCAGTTCTAATTTAGTTCTAGTTCAGTTCTAGTTCAGTTCTAGTTCAGTTCTAGTTCAGTTCAGTTCTAGTTCAGTTCTAGTTCAGTTCTAGTTCAGTTCTAGTTCAGATTTTCTTATTTTAGAAAATCTTTGAAAAATTCCAATTTTTAAAAAATTTTCGAAAAATTATAATTCTCCTTTTTTTTAAAAAATTTCCAGAAAATTTAATTTTTATAAAATTTTCGAAAATATATGTTTGAGGAGTTTTTTTAATTATCTTTTTTTAAAATAAAATTTATCTTTCTGAAAAGTTTTTAAAAATTCTTTTTTTATAGAAAATTAATTTGGCTTTTTACTTAAAAAAAATCCTTTTTAAAAAAATTTCAAAAATTCTAATTTTTTGAAATCTTATTATTTTTTCTTAATTTTGCAAAAAATTTTCTAATCTTTTTGTTAAATTTCCAAAAAAAAGAAAACTTGTAAAACTTTAAAATATTCCAAAACATTTGTTTTGTAAATGAGGTTTCTAATAATTTTTGATATAGAAATCGTTGTTTATTACAAAAGTAAACTAGAAATTGAGCAATTAAAGAATAATTTTAATGAAAACCACAAGAAATAATACCGAAACGACAAAAAACAAAAATGTTTGTGAAAAATATATAGATGTACTTTATCTGGAGATATGAGTATTTATATACTATATCTTCTCAATTATATTTTTTAAAACTGGGGAATGATAAATGGAGCTTTATTTTTTTTAATGATTTCCCTAGCCTTAACAGACTGGAAGATAATTTTCTAAATTTTTAATTTGTGTGAAAATTTGAAAAAAGTTGATATTAAAGAAAAATTCAAAATAATTTACCAATAGCAATTAGTTCCTTTTGTAATGTAGAAATTCCATATAGATGTTGTAAGTTGTTCTTGTTGTTGTAGATAGTAACAAATTTGCTGTTGTAATTAGTTGTTCTTGTTGTGTTCGTTTTTAAACTATTGTTTTACGATTAAAATATGTTAAGGCTGTAACAAACAAAAGCAACAGCGCGGAATTAAGACTATTCATCATTAAAGTATTTCCTGAACTACCAGCAACATGTTTATCGGTATTAGCTACTGAACGGCAAATAGTTTCATTCTTAATAAAACGGAACATGGACTCAACAATATTGGCCGGTGTTATCTCCTCACATAATTCCAATTTCTTAACAATGCAGGTTTCCAAACGTTCCATATCATTACATTGTTTAGCTCCTATTATGAATTTGGGCAAAGTTTTAACATTTTCAATGCCTTCTTCTGGCAGATAACCGGAAAAAGTGCTATTAATACAATTCTGTATATCTTCCTTGTGTGCTTCCAAACATTCGGGTCCCTTTTCGGCTATGAACAGAGCAATCTGGTCACCACCCTTGTGGCAAACAAAACTCAAAAGACTGCGTATGATGCGCATGAAAACATCTTGATTTTCACGTTCCTCCTCATCAAGACAGGGTGTTAGTTTGGTATTAAAAGTCTCAATGCATTTTAGAGCTTCGGGACGTTTTAAACAGTACTTATTGAACACCACATCCAATTCTCCTGTAGGCGAGGCAAGATTTATTTCCTCTTGTATGGCGGTAAAATTAACAATATTATTAACACACTCGGCCAAAGTCAAGGTGGAGCTTTCAATTTCAGCAAACGCCTTTTGCCCCGCTTCTTCGCCGGCCACTTTAAGACATTTATCCTTAACTAAAGTTTTGGCATCATCCAATGTAAGATTGGTCTTGGGAAATTCATCGGGCAGTTGATTTTTCAAATCATTCACGTCAATATTGCTAAGGTCGAGGTCTGCCGCCTGCAATGCCAATAGCAGGCTAAAAATTGTTCCTATTAACAAAGCAGACTTCATTTTTTTTGAGGTTTGTTGCAAAATTTCTTTGAAAACTTGTTACGTTTTATTGTTTCTTTTTTTGTTCCTCTTCTTTATTACCCTAAGTGACCTTTTAGTGTATTTGCAAATCACTGTTCTGTTTTTTTTTTGTTATTTCAAAATTCCACTTGTTTTAATACTTTTATTTATTTAGTTTACTATCACTTTATTTTATTACCGTATTTTTTAAATAATTTATTATTTACCGTAATAGCGTTTGCATTTGCTACTGGTTCGATCAAGTACTGTTGGTTGAGTAAATTTTTCAACTGTTTTTGCCTTTAATTTTTTTGTATTCTGCTTTGTTAGCTTTTATATTGTTGTTGCTGTTTTCCTCCTTTTTTTCTATTTTTTGTTACAGTAGTATGTGTTTTTTTGTTGCAATCTGTTGTTTTCTTTTAATTTAATTACTCTTGCTTGTTTAAAAGCAAAATTTTTAATTGTTGTAATCGTTAATGTATTATTTTTATTATACACTTTATTCGTGAAATAAGCTGATAATAATGTTTTTATTTTTCTCTGCCGTCTTTTTGTTTGTGATTCAACAACTTTTTCTCATCAATGGTCAGAGACCTGCGCCGACACAAATTATCTACACGACGCAGAATAATAAGAAATTCAGCGGCCTTATAATGTCGTTTGTAAGCCGGCTATGTTATTAACTGTACTTTTATTTCTTTAATGGTAATGTATAAAAACGCATGAGAGTAATTAAAAAACGGTTTTTTGAAAGGAAATATTTTAAAAAATCAGAATTTAATACTTCATTATTTAAAAATATACAATTTTCGAATCTAATGTATCCTTAAGAATCATAAGAACTAAAATTTTCAAATTTCGGAATCGATGAAAAGCTTTTTCAATTCAACGGCTTAATTAGATTTCACTGAGCCAGTTAACGCCCTTTAATATTTGTAAAGCTATAATCAAAATATATGTAATATCTTATAGGGAATAAATTTAAATCTATCTATCTATCTATCTATCTATCTATCTATCTATCTATCTATCTATCTATCTATCTATCTATCTATCTATCTATCTATCTATCTATCTATCTATCT
>NC_060951.1:29110743-29179930 GCF_022045245.1 Lucilia cuprina
CTGAACTAGAACTGAACTAGAACTGAACTAGAACTGAACTAAAACTGAACTAGAACTGAACTAGAACTAGAACTGAACTAGAACTAGAACTGAACTAGAACTGAACTACAACTAAACTAGAAGTGGACTAAAACTGCAACTGAAATTATTAATTAAATGGCAAGGTACAACAAAACTCACTATAGCACATACATATATATTTCCAATAGGTCGAGATTTCAATATAATGATTCAGCAACTGTACAATTCAGTGTTTTTCAACATATCTGCCTCTCGTCTATCATTCTTTCTTTCACTTTTTATCATGAAAATAAAGAATTCAAACACAATTTTAATTGAAAACAAATTCCATTGTAATGTTTTTTATAGTACTTTTGTCATACCTTGAAAGATGTGTCAATAACTTTAGCGGATTACTATTTCACAAATTTTGTAATAATTTTATTTAATAACAACTTTTACATGTTTTGCTTTTATTTTCTATTTACAGGCTTTATTTAAACACAACATTAAACTTTTTTTTCTGAATATTTTCAACATTTTAATAGAAATATTTAAAATGTTTACTCATGGATTTTTTTTACAACAACAACAACAACAAAGTTAATTTAATAACTCAAATATAAACTTTAACTAACAAAACGATAAAACGTTTAAAGTCGAAGTGTTAATTACAAATAAAATTGTTTATAACGCAAAGAAACAAAAATTAAAAAAACTATTTTAACCTTTAACTCCCTATTATCGTATAGAAAGAAGAAAATAATTAAATATATTAATACTACAAATATACAATTAAATATTAAACATAAATGTAGTTACTAAGTATCAAAGTTTACTTAATTTAGTAAGAAAGAAAATTATTTTGTTTAAACAATTAAAACACTTAAAACTAGTAACAAACAATCAAAGTAACTAATATGATTATATTGATTATTTGCTTATTTTTTTTTAGTTTAGTTGATTGTCATAACAATTAGAAGTTTATTAAAGTTTAGCAAAGAAATTAAGAATTGAATGCAAATGAAAAATATAGCAAGTAAGCGTACAATTGAAAGTTTATACATTGTCATATACATACATACAAAAGTTACATTTAAGAAATAATTTGTAAAGTTAAATTTAATTTGAATTCCTTCTCTCAAAAACTCAAGTAAAAATTGTTATTCACAAATGAAATCTCATTTAAATTTTAAGAAATTTGTTCCATTTATACAACAACAAAATTAAGGCCAAATTTTTTTTAAAAATCTCTTATGAATTAATTGAAATCTTATATACTTCGTAAGCTTATAATTATGATATTATTATGAATATTTTTTTATATATATTTTACTCATTTTTATTAAAGTAATTCTTAAACAAACAAAAAAACTAAATCATTGACTTTAATTTCTTGATAATTTTAAGTGACTAATTATTGTTCTTTTGTTCTTGATCAGTTTTTGTCACTATTTGTTAACTCAGCAAAAAAAACTATACATATAATTAGTTTATATTTTTTTAATTACAGTTTAAAGTCTAGCTTTCGCTTCTTGGTTTTAGAATTACTTTTTGGTAAAATATTATTTTTATTTTTTTTTCTTTGTACTACATATTTTTTTTTTCTATTTTACTTTATTCCTACGTGTGCAAGAACTAATACTACTACAATTGTTTTTGCCTCCGCAACCTATAAACAAATTGTATTTATAATTAATTTAACAACAAGAATTGTATAAATATTAATTTTAATCAAATTTATTTCCAATATATCTATCTGCCCAAAAATTGTTTAATACCATTAGTAATAATAAAACAAAAAATGCTGTGTGTATATGAAATTGAAATATTTTGTGTTTTATTTATTTCTCTCTTTTTCAGCGTTTTATTGAGTTTAGAGCATTTATGTCAAATCAAATTCCACTTGTTTTCTTTTTCCCTAAAAAGGCGGCAAATTCTCAGACGACGACATTTGCCCCTAGAGGTTTTAAAACTTCTTCTAGTAGGAAAATATTTTTTTAACACTGTCTTTAAAATACGTATTTTTAAAAACTTTCCTGGTGCAGTTTCCTTAAAATTTCCAAACAGTGTTACTAAGGGATGTTAGTTAGTTGCAGTTGTAACAACTTAAACTATACAATTTTTAATCCGGGAGTCCTGAGTTTAGGTCCAAGCCAAGAAATTAAGATACTTCAGTAGGATTAATTCATAAATCCATTGGGCTAAGTGAAGTGGGGTGATCATTACATTTGAATATGAGGTGGGTGTCATAGAGACACTGACCACATGCTGGGCATAAAAAAGTGACGGTGCAGTATATGCGGGACCAGTGGGCGTTAAGGCTGTTGCTCAGCGGCAGGATCTTTTTTATTTCTGCTATGTGCGGTTGGCCTCTACCTCCATGAACGACATTCATGCGGTAACTTAAAACTGCGGTATTGATGGTGTCTCTATGAATGTGGTTCAAAGCCACTGTATACTAACTCCGATACTAGATAGATAAATAGATAGGTAGATAGATAGATAGATGGATAGGTAGATAGATAGATAGATAGATAGATAGATAGATAGATAGATAGATAGATAGATAGATAGATAGATAGATAGATAGATAGATAGATAGATAGATAGATAGATAGATAGATAGATAGATAGATAGATAGATATATATATATATATATATAGATAGATAGATAGATATATATATATATATAGATAGATAGATAGATAGATAGATAGATAGATAGATAGATAGATAGATAGATAGATAGATAGATAGATAGATGGATAGACAGATATATAGATAGATAGATAGATAGATAGATAGATAGATAGATAGATAGATAGATAGATAGATAGATAGATAGATAGATAGATAGATAGATAGATAGATAGATGGATAGAAAGATAGCATGTTAGTAAGTAAGGCAGTTAGTTAGTAAGTTAGTTAATTAGTTAGTTCTCTTATTCTTCTTTTTCTATTTAATCTGTCGTTTTATCAATACTAACAGCCTACAACTCTACCTAATAACTGAAGGAGACATCCTCCTTAGGAATGTAGATGTAGAATAACATTACTCCCTTAATGTGTATATGATTCTAGGTTCACTGCTCTTCTTAGATTTCACACAATTGTGTCCTTAAACTCCAGCATAGTATCATCACACAGATCTCAAACTTATACTACGGAAGGTTTTCTTATGTTGACGATCAGAAGTGTTGGTAATTTAGAAAACGTAAATTGCTGACAAACAATATGAAGATACCATTAACGGTTTACTCATTGAAATCTTCCAAAAAAGTTGCGGAGCTTAATAAGATTCTAACGATGCAAAAAATAGTATTTGTAAATGTTACCAAGTGTAAACCATAAATCGAACTTGAACAAAAGGAGTTTTTAGATATATCTCCCGTCACATTACCTACTTTCATAGTCCTCGTTACACCGAAGGGTTTATTAGCATTCATCAGGTGATTTTGTGAAAGCTTTCGTACACTACTTAAGCAATATTCCGGATGTAATATGTATGAGGTCTTGATGGATTCGTAAACCGATATTATACATTTTCAATACCAAACGCCATTAATAGAGGAAATTTTCAGCTTCTCAAACAAGTCAGACATGGTTTGATTGCCTTAAAAAATTAATAACATTTATATACAAACTGATTGATTCATTTCAATTCTTCTTAAGAACTGATAAGAAAAAGACGAAGGAATATAAAAAAAACAAACAATTAACCATAAAAAACAATCCCATTAACATATTGCAAACTGCGATCATGCCAATGTTCATTTAATAATATTCTACTGATCACGTCTCTAGTACATTTAATTAAATATGTATAGTAAGAATTTTCTGATTAATTGTAATTTTCTTAGAAATTGAGAAAATCAGTTGTTCTCGTATTTTATCAAGTTGTTCGGAATATCGATAAGTGAATGAAGAGATGAGCGTGAATGTATCATAGTTTAATTTAAATAGGTTTTTTTACTCTTAAGAAATATTTCATTTACATATGAACACCTCTCGGCTCCGTCAGTTGTGAGGGAAATAGGGGGAACTTTTTTTTTTGCTCTAAACTGTGAAAATACCCATTGCCAGAGTGTTCTAGTTAGAAAATGAATGAATGTCTAACAATGAATATTATTAAAATGTTTCTGTAGTCTCGTATACTAATTTATTTTCCGTTAATAACATTGACCTTTGAACATAATTTTTTTAAAATAACGCTCATCAACAAAACGTGTAGAGGAAATGGTTTTATAGTAGTAACGAATTTCAGGATAGCTATGAAGCTAATCTATTCTATATATAACACTTGACATTTTGATCTTTTACTAAAACGACTAGCTATACCCAGTGTGCTTCGCTACCCTCATCGTAATGGAATAAAATAAATATCATTATTGTAAATGTATATATATCTGCAATATCAAAAATTTCCCTTTTAGAGAACTCTTTAAGTTTGATTTTATTATTCTAGTCTCAATATTACAGAAAATTAGAAAAAACTGTTAAAGAACGAAAAAGTACCAGACAGTGCCTTTTTATATATTTTCATTAAATCAGGATGACGCATGTTTAATTTTCAACCAGAAACCAAAAAAATCGCATAAAGATTTTTATACAATCTGGAAGCTACATGTCCAATTTAATGTTTTTAGGTTCAATATTATAGAAAATTCGAAAAGTATTAGTAAAAGAACAAAAAAGTACCAGAGTATGCTTTTTCAATTTTCGTTCAATTGAATAACTGCGTGTTTAATTTTATGTTTATATATTCAATATTTTAGAAAGCTCTTAACGTACCAGTGAAGTACGAAAAAGTACCAAAGGACCTATTTTATTTAATTTCATGTTGCTAAGTTCAATATTATAGAAAATTCAAAAAATACCAGAAAATATTCTAGTTTAAATTTTCATTTCCTCAAGACCCTGATTGCTTTTAAAGATTCTAATTAACTCCGGGCTCCACATGCTTAATTTCATGTTTCTAGGATCAATATTATAAAAAAACACAAAAAGTACCTTTTGAAGAACGAAAAAGTACCCTTTTATAGGTTCTCACTTAATCCAGGCTCTAAACGCTTAATTTCATGTTTCTAGGTTCAATATTATAGAAAATTTTAAATGTACCTTTTAAAGAACGAAAAAGTACCAAAAAGTCCCCTTTTATAGGTCCTCACTTAATCCGGGCTCTACATGCTTAATTTCACGTTTCTAGGTTCAATATTATACAAAAATCCAAAAAGTACCTTTTGAAGAACGAAAAGGTTTCAAAAAGTCCCCTTTTATATGTTCTCACTTAATCCATACTCTACATACTTAATTTCATGTTTCTAGGTTCAATATTATAAAAAAATCAAAAAGTACCTTTTGATGAACGAAAAGTCCTCTTTTATAGATTCTCATTTACTCCGGGCTCTACGTGCTTAATTTCATGTTTCTAGGTTAAATTTTATAGAAAACTCAAAAAGTACCTTTTGTAGAACGAAACAGTACCAAAAAGTCTCCTTTTTATAGATTCTTTTACTCCGGGCTCTACATGCTTAATTTCATGTTTCTAGGTTCAATATTATACAAAAATCCAAAAAGTATCTTTTGAAGAACGAAAAAGTACCAAAAGTCCCCTTTTATAGGTTCTCACTTAATCCATCCTCTACATACTTAATTTCATGTTTCTAGGTTCAATATTATAGGAAATTAAAAAAGTACCTTTTGAAGAACGAAAAAGTACCAAAAAGTCCCCTTTTATTGATTCTCATTTACTCCGGGCTCTTCATGCTTAATTTCATGTTTCCAGGTTAAATTTTATAGAAAACTCAAAAAGTACCTTTTGTAGAACGAAACAGTACCAAAAAGTCTCCTTTTATAGATTCTCATTTACTCCGGGCTCTACATGCTTAATTTCATGTTTCTAGGTTCAATATTATAAAAAATTCAAAAAGTACCTCTTGATGAACGAAAAGTCCCCTTTTATAGATTCTCATTTACTCCGGGCTCTACATGCTTAATTTCATGTTTCTAGGTTAAATTTTATAGAAAACTCAAAAAGTACCTTTTGTAGAACGAAACAGTACCAAAAAGTCTCCTTTTATAGATTCTCATTTACTCTGGGCTCTACATGCTTAATTTCATGTTTCTAGGTTCAATATTATACAAAAATCCAAAAAGTACCTTTTGAAGAACGAAAAAGCACCAAAAGTCCCCTTTTATAGGTTCTCACTTAATTCATCCTCTACATACTTAATTTCATGTTTCTAGGTTCAATATTATAGGAAATTAAAAAAGTACCTTTTGAAGAACGAAAAAGTACCAAAAAGTCCCCTTTTATAGATTCTCATTTACTCCGGGCTCTACATACTTAATTTCATGTTTCTAGGTTCAATATTATAGGAAATTCAAAAAGTACCTTTTGAAGAACAAAAAAGTACCAAAAAGTCCCCTTTTATAGATTCTCATTTACTCCGGGCTCTACATGCTTAATTTCATTAACGAAATAAAAATTCTATTCCAAAATGATGCAACATCGTAGTGGGAGCCCGTTATTACGTATTTATATGTATAAGTTAATAAACCAAAATCAATGTTTTATGAAAAAAGTACCAAAATAGGTACAATTTTCACCCCTTAAACATCCGAATAACCAAAAAGTACTAAATTTGTATATTTATTTTTTCGTCAAGTTATGAAGGAGTCAAAAATATTGTTTGAATGTTCACTGGTTTAAAAGATACATGGGGTGCAAAAAAAGTACCAAAATACAGTTTTTACCCGTTTATTCCCTAAAGGGGCCGAAATTGAAAAAAGTACCAGACACCTGTCCGCTTATTTTTTAAATGAACGACGATAAGCTTTAAACTATTTTTGTATCTTTTCTAGTTTAGGAGATATAAGGTTACCGATTTTACCCGTTTTTACCCTTTTTTGCCCCCTAAACATTCGAATTTCCAAAAATCCCGTCTTAGTGGATCTATTTGGTGGGAGACCAACCCCCTGTCCAAATTTCAGCTCTTTAGCTTTAACCGTTTAGGCTGTGCGATGATGAATCAGTCAATCAGTCAGTCAGTCAGTCAGTAACGTTAGAATTTTATATATATAGATTAAGAGTTGCATACAGTTGTAGTATAAGGTCTAGACTTGCGTTACTATAAAGTAAATTTCAATAATTGAATAGCTTTTAAAAATTTACTATATAGTCTATAAGTATGAAGATCATGGGTTCGATTCGCACCAGTTACTCTAATAATGAGCATAAGAGAATTGTTTTACTATAAACTAAATTAGAATGTGTAGATAGCTTTGAAAATTTCACAATATATAGTCTATAAGTATGAAGATCATGGGTTCGATTCGCACCAGTTACTCTGATAATGAACAGAAATGTATCCAGTTGATGAAAATGTAATAGAAGGCTAAGACAAGTGGTCAGATCGTGGTTTCGATATCTACTCTTTTGCGGATGACAGCAGTATCTGCCATTCTTATTCATTCAATAATAGGCCAAGCCCTCTAGAGATTGGAGCAATATAAATGAATGGCTTAATCACGACTTGATAAAAATCTCTGAATGGGTTCGTGTTAACAGAGTCGATTTTAATGCCCGTAAAACTCAATGTTATTTTTTAACACATAAACGCTTAGAATATTAAGGAATCAGAAACTCTTGATGTTCTGTGCATGAAAATTCAGTGCGATGTCCGCTATACTAAACACGGTTTACAAGTGTTGAAAGAAGCATTCAAGTGTCTCGGTTTTTTGAAACGCTGAAAGACATACTTCACTCCATCTGATCTTCTCACTATTTGCACCACTTATATCCGACCGAAAATGGAATACAAATCTCATGTATTCGAAGTCTGTTTTGGAGCTACTCGACCGCGTACAGGAGAGGTCGAAGGTACTTATCGGTGACAGTAGGGTATCCATCTCTATTGATTCACTGGAGCACCGTCGCAACGTGGGGTGTATTTCATTGTTCTATCGATACTACATTGGAATGTGTTCATCTGAAATTAGGGAACGTGTTCCCGATACCCGTATATTCTTGCGTAACACACGTCCTTCATCAAGAACACACCCATTTGTGGTAGATTGGCCAGTGAACCGCACAACACAATTCAGGGAAATTTCATTCTTCAGCCGCACTGTTCGTATGTGGAATAAACTTCCTGCAGAGATATTCCCTGCCACTTTCGATATAAGTAGATTTAAATCAAATGTCCACAAACGAACTAACTAACTAACTACCTACCTAACTAACTAACTAACTAACTAACTAACTAACTAACTAACTAACTAACTAACTAACTAACTAACTAACTAACTAACTAACTAACTAACTAACTACCTACCTACCTACCTACCTAACTAACTAACTAACTAACTAACTAACTAACTACCTAAATAACTAACGAACTAACGAACTAACTAACTAACTAACAAACTAACTAACTAACTAACTAACTAACTAACTAACTAACTAACTAACTAACTAACTAACTAACTAACTAACTAACTAACAAACTAACTAACTAACTAACTAACTAACTAACTATCTAACTAACTAACTAACTAACTAAATAGCCTACAACTTAAACTGTACAGAATTTTAAAAAATTTTACACTTTCGTTAATAAGTTTTGGTTACATTCGAAAAAGTGGACTCCATCTAATAACTGTATAAATCGTACGGTGTACAAAACCGGAATTAACTATATATAAGTGTCTAGATTGTTTTCAGGCTTGTAATAATAATTCTTATTACTGTCATGTATTTTTAAAACATCAACTTAGTATTATTAAAAGTAATTAAAAGCAATATTTAAACGAAAGATTTTTTTAACAGATGCACACACACACTCACTGATTATAAACAAAAAAATCGTTGAAAGTTTTAAATTGTACCTGTTTTAATTATTAGTCGTTTAAAATTATAAACTCGACCTATCAAAATGCCAGCATAGTAATAGAGTTTAGACGAAAACGTTAAAATAATTGAAGTACAAAAAAATATATTTAATTACAATTTAAAATATTAACTTTTTTATCTAAATTACTTTAAATGTCAGAATTTATGCAGTTTTAGTAATATTGTAGTATATTTCACAATATGAAAGTTTAACCTTGAATAAAAGTTTAATTGATCGGCTAAGCTGAGACAAAATAAATTCAGGTTGAGACGTCATATAGGATTAGGTATATTGGATACGTTTACTGATAAAGCGGTTGTTCCATACATACATCAAAAAGACCTATTCTAATGTGCCTAAAGTCCACTTGGTTCTTTACTGGTTTTCGATGCATCAAGCTTAAGGTTTTATCAAGAAAACGGCTATATTTTCTGCAAATGTCCAAGAAGTGCAAGGATCTAAAATCAAATATATATATTTTTGCGGACAATGTACCGATATCAAGTTTCGTATATATCAAGGGATTCGTATAACCCAGACGTCTTGTAAACTGAAAAATAAACTAAAAATACTATGATAATAGTCTGTAACTCAGCGTGACTTAATTTTGCCTCCAAAACTACTTCTCTCCACTATTAAAAGATGAAGATCCACTTATCTGTAAACCAAAACAAAAACGTGCATTTAATAAAACGTTAAGATTAATAACAAGGAGAGTTTCTCGGAATAGCAAAGTTACTTACCGGCAATAGACCCCAAATCAAAATATTCCGAGAAGTTTAGTTTATAACTCCGAAAAGACTAGTAGCACTTCTATGCCCTCGAATAGCGGGCTTATGAAGTGAGCAATCAATTTTTGTCCTCAATAAAAAATTACTTTTTGCAACCAATTATACGATCAATTTTAGTTCTCAATAAAAATCTACTTTTTGTGAAGAAAGAGGATACTTAAAACATTCATATGTATATTCATATGTACGTATCTAGAACCCCGAATATGAAAAATGGCGAACAATTTTTGTTCTCAATAAAAATCTATTTTTTGTGAAAAAAATGTAAAAGTTAATTTCAATCGGAAACAGAGGTAATCACAACAGATATGTATTTTATCTGTGGTGAACGCCTACCTATGAAAATAAGAATAGAATAGGGGAAAGATCGGAGTATTGCAATACCTCTCAATTTATCTTGAAGTCGTTTGACGGGTTCCTCTCTATATAACTATATTTGAGAAGTTTTGAAACAAATTATTACCAACAATAAATGCAAATAGTTTCATTTACGACAAGCATTGCGAAAGGAAAACTAGTAAGTCTTCCGTAAAAGTCCCTCTACAAAAGACATACTGACGATCATCATTAAGTAAATTGTTGTTCAATTATAATCATTTAAACACAACTTAATAAACCGACTAAATATTATGTTAATTGTTTACCTTACCAAAGCAAAGTCCATTGTAAAATATTTTATACAAAATCGAAATTATTATTATTTATAAAAACAATAAAATTTATATTTGTTGTTTTTGAATTTAAATATTTTATATTTTTTTATATCAACCAAAAACGACAAGATCATAGGTAAATGAATTTATACAAACAGATTAAAAACTGTGTATATTTAACGAAGGTCTCACATGATTTGTTTAATGCAAACAACGTAATCTGTTGGATGAGACACTGTTTAACAAATTGGTACACATTACACCGTATGGTACATGTGATCTAACGACTAATTATAGTAGAGTAGATTTTGTCAGGTCAGATAAATCACTTTGTTTGAAAATAATTTTTTAAAAATGATTTATTTTAAAGCAGTTATTAAGAGGAAATGTTAATATTTATAACAGTGTTACATAGCTTAATGCCACGCAGTGTAATTTTTTATAACTGATTATGAAAAAATAAATAATAGAAAAAAGTGTGATTTTTTTTGTTGCAAAAATATTTATCAAATAAATAAAAAATATTTATGTCCAGAAATTAATTGCGTGTTTATTGTGAACAAGTTTGTTCTGTAACGCCTTTAAAAAAATAGAATTGAGATAATAATGTTTACGTCTGTGAAGAGAAGATGTAGTATCTTTGAGAATTGTATCTGAGACCTTTTCAGATTTAAGATGAGATAGAGCAATAAAGGTGTGAACAAACTGGAAACACAAGATTCAGCGTTTAGAAGGAAATGCTTTACGTGAACACTTTTCTTGTTGCCGTATTTCACAATGGCATTTTGTAACCACAGGGTGAGCTAGAGACCCACTACTGTCCCCGTTGAGATCTTGCTAGAATACTCATGTGGCAAGTTTTGTATCTCCAAATACCGAAATTTCCTTGAGAACTAGATCTATATAAACTCTGACCACCACTGTGCCGTTCCAAAACATTAGAGATGTTTGGAAAATACATAGATGGAAAGGACACTATTGATTTGGCAACACTACCTAGTGACAGTAGGCCCTTTTACGAATCCATCTAATAAAACAAAAACAAGATCTTACAGACAAAAATGTATAGAAAAATAGGTATGAAAAGGGTCAACCCTGAATATGCTCTAAAAAGAGAGGAAAATTTCAATGTTGATAAGATACCGTACTTCCATAACCATTCAATCCAACACACAACAACTTTTATCCAAAACTCTTAAGAGAAAACAGCCGACATATTCACGTTAGTATGTAGGTTTGGCAAAGTCTATGGAAGTCCGGTGCATGTTTCATTAATAATAGATCCCATCTTGGTGTATTACAATCCGGGAGTATAGAGGTGCCACAAGTAGTCTAGTCTGTCGGGACTATAAACTGGTGATGTCAATTCCTCGGATTGTCCATGGTATGATTTAACATGGGGTCTAACCAGAGAACCACGTAATCTTGTACTACGAGTGGCTAGTTACCCGCAGGACTATGTTGTGGCTGGTCAGTTGGTTGATTGGGATCCACGTAGTGGCTGTTGTTTAAACCCTAGTATATATGTATATGTAAGTGTATATGATAAGGGATGGATGTAGAGGTTTGAAAAAAAGGTATCATACAGAAGAGATAGCATTAAATTTTTCCTTCCTTGTCCAGGTATATTCAGAGTAAACTCTGTTCATACCAGAATTACTACAGTGTGTAAGACCAAAGTCTCGGCTTATTTGACGAATTCGTACATGTGCATGGATCGGACCTGCGTGTAATATACACAAGGGGGCAGTGGTGAGTTGTTTATTATACCACAAAAGTACCACCGTAAGATAGGGCTACTCGCCAGACACTCACAACTTCAATCTCTTCTCGCGATTTGTGTCCCACCTCAGTCATTTCGTATAAAACGTTGGGATCTCTTCAATAGCCGACGAGAAGAGCAAAGTCGAAACTCTGCTCTGCGAGCCACTGGTTCAAAAGAGTCAAAAGATTAAAAGGAATGCTCCGGGAATTGGCACCCGGAGTTTATCAAGGAGGTGGTTGGAAGTTAAGATTTTCCATCAAAAATAGTTCGTTTTTTTCTACAAAGAAACTCTGAAACAAACTAATGTTTCGGGAAATATACTTTTTTTGGGCTCAAGACACTGTAGGACAAGATAAAGTGAAATTAATATAAAACTCTAAGATCTATTATTTCAAATTGCGATTAACCGGTAGATAATCTTCCAGTTAAAACTACATATAAAATAACCAGACAATGAGAATATATACAATTATTCCAATACCCAATCTCTTGAATACGAACACAATAAAACAGAAACACTCCTAATAATCCCATTCCAATTTTACTCATTACTAGATTTAGCAGTAATGTGTGTGTCATCAAGCCAGCTGTAAGACCAAGTGCAGCATGTGGACTTTGTCCGGCTATATATAATATATATACATTCATAAAATTCTATTTATTTTAATCATTATCAATTATTTGTATTAGGCAAAACATATACACGTACATATTTCAATATATATAGTGTTTAAAAGTAACAACGAGGGTTATTTCAAAAGTGGAGTATATTCCGTTACCTAAAGGTATTCTTAAAAATGTTATCATTTACATTAGAGTTTTGATTTTGACTGCATGTTAGTCTCATTATGAGAAGACCTATTATGCTGGAGGTTCGGTAGTTCTTGACCTCTCTATGAGTTTTATGTAAATCCTAACAAAGAAATGTAAAATTTTCTATAGAAAATACTACTATGATATGAAATTCCTATCAGACATTGCTAGGGAAAACTTTAACACAGAGGCGCTCTGAATTATCTCATGACTACAAGAAGCCAATCTCTTATAATACTTTTAATCAGCATTTTAGCAGTTATCCTTATCCGTCAATTGAAGAGCTTTATCTGCCTAGAAATACAATTTAAATCTAAATAACATTTGTGAAATATGTATCCCGATTTGGACTTAATAACCTAAATACCCCAATTCATTAGATCGCCATAATTTTGTTCTTTGTTTTCATTTTGTTGTTGAAAAAAAATTAAAAAATAAATTCGGATTTATTTTATTTAAATGTCATTGTCATATATTCATTATAATTCCTTAAAAAATAAACAATTACATCGTTTAACTATATAATACTTAGTCAACCAACAAGTTGAAATGTACTTGAATAGTTATAGAACTTGTAACTGTTTGTGTTTTGTCGGTACTTGACTTAATGTGAATGAATTCATTGTCTTGAGCTTAAAATACTAATGGAGGAATATGGCTAAAATGAAATAAACATAAAACAAAAGATATTGGGTGATAAAATGAAGGTGTCGAAACCACCCTCTAGCGACTTTATATAAGAAATACGTAAGTAAAAACATGATAAATAATAAATATGAAAACAACTGTTGCATAAAATATGGAACATGGTAATAAAGATTTGAAAAAATAACAAAATAACAAATGATTCAATATACATAGTTAAAGACCTGAGCATCAGAAGCCCTTAAATTTCAACGAACCCATAACTGTTGATAGTTTAAAAACTTTTAGCACCTAAAGATCCTTCATAGATAAGTGATAATAATAGACATGTGTCGAACAAGCTTATATTATTAAGAGAACATATACATATGTATAATCATTATTGGAAATGGAATAGGTGCTAGCGTGTCATTCCGGAGGACGTGGTTTCGATTCCCACTCTTCCTACTGATGAAATACGTATCAGATATTGGCAGGCCTTTTTTAAACTACCTATCTATCTATCTATCTATCTATCTATCTATCTATCTATCTATCTATCTATCTATCTACCTATCTATCTATCAATCAATCTATCTATCTATCTATCTATCTATCTATCTATCTATCTATCTATCTATCTATCTATCTATCTATCTATATATCTATCTATCTATCTATCTATCTATCTATCTATCTATCTATCTATCTATCTATCTATCTATCTATCTATCTATCTATCTATCTATCTATCTATCTATCTATCTATCTATCTATCTATCTATCTATCTATTTATCTATCTATCTATCTATCTATCTATTTTTCTAACTAACTAATTACCAACCAAAAAGTAACTACGAATGTAGAGCATTTGGAGAGGATAGTGAACCTCTGGACCACTTCCTTTGCCTCCGAAGTTAGATCTAGGCGGAAATGGTGTTATTCCGTAAATAACCGTCCTCACTGACACTGAGTGGAAAAACTCTTAGGAATAAAGTTTAGGAAACTGAGTTTCTGAAAATAATACATTCGGTGAACAATAATAGACTTTGGTGGCAGCAGCAGTATTTTGAATATTATGTAGCGATGGTCAGAAAAGGCGTGCTTGTTCAAAACTCTCGAATGCTAAATTTCGTTTATAAGCTATTCTGAACATATAGTTATATCTAATACTTCTTCTCTGATTCCATTGACAAAGATAGCTTTATTACCTAAGTTCAATGTGATCAAGTCTTTAGTATTAAGGAAATCTATTAGGGCTTCTTCTCTGCGATGGATGTTTGTACTAACCCAAGCTACATGGGTTCTTAATTTTTCCTTGTGCCTCTTCAACCAGTTTCATCTGATCCGACGTTGGTGGTAGTGTCGGATAATCGAAAGGCAAGTAAACAGATACAAGGTATATATTGCCACGACCTTGCTTCAGCACCACTGCATCCGATGTGGATAATCCTTAAGTTCTTGTGACATAAGATACATGTTCTCGTTTGAGACCCTGTATCAGAGTAAAAAAGTTGAAAATTAAAGAGGTTTAATCCTTGTTGCGTATCGTCCAAGGTTCCTGAATTAAAGTTATATGTATCTTACCTGTATTAATTATAGCCATCAGAGCGTTGGTAGCTGTCTTGTTCCGATGGAGATTTAAAGTTTAAATTTTTAACTGCTTTCTAGCCAGTTGGTGGCTCCTCCGATTGGCTATTAATTACTAAATATCTAACTGACTACTTAATCAACTATGTTCTTACAATTATATGTTTCACGTCCCAGTGTGCAAGTTATAAATAATTTATTTTCTATATTTCTAAAGTATACTTTTAGGATTTTGTATTTTCATTCACCGTTAAAGGTTTTCAATTTTAGTATTTGTTTAAACATATTGTTTTCCCCTTGTTCATTTCCGCCCAATAACTTATTCAACTATATTCATACATATAAAATTAGAATTTTTATTTAATCTCAGTTTTGTTTTTTCTTAAATTTCATAAACGTATAAACTCTCGTTTCAATGGCAACCACAACTTTTAACAATCATATTTTTATATTTCTTTAAATTAACATTCTCTTCGTTTAGATGATAGAGCACGGGCAATGCACCCAAACGTGTTGGTGCACAACATGGTTTGGGTACTTTTTTCGGTTCCAATAGATGTACCAGTGTCTGGACTATAGCATGATTGGTAGCATTCATATGAGCATTAAGGGGGAAATTACACTCACCACTACAATAGTAGGCGCCATAGCCTTCGGGTGCGATAATCCAATCCTGAAAAGAGGAAGAATGCTGGAGGTTACTTATTGTTAATTATTTTATATACCGGACCGTCCTGACAGTGCATTAGATAAAAAATGGACTTTAAACTGACTTCATTCCTAAGTCCAAAAACTACACTTAAAGAAAATTAACGAATTACTTACACGCCAACCCAAATCTTTAAAATCAATATACAGTGTCTGCATTTGACAGCTGCGAACACTCTCACTGGGACCATCGATTAATGGATTCACAATATCGGTCTTCTTGCGACGACGAGGATGTGTATTACGCTTTTGCCGACTATGACGTTTAACAGTTTTAATAAGCTGCAATTGAAACGATAAAGGAATTAGTAAACGTTTTAGAAAACTCTTAAAGAAATACCAAAACCCACCTCAGGACCCCGGAAAAAGCCAATCATAAAGGGTTGATATTCATCATCTCCCTTGGGATGCACCAAACCAATATCATCAAGTTTTACTTCTCTATCGGGTTTTGCAACAGCATGAGCTCCTATATAGATGCCTCTATTATCTTTAGGATCCTGAAGCCAAGCACTTAAGCCCTCGGTAACATTCATTTCCAACCAACCCTGATAGTCAGCGGTGGTATTGATCGAGGAAAGAGCTTCCAATTCTCTCTCATGGCCATTGGTTTTAACAATAGAATATACGGTAATGGTAAATTCCTTGCCAGTTGTTGCCCATTTGCCCTGAGAGGGATTTTGATACATGCGCAATTCGGCCATCATAAGGTAATTATCGTCGGGTACATCACTAACATCAAACCACAAACGACGTCCATGTTCATGTCGTACCTCATCGACATGGTGGTCTACAAAAAAATTTTAAAAATAAATGAAAAGGAATGAGAAAAATGCTTAGTAATCTTAAAAGGAAAGAAAGAAATATGTTTTTTTTTAAGCGCCAGCTTTTAAAAATCCTAAAGAACAACAGAAAAAAATTAAAGAATAAGTGCTGGACGAGTAGGCGGTCTTTTAAACGAACGTCTTTACAGACAATCAGTCTGTTTTTAAAACACAACATTTAAACTGGTTCAAGCTGTGCTTAAAATGAAATCTTCTCCTTCTCATTTCATATTAATGCGCATGTGTGTGTTCATTCCTTCTTGGAATATTGTTCGTTCAGATACACAGGTAGTAGAAGAAATCAGAATCGTAAATATTGTGACTCAAACAAAAAAAGGCGCCTAAACCTTTTAGTATTTTTTTTTTAAGTTGCTTACGTCTTTTTTTTATTTTATGATCATTATTTTATGGACCATAATTGAGTCATTATCAATGATAAAAAATAATTTGTGGGCTATTAGTGCAAAGATAATCAAAATGAGGTAAAAAGAAAAAAGTGAAATTTCAACTTCAAATTCAGTTATAGTCCTAGTCCAGTTCTAATTCAGTTGTAGTTCAGTTCTAGTTCAGTTATAGTTCAGTTCTAGTTCAGTTCTAGTTCAGTTCTAGTTCAGTTCTAGTTCAGTTCTAGTTCAGTTCTAGTTCAGTTCTAGTTCAGTTCTAGTTCAGTTCTAGTTCAGTTCTAGTTCAGTTCTAGTTCAGTTCTAGTTCAGTTCTAGTTCAGTTCTAGTTCAGTTCTAGCTCAGTTCTAGTTCAGTTCTAGCCCAGTTCTAGTTCAGTTCTAGTTCAATTCTAGTTCAGTTCTAGTTCAGTTCTAATTCAGTTCTAGTTCAGTTCTAGTTCAGTTCTAGTTAAGTTCTAGTTCAGTTCTAGTTCAGTTCTAGTTCAATTCTAGTTCAGTTCTAGTTCAGTTCTAGTTCAGTTCTAGTTCAGTTCTAGTTCAGTTCTAGTTCAGTTCTAGTTCAGTTCTAGTTCAGTTCTAGTTCAGTTCTAGTTCAGTTCTAGTTCAGTTCTAGTTAAGTTCTAGTTCAGTTCTAGTTCAGTTCTTGTTCAGTTCCAGTTCAGTTTTAGTTCAGTTTTAGTTCAGTTCTTGTTCAGTTCTAATTCAGTTAGGGTTCAGTTCTAGTTCAGTTAGGGTTCAGTTCTAGTTCAGTTCCAGTTCAGTTCTAGTTTAATTCTAGTTCAGTTCTTGTTTAGTTCTAGTCCAGTTATAGTTATGAACTATAGTTAGGACGCAAAAAATTCTGAACATCTTTTGGTTTGAAATTGTTTTTTTTTTACTTACTTTTATTTAAAAATGTCATTATAATATCACTTTGATCAATGGCTTTCTTATCGAGATCAGTTATAAAGTTTTCTTGTTCCTGAAGATCACGTTTTGAGCGCACCAAGGGCGCCGGTTCATCATTATTTTCCTCTTCCTTAAGGCGATGATAAACATCCAGGAGAAATTGCGGTGCTGATTTTCTTTAAAAATAACATTAAAAAATAATTATAACTAAACCTTACTAAATATTAAATTATATAAAAATTTTGTTAAATACAATAATATTTTTTAACACTCTTTGTAAACATTTTCAAAGTATCAAGTTAATAATAAGTAACAAAAATTCTTCTATCGAAATGTTTATAATATTGTTTTAATGTCAGAGCTTATATACTTTGAATAATAAACATTATATTTGTTGTTTAACATAATTTTGCTTTAAACTTAAAGGCTCCATTTTGTCTACGAATCAATTTTTTTTAAATAAAAAATTTGTATTTCGTTTATGTATCAGATAACATGTCAAATGGTGTTAAACAGTAAGTAAAATGATCTTGTTAGATTAACTTGGTATGTACACTTAGTCTTTAGTTAAAAATTTCACAATTTCTTCCATAAAACCGTTAAGGTGAACGAATAAGAACCGAATTAAAATAGTGATGATAAAGAGAAAAGTTTAGCGAATATTTTATAAATAAGATCAGGAGAATATCAAAAATCGATAGATCGAAATGATCCGATGCGTTAAGGCAAACATTTTTTTTGCGATAAAACCATTTTTTTTTTCAAAAACATATAGATTTAAACTAATCTACAACAGAGGGTTATTTCGTAAGTAAGTTGGTAATGTTCTTGTCTGTAAATGCCCCTCCCCCCGGGGCATTTTTCCTTGATTTAAGACCCACATCTTGGTGTATTATAATTTTAGGGTAAAGTGATGCCACCACTACCTCTAGTCTGCCAGGACTATAAACGGTGTTTACATTTCACTCCCTGGCTTGTCCTTGGGTGATTTGAAAAGGGGTTTAACCAGAACACCACATAATCTGTTACTACGGGTGGCCTGTTGCCCGCAGGACTATGTCCTGTCTGGTCAGTTGGTTGATGTTGTTTCGGTATTCACGTAGTGAATATGGTTTAAACCTAAATCGCGAAATATAATGTTTACGATAAATTTCTGTCGTTCCTAGATTCTAGGAGCGGTACAAATTACAGAGCATGTGGTGGGTTCGAATTCCTCCAGAAACATAGTGATATAAGTCAATTTTTTGAATCAGATGTATGTTAAGATTCTCCTTTAGAGGATGTAAGTAAACTGATGGATGTGCTGATATACCGATAGGATCTTATCTACAATATTAGAATAAATTTAGAACGATCTCGGAAATTTGGGGAAAAACAGTAAATTTTTACTTTAACTCTTTTTCAAGGATCTGAGAGTTTAAAAAGTTAGATGGTAAATAGAAATAGCTACATTACTCATCACAGGGAAACCCTTTGTATAACTCCAAGGAGATTTTGATAGCTTGTGGTAATATACCGATATGATCTTATCTACAATATAAGAATAAATTAAGAACGATACGGGAAAAGTCCAAAAAAACAGTAAATTTTTACTTTCACTCTTTTTCAAGAATCTGAGAGTTTAAAGATCACTGAGAAACCTTTTGTCTAAATCGTAGGAGATTTTAATATCTTGTTTTTAAACTATAACATACTACAGTGGCACTCAGATAATTCGTGATCATCAACGTTATAAGGGAATTGCCTTGCTACGAGTACTTTCGGATCAACAATTGGGAACCATTGATTTAAAGCTTTCAAAAGCAAAGATGTAAAACTTTTAGCAATATTATGATGTGCGAACTTAATGATCGTTTGGTTATCGATTGTTTGTTTCCATACTTTAACATATTACAGCGGGCACTGTGATTCTTCGTGATCATCAACGTTATAAGGAATTTTCTAAATTTTGAAAAGTTAAAACCTATTCACGTACCCTATAGTATTTTGCTATGAGTCCTCAACAATTGGGAACCATTGATTTAAAGCTTTCAAAAGCAATGTTGTAAAACAATAAGCATAATTATGATGAGTGAACTTTATGATCGTTTGGGTCGTGTGTCCACCCGGATAACAATTAATTTCCTTGTATCGCAATGACTTCATGGTTGATTTTTGTAATAAATGTGGTTTAAGAACCAATTTTTCTTCCTTTATACTCTCATTTGTCTCTAAATGTGCTCGTATTGTGTGAGACTTAGGAATGTGAGGGCTCTGATCTACATGATCCATTTGAGAAATTGCTCTGTACATAAGCGTTAATGTTTTATACTAGTGCCAGCAATTTATAGGCACATATGATACAGAATTTGACTGGCTAGGCGAAGATATTAGAATCCTTGATGACTGTTTTTCAAAGCTTGACAGTCTTTTCGAGATCAGTAGACCGATCATATTGAAATGAAGGACAATATTATCTGAACTTTATGTGGGAAGAAAGACAAAACAAAAGAACTTCCTTGGATTATTCGGATAAAAGAGAAAAGAGAGAATAAATATTTTGCCAATCGATAGAAACAACTTTAAGATATTTTATAAAGAAAATGAGATGGAAAAGATTCTTAGGACTGGTTTCTTACTCCTCAGTTAAACTAGGCTTAACTTGCTGTTAGATTAAACTCGGAACGAATTTAGGCGAACTTTAACCGATGGTTGTGTTTTTCAGTTTTAGATTTAAGCTCAGTTTACTTTGTTAGTATTGCCAACTTTTCACTAAAAAACATAAACAATGAACAGCTGTTTTTGCAAACAATACTTTTGTAAAATGAAAAATTTTGGAAAAATGTTAAATAAACATTTAAAACTATAATTAATGAAACAAAACAAATCAGAAAATTGCAATTTACTTAAAATATTATGTTTTTGTTGTTCCGAAATCATTGTTTTATTGTTTTTGTTAATTGTGTTTTCTCACTTATAACTTGAGTTTAATTGGCCAATTACACTCAGTTAAACTAAGATAATAAGTAACTTTACTGATAACTAAAAAACACGAAACATATATTATACCAGGTTTAACCAAAGAATGAAGATTATCTTTATCAGAAAAACTCGCCCTTAGAGTAGGTTCTTTCCAATCTTAACATTGACTCCTTAAATAATAAAAAAAATCTGGAAAATAATAAAACTCTAACATTTACCCCTAACTTACCTTAACGACAAATGACTATGTTTCCTTCGCGGACGTTCGGGTAAACCCAAAAACTCCAATATTTCATAGGAAGCTGCCACTTTTTCCTCCTCATCTAAGGTACGATGCATTATAGTTTGATCGTGACCATTATCAACATAAATACCCGATTGACTGGCACTAACCAAAATACTGGACGGATTATAAGGCGCCAAACAGCTGAGTAAAACTGTTAGAATAATTAAACAAAACAAGCGGGCGAAGGAAGGTGTTAAAGCAATACGAAATTGTGCTGTTAGTTTGCTATAGAAAGACATGTTGTTTGCTGATTTGCTGGAGTGAGAGTAAGTTTACTTTTATAACGTACTGTTGATTTAATTGCGAATTGATTGTTTAGGTTGTTTAATTTTTAATTACATGAATTACAAAAAAATAAACATGCGGACGAGATATGTAATGGGGAAGGAGAGTTTTCTTTTTCTTAAGGAGCAGTTGTTTAAGAATTTTATTTGTAAGGTAATCTTTTAAACGATTTTATTACTTGATCAGCAATAATTAACGTTGAGAGATTCTTATTTTTTGGTTTCTTTTCAAATTGGCGCTTGATGAGTTTGAGGATTGATGTTTGTTTACATTTAAATAATTTCAACTATTTAGTGTTTCACTTAGAATACACTGGAAAAAGTGATCATTTATTTTTGTTTTCAATAAATTTTTTTTTTTTGTTTAAATGCTGCTCACGTTCCACTGATGAAAGATGCTCCTAATCACATAAAATACATATTGAATGTGGCGATTATAATCCAATATATACTTTGACCAGATCACAGGCCGGCTGGTTAGCAGTAGTTGTGGTAGTGGCCACACTTGCCACACTTCTCTGGAAATTTGAGGTTTTCTCTCTCTCTCTCTCTCGCTCTCAATTTTCTTACACCGGTCAGTAGTTTTTTCAAAAATGTTGAATGTACTCTCTGCCTTATACTCTCCGGAGTGAGTACAAGAGTAGTGATCGTAATCGTCGTAATAATACCAAACAATACCACTTGATATCAAGTGTGTGCGCGTTATTAATGTGCAATTAACTAGAAATTATATTCTTCTTGATTTTGTATATAGTTATTGTGTATATTCCACACAATTTTGTTTATTTTTTTCGTATTTTTGTTGTTATTGTTGTCGTTGCCGATCAGTATGAAATTGTGGAATCTGCTGGTGGCGGGTGTAAAATGGAGGTTTAAGTTGTAGGGTGTGATAAAAAAAACAAATAACAACAATATAATATTAATAATAATAATGTTTTTATAAACAAATTCCTTTGATATACTCAAACTGCTCGATCAATTTTAAAATCCCGCACTAAAATCGTAACTATGAAAACGTGCGAATATGCGTGTTAATTGCTTTTAATTGTTATTTTTAAAAAAAATATTTTCTTTTTCCACTTTTTCCCCTTGTTCAGCTGGTTTTAATTATTTAAATTAATTAACTTATGAATCTTATTTTGTTTTATTTTTAGCACTTGATTTCAATACTTTAAACCAGGCCTGCAAAAATGCCAAATTTGACATGTTTGAAAAGAAATATGGATGACAACAACAACAAAAAAACAACTCCAATAAACTGGTTTTTTTTTAAACTAAATACTCTAAACGAGTATTTTTTTTATAAATCACACACTTCAATACCATAAAATTATTAAAAAAAAGTTTTAGTTATTCTTTAAATTTTTTAAATAATTTCCCACTTTCTTTTTAAATTATTTTGCGTTTTATTTTTGTCAAAAAAAATTGTAGTTTGATTTTGTTTATTATAGATTTAAGAAGAAAAAAAACAAATTCTTTTATAAATTTAATTTATCCGTTTAATAAACTGCAACCCGTGCATCACTCGCAAAGCTCTTGATATGACTGAGATTATTTACTCGTTTTTACTCTATTACTTACTAATACCACAAAATGAAACTACTAAATACTACTACTTTACTACTCATACTACTACTGCTAACTAAATAGTACTTTACTATTGTTATACTTTCTGCCTGCTGCTACTATTGATGATGGGATGTACTATGGGATTGTTTGTTATTTCAATACTCTTCGTTTTTACTCAATAAATACTTGTACATTCTATCGATCGGTTCGATCGATCGATCTATTTGTTGTTTTGTTTATCCATGTAGTGTGTGGATGAGTTTTTTTTCTTGTATTTGTATCTCAAACGCATTGGAAATTAAACAGTGATGGTTGTGCTATTTGAGTACATTATTTGGTACTCGTTGTAGTGTCTAAAAGGGTTCAATATTTTATAAAGACAACAAGATATATCTTATTCTAGGAAGAAATCGAAGAAATACTAAATGACTCTTTAAAACACGATTTCAAATCACACTTACACACAGTCTTACAGGACTTAGAAGAACTTAATCCGGTAGACAAGTATGATGAAATCGATATTGTATGCACTAAATTTGTGAATTAACTATATATCGATCAAATCAAATTGATCTTGTATGAATCATAAAAGCTCCTATATGATTTGATAACTGATAACGGATCTTTTTATTTTGGATTAACTATATATGGTGTCTCAATTATAAATTTACTATAGAACAGGCTAATGGCTAAAGAATGTAATCTCAGCATAGATAAATAAGTCCGTGTCAATCCTGCATGAAGCAAATCAATCTTTTATGTATCAATCATAAAATCTCCTGAAGGATCTATACTGATAACGGATATTTTATAATAACGACGACAACAGTGTTTTTCAAAATTATGAATTTACTATTAAACGATCTAATGGTTAAATAAAGTCATCTCAGCGCAGATAAGTCCGTATCGAATCGATGTTGTATGCATTTTTGGAACTCCTGTGTGTTTTATACCGATAAAGGTCCTATTATAATAACGATGTAAAAGGTGCTGTTCATAATTATGATTTCACCTAAAAACAATCTCAGCACAGACAAGAACGTATCGATCTCGCAAGAATCAAAAAAATCTTGTATGAATCATCGAACTCCTGTGGATCAATATTATAATAACGATATCAAAGGTGTTTTTCGTAATTATGAATTTGCTATAAAACGATCTAATGGTGATCTAATCCGTATTGATCTCGAATGAATCACTCAATCTTATATGAATCATGGAAACTCCTGTGGGATCTATACTAATAATGGACCTTTAATAATAACGATATCAAAGATGCGTTTTACAATTATGTATTTGCTAAACGATATAATGATGATCTTAGTACAGATAAGTTCGTAACGATATTGTATGAATCAAATCAATCTTGCATGAATCATATATATATGAAACACCTGTGGGATCTATTTAAACTGATAACGGACCTTTTTTTGTAATAACGACATCGAAGGTGCTTTTTCATAATTATGAATTTACTATAGAATCTCAGATGGAATACATATAAGTCTGTATCAGTTGTACAGGAATCAAACTAATATTGTATGAAACATGGGAACTCCTGTGTTATATATAATGCTATAGAACAATCTAATGATGATCTTAACACAGATAAATCCGTCTAATATGAATCCTATAGCATCTGTACTGATGACGGATCTCTTATAGAAGTTTTACTTGACGTGATATAAAAAGTCCTTTTCGTAATTATAAAGATAGAATAAAACTAAATACGAATACGTAACCGAACCCGAAACCGTCTAGTGATTTGTAGACCACATTGTCAAAAAAACATTATATAATAAAGTTAGTTTGAAAGGAGAATGTACATATTATACATCAAATCCGAAGAAATACACCCAGGCCTCTATCGGGCCGCTCCACAACCAGTGCCTAAGATGGAAATCGAACCCACCACCTCCGGTCTACCAGACTAGAAAATAGCCACTAACCTACCGGAGGCCTAAAAGATTTTATAGAATAAACTGAAATCTCAATACCCGAGAATTTCCTTGAGATTGTCGAACCAAAGTGATCTTATATAAAGATTTTTGATATGTTTAAGGCAATGAAGACTGATAGACCTATTTCATAGTTTAAACGTCTGATTCATGATATATACTACGAATACACTTAGATTAAGTTATCCTCTGAGACTGAGTTTAAAATGAGAAATATTATGACCAACTAATGTTCGTTCAACAAATAGATATGTAAAGTGTAAAATAACTAGTAGGTAACTTTACCAAATGTGTAAGTTGACATGTATTTCAAATCAGTACCTATGGATTAAAATTACCAAATATTTTTACACCAAAGGTAACTATGCATTGATAGATACCTATTTGTTGAAATTACGGGCATAAGGCCTAGTAAAACATTCTGTAAATTCAGTTTCGAAACGTAATAACAGTTGTTATTGGAAGAAGTAATGGTATTTATTTAAATGTATTTACTTTATTCTTCTCTGACGAACTAGTGTCATAAAGCTCAAACTTGGAATAAATCGTGTCCGTTTGTCAGTTAAACATTAAAATCTGATACAGTATTTTACTCAACTCAATACTTTACCCATCACTGTTACACCAAAAGTACTTTTATTTTCTACGTATGTATATGTATTTGTATCTGTGTACCACTGTGTGTGTACTCGTAGTTCTCAGATATAAAACTTTCAATACAATAACAACAACAATTGATCGACTGACTACAACAATGTTCATTGTTTTGGAGCGATCATATTTTTTTACATTTATTTTCTTCCACTTGTTCTTGTACAATTTTATACATTTGTTTTGTTTTTATTATTCACTGTCGTGTAACACACACTCAAACATTTGTTCTTGTTCTTTTTTTCGAGATCAGCAGAGTTGGATTATTTGAGAGGGAATAATGAACCATTAACATTGATGATTATGAAGTTAATATATATTTTGAATATATTCTAAATCCAAACTGTAATCCAAACTGCTATAGTCCAGATCCGGAATCTACAACTGCATCTCTATCTCACATAGCAGACTTTCGCAACACTTTGTTCTATTTCCAGCATTTTCGCTCTACTCTTCCTAAACTTTCAATCTGGTATGTTTAAGATCGCAAAGTATGTGAGAGAGTAAAGAAAGTCTTCCAAAGTTGCCTTATTGTTCCTTACTTTAACATCTATGCAAATCTGAACATTCTTCATCTGATAGCAGAACTTGGATACATCATTATCATATCTCCTACTCTTAAAGCTTCAAATGCCATGACCCCTATATCAAGAATTTTGGTATTAAAAGTTAATCATCCATCGAATTTTCTGACTTTTATTGTGTATTTAGCTCCGAACATCTTTCATTACATGTAGAGAAAAGCTAGGTGACATATTATACATTCTTGTCGTACACCACCCTTCATCAAAGACTACTCTTGAGTGGAACAAAACATCGGCCGATATCATAAATTTTGTTAATGGGACATTAAGGTTTCCCTTTAGTATAATTTTAAGCATATATTATTCCGATAATTGCTGTAAAACGCTTTCAAAATATCTATAACAAAAATGGTGGAACTTGGATTTGAATTTTATACACTCCTTAAATTCACATGGTGGATATATAACTTTCGGCATAGCCGCATAAATACTCAGTTTTAGTCTGCTTTCCAACTAATTAGACAGGTCCATAAATATTCCTCTTTTTTGGTTCTTTTTATATGATCGTCAAACACACTATTAGTCTATAATAATGTTTATTTATCTTGTTCGATTTCTTTTTTCTCATTTTCACTTACCTGTTTCTAAATAAATTTAAGGCGTTAAAGGATATTTTCTTGTTTGCCTATTGTTGTTTCCTTTTGTGTCAATAGTAAAACACAGGGAGTGTAAGAGAAAGAGTGCGACAGACTAAAATCAATTCTATTGTTTATTTTATAATTACAATAACAATAAATATTCGACAATTGCATTTTGTGTGTTTAATCGTATTTTACGGGTAATAATGTCGTCTCAAAAAAGGCGCCACAAAGTGTTTTTTGAATTGGAAATGTTTGATTTGTTAAAATAAAAACAAATTATTGAATTCAAAGAATAAACCATAGGATATTTTTAAATTTGGAAATTGTTTTGTGGGAGACAAAAAAGAAAAAAAAAACAATGAAAAGAGTTTGAATATAATATATTATTGTTTTTCTTTGGTCTTTATTAGAAAGGCTAAGTTGGAAGAGCCAGATTTTGAATTTGTTAGTAACCACCAATATCAGGACTTTTGAACCTACACATGAATATCTGACGATATTCTGTAGTCTGAAATATATGTCAGTCTGTAGACTAGACTATACTATATACTAGACTGAACACAAAACTAAAAACTAGACTATAGACTAGACTAAAGACTAGACTATAGACTAGAATATAGACTAGACTATAGACTATACTATAGACGAGACCATAGACTAGACTATAGAATAGACTATAGACTAGACTATAGACTGGACTATAGACTAGAGTATAGACTAGACTATAGACTAGACTATAGACTAGACTTTAGGCTAGACTATAGACTAGACTATAGACTAGACTATAGACTAGACTATAGACTAGACTATAGACTAGACTATAGACTAGACCATAGACTAGACTATAGAGTAGACTATAGACTAGACTATAGACTGGTATAGTTAAGTCTATAGTCTAGTCTATAGACTGGACTATAGACTAGACTACAAAATTTATTTCTCATATTTTTCTATTCACAAACCACAATTTTTTAACGGTTAAAAGTTTTAAACTAAAAATGTTTTGTATGGAATTTTTTTGTTACACATTTAAATGTTGTCAACCCTGCTTCCTTGTATAAAATAGCATATACGCAAGATAAAGCAGTGTGTAAAAAAGTATGTTGCTGCTAACACAGTGTTATCAAAAATTACAGTGTCATTATTAGTGCTGTCAATATGTGGTTGAAGAATTTAATTTCTTAAGATTAAATTCAATGTAGAAAACAAGTTTTTATATTGAGTTATTTAAAAAAAAATCAAACTCATTCCCTCTGATTTTATTCCCTTAATTAATTAATATTTTTTTATAATTAAAGTAGTTGAATGAATTATTGCGATGGAGAAGGGTTTAAAAATAAAGTTTTGAAATAAAAATAGAACATGGGAGTTAAAAAAAAAAAACTCTCAAAAAATTAATTGTACAAAGAGATAATATATATAATATATAAAAATTTCACACTCTTCTCGATTTTCAAAATATTTGCTTTCAAAGTCCAACTTTTTAATCTTTTGGATTTCGTTTTTAGTTGTTTTAATCGTTGACATTTTAAAAATAACTGAAAACTATGCTTTTTTGCAAACTATTTTAAGCCGCCGCCGATGCTATTGCTGTACGACGGTGCTAATTTTTGTCGGCGCAGGATTCTAACAGAACCAGACAGAAAATATACAACAATTTTTTTTGTTATTTTCCAATACAAATATTCATTCGTTATAAATTTGCTCGACTGCCATGTTTTACAATCGCGATTCAGTGAAATCAATCGCGTACTATTAAAGAAAACTTTTAATTTTTTTTGTTTAAAAGGTAAATATTAATTGAAAACTTTAAAACAACTTGATAAAATAAACGATAATAAATAAAATTAACTATATATGGAAAGAAAATGTAAAAGAAGTTGCTACGAAAAGTAAGAAAATGAAAGCAAAAATTCTATTTTGTGGTGTGTGAAAAATTTAAGTGGAAACAAAATTTTCACCTGATATGAGAAAAAAACCCATTGCATACACATACAACGATTTTTTTTTGCATAGTGCGAGTTTGGTGATTTGTTTTAATAGAAAAGAAAATTGTAAAAGAAGTTTTAGTAAAAAACAAAGAAGAATTATTTGGTTTATATTGAAATAGAATAAGTGTTTGTTAATAATGGTGTTTTTTAATTTGTTTATAAAGTTTGTTATTTTGCTTATTTTTTTGGTATTTTGTGTGTTATAAGTACAAGGTTATTGCACGATGGCCGCTTTTGTAGTTTTTTTTTCGCTCTCCTCCCTCCCTCTCTCTCTTTCTTTTTGTGTGTTATTCGTTGCTCTCATAGAAACCAGAAAAAAATACCAATCGGCTTCCAATGACAGGCGCGCTTATTGGAAAAAAATTGGCTACACTTTTTAACTAGTGAAAAAAAGTAACGAGTAATAAATGGTTTTCAAAGAGAAGGAAGAGAAAGTAAATGACAAAATGAAAAACAAACTTGAAAACAGAATGTGCATGTTGCCAGATTTGATAAATTCAAGTTATATCAACGATTTCCGCGATTTTTTAAAGTAAACAAAAAAAAAAAAAATAGCCGAAAAGTAAAAAAAGAAACCAAAATGTTGAAAATATGAATTCGAAGAAAACATTGAATGTCTATAAAATTTTCGGATTAATTCGACTTAATTGCACACCCTTTTGTCCCATTGACAAAGAATATTGAAAAAGTTGAAGTTGATTCCATAATTAAAACCTAGGCTTTATAAAACAGATTTATAACATGTAACTTTTGCCAAAATTAGAATACTGCATTACCACAACAATAAAAAACATCATTTATTATTGTTTTTGTACTGGAATTAGCTTACTGTCAAAAATGTAATTTTAAATGTAAACATAACAGGTAAACAATAACAAATTTTGACAACAATCATACAGCCTGTCAAATCGTTAGATTTGAATCCTCCTGGTAACCTGAAGTTTTCTATTGATGGAGTGGGACCAGTGATGGCACTGCGGAGTCCTTATCAGACATAGGAAGAGCAGTCGTTTTAATCGACACTTTCCTAATTTTGGACAGCACTGCTGTTCTGTCTTCTGGCGAGTGAGTGATTTTCACTTTTAGGATTTGACTCCTAAAAATTACCAGTACTTCCTAATAATACTTTGGGTATCGTCTTGACATCCCTTTCAATCAGCGCCGCGCCAATTTTGGAAAGGGCAGCAACACCTTCCTTTGGCGAGTTAGTGGTACCTTCCTCGCTTTTAGAATTTGACTCAGTAATAGCTACTTAGGCATTTTAGTATCCTTTTCGAGGCTTGTTGTAACAGCCTTTTCAATCAGCACCTTCCCAATTTTAAATATGACAAATTTAGAGGCGAAGTAGGTAAAGCTTACTTTATTCTTGGCAAGAATAGTCATAGATTTCTGTTCGAAACCTACTACAAAGTTCTCTCTAGACGTCCCATTTTTCCAAGGCCAGCTCAGCATTTTGACTAGCAAGAATTTCCGATACGTTCATTACCCAGTTTACTGCCTCATCCATTAATGTAGACAGTGGACTTTAAGCGCACTGGCTCCCAGGGAGGAGGGATACTTTCCACCAAGTTCTTTAGGCAGCTAACACATTGGTGAGATGCCAACCATATCAACATCACCCCCATGCTGAACTCACAGCTCACGCTCTCTATTGGTTGTATGGCCTTTTAAGCTACACAAAAATTCTCAGGAATTATACTGTACAATGGATGGTCTTCATAAATTTAGTATAGATGATCCATTCTGGACCTTAAAATTAGACTCCATTGGCCTTTTAAAATAACGTTGCCTACTAGTTGTAGACAATTTTAACGTTAAATCAGTTAACTGATCAGATCTCAAAATTTAAAATAAGAATAACGTTTTGTTTTTTGACCTGATAGAAAGAATAGAATTTATACAACAGTTTATATAACCCGATAAGTTACCATAACTGTTATAGAAATTTGAGAGAAAGATAATCGGTTTGTTGGCTGTAGTATATGTCATAAAGAGTTAAAGAACCCTAACATCATAAAAACAGATAAAAAAAATCTGAAATACAGAGAGCAAATTATAATTTAGTCGAGGATTGAACTGTGCCAAATACAAAACAGAGAAATATCCAGATATCATCTTACCAAGTTTGAAAACAGAACGTTCCATTTCATGTTAACAATTTTGTAAGGAAAAATTTGGCGATTTTTTCTTTAAACTTTGCAATTTTTACAGCCAAAACATATGGCAACTACACACGTATGTATAGAAAATGAAATTAAGCGTTTTTTTTTAATTGACAAATTTGAAAGATGTAAGAAAGAGGAATTGAAAAAAACAAACTTAATAAATAAAACAAATTTAATAATAATAAAAAGTTTATAAATTAAAGTATTTTAAATTTATATATAATATTTTTGTATAAAATATTTGTTTCTTTTTTTTTGTTAATAATTCTATTTTATTTTTTTTTTTTTTGCTATATTGTTTTGTTGTTTAACAAAAAGCTTTTAATTTAACTTTTAATAGGTATTATTGTGTTTTTTTTTATATTTTAATGATGATGTTTGTGGTATGTTTGGAATTTCATGAAATTCCATTAAAAAGTCGTCAGCTGCATTGCCCATAAATATTTTAAGCTTCTCATGTATGCCAACGTTGTAGTTGTTGTTGTCGCTTTTATACAATTCGTGTGTTTTTTTACCACTCTACCCCTTTGACTAAACCTCCTCCTACCCTTTCTTTGTCTAGTGCTGTTAAATTAGTTAAAAAGTTTAATAAAATGTCTGATTTGCTGTCATCTTTTTTAAGTTTTTTTTTCAAAACTAGTTTTTTTCTGTGAAGTAAATCATTAAATAAAATATCTTTTATTTGTATAGATTTCTTTAACAACAAAAATATTAACAACAAAAATCTTTATAAACACACATATACACACGCACACTGTTACTAGACTACAGCCAAATACTTTCAGAGCGGGAAGGTGTGACTAGTTGTAGTGTTGAATTTTATGACATTAATTTAATGTGCTAAAATTGTTTATGATTTAGTTAATTATTATTTTCTTAAATATTATTAAGTAATCTTTATGTATTTTGATTGATTTACTTGCTTCTAAACTTTGTGACACACTTTCTACCAAGGCTCAACATGTTGTGTTTTTTTTGTATGACAACAGGAAAAAATCAATTATTGATTAATGATTTTTTACTTTCAATTTCTATATGATACTTTTTATATGAAGGATAGACATGTGCATTTCCTAGTTAAAAAAGTGTTTTTATCAGATAGCTTTCTCTCAAGGTCTTAGAATAAACATGTAGTTATACCCTACACTACTTTAGTGGAGAAGGTCCTATACCCAACTTAAAGTATACCAATCGGCTCGTCTGTCTGTCCGTCCATGTAAACCTTGTAATCAAACTATAGGCTGCATTTTTGAAGATAATTGAATGATCTACTGTCCCAGAGACGAACCCTATTGAAAATTGTTAAGATCTGTACATTATTTCACCTAGCCCCCATAGAACTGTATCCCCGAATACGGCTTGTAAATATTGTAATCAAACTACAGGTCACAATTTTGGAGATAATTCAATGAAATTTGGTACATGATCTTTTATTATACCGTAGACGAAGCCTATTAAAAATGATTTACATCGGTCCATTATTTCACCAAGCCCCCATACAACTGAACCCCTTGAATAGAGCTTGTAAACCTTGTAATCAAACTACAGGTCGAAATTTTGGAGATAATTCGATGAAATTTGTAACATGATCTTTTATGGTACTGTAGACGAAGCCTATAGAAAATAGTTAACATCGGTCCATTATTTCACCTAGGCCCCATAGAACTGAAATCGCGAAATAGGGCTTTTAAGTTCATAATTATGTTTAATATACTCGTATCTCGACAATAAGCTGCAAGGACAAGTTCTATACTAGTCTTGATGACCCTGATGAACTTTATAAACTATAACTTCTTGCTTGTTTAAAATTCAAATGAAATATATGAAATTGTTAAGAAAACATTTGAATATATCAAAGGAAGTTATATTACAAATTAGCCTATACATTACGATCCATTCATTACCAGTAGCTTATTAACACTTTATCATTGTAAGTACATTGTTCAGTTCCTTAGTCAATCGTTATAATATTGTTATCATGCATTCCCGAATAAGTGATTTTTAAAAAAGTTATTAATCTGATTAAAAGTATTGTATGGAGTCATTGAATAGTTAAAAACAATAGTTACAAATTACGCATTGGCAACATTCTACGTACCGGAATGACCCGAATTATTCGGCCAAGGGCTGTCAACCCCTGCCCGGCATTGCTGCTCCGCATCCTTTTGGTCCGTCACGGAATTGAATTAAATACCGTACCTTGGTTCTGCACTGTTTGTTAGAACCGGTTGCACTATATGTCCATCCAATTAAGTTACAACTCTTGTTTGGGCTGGTGTCATCTCAGGAACTGCTCCGGATTTAATCACCATCGAGAGTATTGGGAAAATTCTTCGCCCCATGTTGCTAACAACAACGCATTGATTATTCGGCTAAGGGCTGTCAACCCCAGCAACAGCAATACAATTGAAGATACTCCAAATCTGTCAAAACGCAGCCCTTAGAACGGTAACAGGCTGCGATCAAATGACGTCTGAAGAACACCTATATGACGAAACGAAGATGCTTTCAGTCATGGAACACAACATCGTGCTGTAGTTCGGAGTTGGAATTACTTTCAGATAGAATACAATGGACTTATGATAATGCAAATCATACGGAAACGCTAGAATTATGTCTATTCTGCCAGATAATATCGAATATTGCATTTCCCATTCCGGTTTCTTTCTTTTTTGAAATCTGAAGGTGATCGCTCGCCAAACAATCTTTCTGTATTCACGAATGTTTCTTAACATTCATTTTCATCAGTGATTGCAATGACCGTAATGGATATCAACAACATTTCCTGTATTATGTTCAAAGTGTCTAAACGATGAGTAGATAAAATGTTTTATGAACTTTCTTAGACAAGATTGATCCATGACAAGCATCATTACCAGAAAAAATATGCTAATCTGGTCATGTCGTATCTTAGACACTTCATATCTTTAATTATTTATTAACCCCAATTCAGAAATTTGATTATACCGACTGCTACCTGTAATGCAAGAAGAATGACTTCTATTGAAGTTATTAGCACAAAGAGATATGATTGGTTTTGAAGTCATCCAGACGGCACGGAATCCTGGTATTTGAGTCCTCATGGACATATAAAATATTTATACTATATTAGGGAAGGTATTATGCGTTTGTGCTTACAAACGTAAAAATATTGTTCTTACAACAAAAATGTTGTACGTATATATGTAAATCTCTCTACTAGTATTTTTAAGACGACTTCATACGAGCTCGCAAGTCATATGAACTGTCAAAATTTTGTGTAGAAGAGTACGGATATGATCGTGTAAATGGAGTATGTAATAAAATCATAGCAAACATGGAAAATTTGACAGTCGCATTAGATCAGGGATATATTTTAACGGTTTCTGTACATTCCGTTAAGTCTGTACACAGGTGTGTTGGAGGGCAACGAAAGCGAACGAAAGTGAACACATAAAAAAGTAAAACATCTGTTTTCATCTTACTCTGTTATTGTTTGATACCAATCGTGTAGGGTTCTATAAATCGACTTTTAAACAATCGCCTTTTTGTCAAAAAAAAAAAATGTCGAAAAGTTGAAGTCGACTATTTTGGAACAACTCCACTATTGTCTACGAAGAAAGTCGACTTTGTAAATAAAAGTCGGAAACGTCGGAAAAGTAGAAATAAGTAGAAAAAGGTCGAAAATTTTTGGGAAAAAAATAAAAAAGTCGAAAATAGTTGGAAAAAGTAAAAAAAGTCGAAAATTCCAAAAATGTCGGAAAAAGTCGAATATAGAGAAAAAAAGTTAAAAAGTCGAAAATTAAAAAAAAGTTGAAAATTCATATAAAGTCGGAAAAAGTAGAAAACATTCGAAAATTGTCGGAAAAAGTCGAATGTAGTCGAAAAAAAGTCGGAAAAAGTAGAAAAAATTCGAAAATTGTCGGAAAAAGTCAAATATAGTCGAAAAAATTCAAAAAAAGGTCAAAAAGTTGGAAAAATTTTACTATTTATAAAATACTAAAAGTCGAACAGTCTAAAAATTGACTTTTTATTAAATAACAAAGTCGGAAAAAGCCGAAAAGTCTAAAATAAAATACTAAAAGTCTAAAAATCGATTTTTAACTAAATGCAAAAAGTACAATTGTGTAAACACAAAAATTATAAATCATACGACTTTTAATCACTTTTTCGTTATACGAATGGAAATTTTACTTTTTTTACTTTTTCATTTGAATTTACGTACACTGAAAATAATCCATGCTCAACTTTACGAAAAGTTGAGCATGGATTATTTTCTATTTTCGTAATATTTACAAAAATTTCGTGTATAATACGAAATATTATTTAATAAAACCCTTTTCTATTTTTACGAAAGTACGAAAACCTTTCGTAATATTTTTTTCTTAATTTTTAGCGAAATTAAACATAATGATATTAAACTACAACATTTTTATAAAATTTAAGAAAAAGTATAATATTATTCTCGAATTATTTTTATAAAAAAAAAAAATTGAAAATTCGTGTGGAGAATAATTTTGAACAAAAATTAGAAAATTGATTTTAAAATGAACAAAAATATTTGAATAAATTAATATTTCGTAAATTTTTCCATATTTATTTAAAATTCCCTTTTTTCAATTTATGTAAATAAATTTTTTCAAGAATATTTTGCATTATACTAAAATATTTCGTACAATTTCGTATATATTACGAAAGACTCGTACAATGTAGGATATTTTTCGTATATATTAGGCATGGATTTTTTTCAGTGTACGTAAAGTGTGATCATGTGAACTGCCCCATAAAGAATTTTTCTACATTTACCCTTGCCCCCAGAAAATTCGTTAAATTTGTTAAAATATTTCCGGAAAAAAAACAACTGGAATGTTTTATTATTAAAAATAATTCACATTATTAATGCACTTACTAGTGTAGTGAGTATCATATTGTCAGCCTTTCCCAATTTTAGTTTAACTCTCAGCGTTAGCGTACTTCCCCTTATCTACCTATTGGGTATAAAATGGTCTCTTTTTTAACTAATAATTTTAACCCAATTTTCTGCTATTCTTACTTAATTTTTATAATTTACACTTTTCTGACTTGTATTTCTTTTGTTCGGGTTTTAATGTGTATATTTACAGTTTAACATGGTTTGTTGTTGTTTTTTTCATTTAATTCGCTAGTATTACTTTTATGTTTTTATATTTTGTTGACATTTCTAAAATTCCTTTCAAGGTCTTTTACCTCTTATGTTTTGTCTTCTAGATATTTCTCTTTTTGTTTTTTTTTTTTGTCTTCTACTTCCACTTCAACATCATCATTGTTGTTTTTCTTTTTACAAACAAATTTAATATTTCTTATTAAAGAAAAAATAACTCTCTCTTTTGTTTTCTTTTTGTTGGAGTACGTGCATTGCAGAGCTCGTATACGTGAGTGTGTGTGTTTTCAGTGATCTGACATCTGGATTTTCCCTTTTTTTGTATTTTTGATGCACTCTGTGCTGATTTGTTATTGTTTGGTATTATTATTGTTATTTTTTTTTGCTTTTGGCACACGTCATAATGCAATTAAATACAAAAATTTATATTTTTTGGCAGATGTCATCATCATTATCTTGTTGTTTGTTGTTGTAGTATGTATTTCTTTGCTTTTTTGCGGATTTCTTGTAGCTACATGTTTTTCCTAAACATACAAACAGCTAAAGACACCTTAAGAGCCTATTTTTTTCTATGTTTCTTAATTTTTTCTGTTTCTCGCTGTAACTAATCTGGTTTACAAGACAAAATGTTACGCTTGTGAGCTCTAATTTCAGGGGACATGCCTTTATAATTAAGAATAGCATTTTATGGCATAATAATATTTACGTACATACAGTGAATCAACTAAGTAATTTGCCTACGTAAAATTTTCTAAATTTTAAGAAAAAATTTATCTGAACAAAGTTTTTTTTTAGAAAAATTAAGCAATTTATTTTATTTTTTAATAAATAACTTATATTTTAATTTTCTACCATAAAAAGTTTTGATAAAATATGAACGTATTGTTCTTTTTATACCCTTCACCTTCGTGAGAAGAGTATATATAAGTTTGTCATTCCGTTTGCAATTCCTATAATATAATTTTCCGACCCTATAAAGTATATATATTCTGGATCCTTATAGATAGCGGAATCGATTAAGCCATGTCCGTCTGTCTATCTGTTGAAATCAGTTTTTAGAGGTCACCAGATATCGGCGTGATCCGAATCTTCAATAATTCATTTAGACATGCTTTCGAGAAGATCGCTATTTAAAATCAGCAAAATCGATGATGTATTTGGTTTTATTCAGCTGTGTATTTTTTTGTATGTTGCATGCTGTTCTATTCTCACGAAGGTAAGTGGGTATAACAATAACAAGGAGCAGTAATATATTGGTAATACAGCTCATATTTGTTTGAGGGTGGTAATACAGTTTGACGGTGATATTACAGTACAACGGTTAATATTTCTTTCTGCTACAGTTTATATTTACTTTTTTCCTGTTTATTGGAACATTATTTATGAACAAAAAACAAAATTCTCTTAAGAAAAGGTAGGCAAAAACCATAGTTAATTCACTGTATGTGTAAAAAATACAGAGGGGGAATTTTTGGTTTGCCTTAAGGTGGGCAAAAAAATGTTTTTTTATGGATTTATATTCGCACTACTTGTAAATCTTATATTACTATAATTAAGAGGGTATTATTTGTTTGTTACAACTAAAAATTGTTTTAAATATTTGCTTAGAAAGACTTATAGACATTATAGACTTATAAACATTTACTATGTACCTGATTCTAGGATAAACTCTGTTTATTTCGATTAAAATCGCTTCTTTATTTCTCCATTGTAATATAAAATTTTCTCTATGAACTACATAAGCCAACAAAGTTCCAAAGACCAAAGTATGTTTATTTTTACTAAAGGATTGTGTAGCCCTAGCCCTTTTCGATACATTGTGCCCTAAAGTTAAGTTTTTTGGCCATATTTGAGGCGAAATTGTATAACAAATACAGTTTTTATTAATTTATTTAGATATCTCGAAAGTGAAATGTTTAAAAGCCAAAAAATTGAACTATCAGATAACATAACCGTTTTTATAAATAATGGTCATTCCCAGGACATATTCTTTATACAGGAAAAATTCGAACTATTTAGATAAGGGCTGTCAACTCCAGTTCAGCAATACAGAAAAACAACAATAAGTAATGACGTCTTCATGCTATATTGTCGTTGAAAATGTGATCAAAATCTCTGTTTTATGAATCGTTATATCTAAAACCTGATGTAATATATAAGTTGTGATTCAAATACGAAATAACCGAGCATTGTCATGTATTAATGGGGACATAATCCTCTGATGACATCCCAGTAGGAATTTTTTTGATATCATGGTGTTATGTTCCTTTACCGCAAGCATCATTCTCTCGTTTTTCTAACGTCATTCGAATAAAGCTCGATACGGTTCTAGGATCACCATTTCGACATCTTTGGAGCTAATTTTAGTGCGTGTCACTAAGGCTATAAATGGTCCTACTTTAAGTGGATGTGTTCAAAAATCCATTCAACAAAGAGATGTAGGGTAGGCTAGCGTACCATCCCCAATAAATATAAAGCATGTGGTCTAAGTCCAATATGCTAGGGACCTAGACCACATGTTTAATATTTATTGGGGATGGTACAGTCTATGCATGACCAGTAGGCAACAAGCCTATTGCAGCATCTCGATCTAAGTTGTGCCAGAAATACTGTGTCTGTTATGGGTACTGGGAAAACTCCAGGAATTGATCTATGAATGTCACCCAAATCTTCCGTGTACAAGGACTGATCTATTTGATCATGCACATAACTGCGTATGTTCATCAGCGGAATTGATAGCGTCTCTATGAATGTCGTTCAAAACTGCCGATATATTCGATCATGCACATAAATCCGTATGTTAACCTGTATATAAAAAGTCCTTTCTGACATCCCTCGTATCTTCCAGTGACATCCCAGGAGGAACTGTTTACAAACATTGTGTTCCTTGTGAGCGTCAAGGATAAAATTTATTTCCTTCTGACGACTAACGGCTAGTGATAGTAGTTGAGGAAAACATTCACCATAACACATGGTACATTAACGTTGTGTCTCATCACAGTCACGTAAAGTCGGTGTGGCTGGTCGTTGTTCATTGAACATTTTTTACCTGGTGTAGCGTATTGTATTGCCTGAAATGACAGATTCTTTATTAACTTTTATCTACGATTTTATTTTATAAAATCGTGTCGGGATTATTTTACATTCCAATGATTGGTTAATTAAAAGAAAAGCGATCAGCTTATCAAACCGGATTTTGTTTACTGAATTTTTCTATTCTATTAAGTATTTATTTATGTGTGTATGTATTAAAAATGTGATATATTTATTAATATAATTTTTAACTAGATTTTGACTTGTTAAATAAATCTAATATCTTGTTTGTTTTTGCAAAAACAATTGGGTCAGTATGTCAGTAATAAACTGGATTATAATTATTATAATCTTCGATAATCCAAATGATAAAGAGATGACCAGAATGGGAAACTATTAGTGTCTTAATAGTTTTCCATTTCCAAAAATTAATAAATGATAACATTGTCCAGTAACTAATAGTTTTATTATTCTAACATTGTCCTTATTAAGCAGTGAGCTACCTTTAAGTATGACATCCAAGCGGTATCCTGCTAACACGGAATTGATGTCGTCTCTATGAATGGCGTTCAAAGCTGCAGTGTACAAGGACTGATCTATTAATCCGGGAAAAGTTCAAATTTAACCAAAGAACCAATTTCTATTGTATCTCTATGGGTGGGTTTTTCAGATTAAGATAATCTTCATTTATTGTTTAAACCCAGTTTAATATATGTTTTGTGTTTTTCAGTAAACATTAAGGTTACTTATTATCTTAGTTTAACTGAGTGTTATTGGCCAATTAAACTTAAGTTACAAGTGAGAAAACACAATTAACAAAAACAATAAAATTATAAATTCGGAAGAAGAAAAGCTTAATATTTTAAATGAATTTCAATTATGTGATTTCTTTTATCAATATTATTATTGATTTAAATGTTTATTTATATTTTTTCCAAAAATTTTACACTTTACAAAACTGATATTTGCAAAAAACAGCTGTTCATTGTTTATGTTTTTGACTGAAAAGTTGGCAATACTAACAAAGTTAACTGATCATAAATCTATAACTGAGAAACACAATCATCGGTTAAAGTCAGCCTAAATTTGTTTCGAGTTTAATTTAACAGCAAGTTTAACTGAGTAGTAAAAAACCTGCCCTAAATAGTACGGATCATCAGTCAATAATAGTACACCTCCATTAGAACATTAACCTCGATTTGACACAATAATTCTGAATAACAATATTTCCATTCTCCAGTTTCTTATTACAGTTGAAATCGAGGAATAATATTAACAAGTTTTCAAGCGAACAAAAAAAAGTTCATCATAATAAGATTCACTTTCTCTAAAGAACTCTTTACAATAGGAAATTTCCTACAACAAATTATATGGGAAATTCCTCTCATAGAAATTTTTAACACGCGATAACTTCAATCTCTATAATTTCAAATTTAAACAATTTCCTTTTTCAATATTTTGATTAAAATCTTTACAACAACAAAAAAACCCACTCTCTCTCTCGCTCACTTCCTACAGAATGTGTGTGAGCTGTTAATGTTGTTATTGTTGTAATCATTAATATATTTTTAAAAATTACCATAAACAAACAATACAGGTGTAGTCGTTGTCATCGACATCGTTGTTTACTTTTTTTCTTTGCTTTATCACAGTTTCACAATACAAAATAAAACTTAAGAAAAAAAATTAAAGATTTATAAATAAAATACAACATTATTATAACATACATTACAAATTTTTCATCATCAAACTGGAGAAGATGAAACAAGAAAAAAAACAACTTAACAAAGAAGAAATAAAAAAAAAAACAGTTGCAACAACAAATGTTAATACATACTTCTTTGTAGGTTTAATTTTTTAATAAAGTTTTTGTTGTTGTTGTTGTTGCTATTATAGTCTTTGTATATTTTCTCTTCCCAAAATAATTAAAAAAAACCCCGACAATTATAAAGCCAACGACGTTTAATACTTCCTATAGATCAGGCATGGAAATTGAAATTGTTATCAAAAAAGGTCTATAGACAAAACTATTGACTAATGTATTATCTTGTCATAGACTGGTCCATATACTAGACAATATACTAGTAACTAGTTCAGAGATTAGTATATTGCCTAGTCAATAGAATAGTGCATTGTATAGTCTTTTTACTATTAACTAGTCCATAGTACAATCTAATTTACAGTCTACTGACTAATCTAGTCTTTGGGCTACCCTATTGACAAATCGATTGTTTGATCGAAGGCCGAGTGTATGGAATACTCTATGGACTAGTCAATAGGCTAAATATTAGACAAGTCCATACTCTACATCATATACCGGCGGATAGAGAGGCAGATAAAAAAATCACCACTACACACATACTATTGGCATTTTTTCATTGAAATTGCACAGAAAAAAATATTTGGTTATTTTTAATTTTGAAGATTAAACTGCATTACTGTAAAATGCGAATATTTATAAACGATTTGTAATCAATGTACTTAAGAATGATAATTTCTTCACATAGAAACAACATTTCTAATTAAAATGTACAAAAAAGTATGAAACAAGATTAACTTATTTACTTTCATTGTTATGCATTCGAGAAAATTATTTAGAGTGTACGTTGTTTTTGTAAATTATGCTCTTGCTTTTGCAAGTTGTGTTTGCAATTTCTTTAACAAAGCGACATCAACCTGCTTTGTTAAATGCTGTCAAGCAACTAAATAAAATATTTGTGTTTTTGATGCTCTTGTTTAGAGGTTCGTATGCGATCGTGTTGTGTACATGTAATTTGCCGAAAATCTTCGTTGTCAGAACAATACTAGCGCCGACGTCTGCTCTACATCACAAAGTATACAGAGATGTCACTTTTGACATTTGAAAAAGTCTAAAATCAGCTTTTGTTTGATTTTGAAATTGTTTGGTGAGAAGAGGTATATAAAATACAGCTAAAAAAAATCATTGAAATCGTTTTGTGCGAAAGAGATGGATATAGCTATTTGCTCGTGACGTCTCTGTATACCCTGTGTCTACATAGTCAATGGAATATTTCTTAGACAAGTCCCTAGACTAGTCATAAGACAAGTCATAACACTAGTCCAGGGATGGCAAAATTGGTACAATGGTACTTTTTTTTGATACCATTTGATGTGCAAAAGTACCATGATACTCCCGAGTCTTATTTGATACTTTCAGGGCTACAATCTCAATATCCGATTATCGTTTAACCGGTAGTAAATCTGTCTGTTAAAGTAATTTTTTTGTATGGGAACATTCAATAAATCGTTTTGAAATAACAAGAGAATTAGAATATGGGGATAAATATTTCTTTAAAATTTAAAATACTTTTTAATTTTTTTGGCACTTATTCTCGAAAATGAATCGAATAAAAGTTGTAGGAAACAGCTACCAAAGTACTCTATAATTTTAGTGGCTGTTTCTCTTCAATATTATCAGACAAAATGTTAAGATAGTTGAAACCCTGAGACTATGTTAGACGCTTCTATAAGATTATTCGCTGAGTTCGAATGTTACTTCATATTTTCTCCATCCCATCTGGATTCTGAGATATTATGTCCTGAGTTTTGAGAAACCGCAATTTTTGTCCCTTTTCGAGACTTATAATTTTATAACATCATATGGGTACCAGCCCACTCGGGAGTAGTCGGTAACGAAAGAGCGAATGTAATAGCTTTAAAGGGAAGGGAGCTCAAGGCAGTTAAACTGACAAACGCAAAACAATTCGACGCAACAAAAGCTGAACTAAAAATATGGGTGAGAGAATCCCATAAGACATCTTGGAATAAAGAAACAGTGGGATAGAACAACGAAAATCCTATTTGGGACCCTGATGACGAGAGCAAGACGAAAAATCTCCTCAAAATGGGCAAATCTGGTGACGTATTCTGAGTGGACATACTCAGCACATTTATGCTAAATTGGACGTTCGGATTCAGACGTATGTAGAGCATGTGGAGAGGACAGTGAAACTCTGGAGCACTTTCTTTGCCACTGCCAGGCATTCGTCGAAGTTAGATCCAAGTATCTTGGAAGTGATGTTATTCCGGAAATAACATTCCTGACTAACACTGATTGGAAGATTCTTAGGAATTACGTTCAAGGAACTGAGTTTCTGAACACCGAAAAATAATTCATTCAGTTCCTTATTTTTTCCATATAAAGAGCGCACAATAGGCCCGATTGTGGCCTAGGTGCATTTCTTCGGATTTGATGTAGTACACATCCTCCTATCAACCTAACCTAAGTACTTTTAGATCCAAAAAAGTACTCTCTGAAATATTTTTTGAAACTGAAACAAAATCTCTTTCCATCCCTGATTCTGCGATATCCTTCGAAAACACTTACAGTTTTCATCAAAAATGATCGATATACATCAAAATAAACTGTTTGGTGAAATCATGCCCCTAAATAGTCCAGCGGTTTAGTTTTGCGCCTGAAAGGGTTAAACAGAACTTCCCATCCCTGCTATAGGCAACAACGCTCAACATCACAAACCATCTACATATATTTTTATTGAACAAAGATCGAGTATTTCGATGTGATGATGATAATTGTAGTCTTGGCGGGTCTTTTATGTTAGTATCACCTCTCTCTCAATTTTTTGCTTTTTAATGTTTTTTTCTTCTATTCTTCCCTCTTTGGATTTATTTTTTTGTGGTGATTCTTCTTTTCACCTACTTCGTTTGTGTATTTTATTTTAGTCGGTCGTTGGTCGTACATTCGTCTTGGTTTCTAGTTACTTTTTGTTTGTGTGTTACAAAGAAGAAGAAACTGAGAGGCTTCTTTTTTTGCGAGTTAAGATTGTTTTGTTTTGGTTTTTCTTTTTTTTGAGAGATGTGCAATATTGCGCGCGCAATTTTTTTGTTTTTGTTAACTTAAAACAAAGGAGAGTGTATGAAAAAAGACCACAAGGAGAGAAATGGAAACATGTTGGATGTATAAATATTTAATGGTATTTACTATAATAATAAAAGGCAGGAGGACTTTAACTATTTAACTGCACATGTAAATAGAAAAAGTGAATACATTTTCTTACAATATATAAAGAGTTGCCTACATATTAGTTTTTTTTCTAATATGTAGGATACAATTAATCTTCTAAAGTTGAAAACAAGACCATCATTATTCAAAAGTCTTCTTAATTTTATAACCCTCAACTTTTTTTAAATTCCCACATATTATTGTAAAAATTAAAAAAAAAACACATTTTGCAATATTTAACTTTCTTGTTGCAAATAAATTTTCCTATTTTCGCTTTCTTCTCTCTATATATGATGCAATTTGAAAAAAGAAAATAAACACATTCATGTTAAAACTACGACAACTACATGTGAATTAGTTGGCAGTCAAACAATTGACAAGGCAAGTCAGTCTCTCCATTCCCTCTCTACACTCTCTCACTCCCTTGTTATTTGAACGATTCGTGTACATGTGCATAAAATTGCTTCCTCGAAAAAAAGTGTTTTTGAAATATATTTTTTGCAAACTCATAGATAAATGACATCTTGGTGATTGCATGCAATTTTTCATTTTGCTTCTGCTCTTCTAAGTTGTTTTTACGCTGATTTTAAGATGTTTGTTCAGTGTTACCAGATTTGTAATGTTTTGAGAGTAATGACATTTTAACTTTTATAATATATTATCACCCCTATCGCCAATAGAAGTGAACATTTTGTTCCATTGAAATTTTCATTTCCCTTGAAGGGAAAATTTCTATCGTAAACTTGTTATGAACAATTCATTCACAATGGTTGATTTTGTATGGAACAGCTGTACAATGTTTGCAGAATTCCAGGGGAATTTTTTTTCACGACAAAAAAGTTAGTGAACGTAAAAAGTGAAAAACAATCATATTTCACGTGAAATGATGATTGGCGATAATCGTTAATATAAGCAATTATAAAGAAATGGCAGTAGTCCAATCATGATTTTGCCACATAAGTTATGTTGTACCTTTTTCCCAGTCATTTTTGACAGTGGCAAATTATATGCTCAAACATTTCTAGTTCCTCTGTATCTGTGCATAGCGTATAATAGTCTAGTGTCAGAATCCTTAGAATGCGCTGGATGGATGGTTTCACCCTTCTGTCCCTATCAACTATGAAAGGCTAATAAGCTAGTTCATTCGCAACGTCTTTGCCATGAACATTGCAGTGTCCCAAGAGCCCAGACTCATTTTGGAAATTTGATGTCTAAAAGTCGACAAATATTCTTCTATATATGTATCAAAGATTTGATGAGTTCACATCCCCTGAGGGTTAAACGATATGTCCATTAATGATAAATTTTTTTGCTGACTTAGGATCGGCCTGATAAATCGTTCGCCATTAATACCATCTTCCCATCATCTAATGACCCATTCCAGTGCATTCCTTAAAATCTTTTAGCCCGCGCAACCACACTATTGATATGACTCTGGATTAGGATCTCTCTTTTATGGACCGATCTATCTGACAAAGGAAATAGGAATTTCCAAAATCAATAAATTCCAATAATTGCCCCGGCAATTAGTCGCGTAGCATGTATCAATATATCCTGTTGAGATGGCAACAGCACCGAAGATCTTCCCCGAAGCGTATAAAGGCATATTAAATCAGTACTAATCTCCAATATATGGATACTTTCCCGATCTTTCACCAATTTTTGCATCAGTTCTATAAACAGGAATCCAGCACATTCTGCTCGGTAGTCTGTTCAACCAAAGTACCAGATTATCTGGTGCTCTGGTTAGACCCTATGCCAAATCATTCCATGGTGAAGTTGAGGATATATTTGTCTTTCCCAGTTTATAGTTACCCTGGATTGCAATAACACCAAGGTGAAGATTTCACTAAGATAACATGCTCCCGGAGGATGCCTGAGGGAGATCGTAGAACATGTTGGTTTTATTTTTAACTCTTTACTTAGTCCCACAAAAATTATCTATTTGTGCACATATTTTCGCGAGCTTTTCAGCCACACTATTGTTCAAGTATACCCTTGGAACGAGGGCCTATATTCTCCTTAAAGAATGTGCTGCATTCCTGAACTAGTCTTGAGGTAAAGTATATATCGGGGACTTAACTGTGAGAGTTCGTAAAACATATTGTAGTTCGTAAAAAAGTAGTCTCGATGTAGAGCGTATTATCAGGCATTGGATTGCAGCTTGAGTGTCGCTGAAGATTAGAATAGCTCTATTCGATATCCTATGAGATTAGAGCCAGTTTGCTGTTCTTTTTATGTCTGAGATCTCGTTCACCTTTGTTCACACCTTCCTATTTGATGAGTTCAGTTACAGTCGTTCTTGGGACACTTGGACATTCATATCCTTAAATGCCATCTTTTTGACTAACCTCGTGATATGGTCACAAAGTTACCACGTATTTATCTATTGCAGCCTGAACTTTTGACTAACTTGTCGTTTTACATGGGTTCTAGATCCCTTAAAGTAATGACTTTGAATTCCCCAAAAACGAGTCATTCACGGAACGTTGAAACAAATGTTCGCTTAAACATGAATATAATGTTACACATGTGGCATCACTATACTCAAAACTGCACATACAGTCTCCTCTCTCTGTCTCTCAAAACTGAACGGCCTTTGTAGAGCAACAACAATTGCTAATAACATCCAGTAAAACAACAAAACGCAAACTACCGACCGACCAAGCAACCAACCAACCCACTGTACTCGTTGTTGTATGTTGGCCTTTGAATTTCGTTGTTGCTGCTGCTGTTGTTGTCTTTATGTTTTTGTTGCATTGTCAATGGTCTGTATAGTAGTCGTTTTTTATGGTGTTTCCTTTCTTCTCTTATAGACGACGACCAAGACGACTTTCCAGTTTTGATCTAAAGTTTTAATTTTTTTATTTCCACACAATCGTCTCCTCCTTAGTCTATGTACTATTTTATGTGAATATTATGATGAGGTTTTTTCCTCTTTTTTACATTATTTTGTTTTTTGCATTGTATCTTTATTATTGTTTTCTGTTGTTGTTGGCAAATTTCGTGCGTTTATTTGTTTTTTTGTTTTGTACGAGCGATTTTGTTGAGTTTCTCTTATTTGTTTGGATTGTTTTTAAATTTCATTGAATCGCAGTTGTGTTAAGACGTTGTTGTTATTATAAATGCATAAATAAAACCAAAAAAATATTCATAGAAAATAACAAGAAATATAAAAAATTTGTTTGCCAAAATTAAATTTTTATTAAATAAAACATAATTAAAATCTTTTGTTTAATGTGTATTATAAGCAAATAAAGTGTTTTAATTAGTGATTATTAAGTAAACAATATTTTAATAATAATAAAAAAATACAATTTAAATTGGAAAAAATATTTATAAAACGAAATAAACTACAAGTAGTTTCTACTATCAGTTACCCAAAAAAAAGGTGAAAATTTTTAAGAAAATTAAAAAAACAAAATACATTTCTCAAGTGTTTACTAACTCTTTTGTGTTTTTTATTATTATTGTTAATTTTGTTTTCAACAACAACACATTTGTTTTTTGCAAACAATTGTGAAATTAATTTTATTCATGGCCTGTTAAAATCGTCTTTGTTTTCGTTGCTATTTTTGTGTCATATGTTTTTGGTTGTTTTCTATGACAAATGTTTCTCTATTTTGTTTACTTTAATTCAAAATATATTTGCGTTGTTTATATATATATATTTTTTTTGTTTTGTACTAAGATTTATTTTTCGTTTCCATTAAAATATTAAAACAGTTTTGCTGCAAATAGTACGCAGCATTGGAAAAAGAGTTGCCAGCTTTAAATGATTAGAAAAAAGGTAAAATGGGAACAATGTTACTGTGAATATGACTTATGGAAAGAGGATGAAATGACAATTGACAGGGAACTTGACATTATATTTGAAAATATGTTTAAGAGGACATATCTCTTTAATACGACATTCTCCAAGAAGAAAGAGAAAGTATAATCTAACTAGATAAACCCAGAGTGATTTTCTTCCCTAGGTTAGGTTGTTGAGGCAGTCGGCCCTTTGACCGACTCACTTGGGTCCTAGTGGTCCCTGTAACGGATCCTGCGAATAGAAAAATAGAGCTGCAAGCTCATGCAATATTGGACTGCCTAAGTAGAAACTCAGTCCTGATATTTGCCAGGGCAGGACAGATGCAGAGGAAATGTACTACGGTTTCTTCTTCATCCTTACATTGGCAACTCCTGCAAAATTCGTTGTATGGAAGATTAAGTCAACTAAAGTGTCAGTCTTCTTGTATGTGCACATATAATACAGTGCCCTGTCAGGATGGCTACCAGATAGAAAGATCTACGCTCATCGTATAAAGGTCATATCATTCTTTATATTGAGCAGTGGGTCATTGATGACCATCTGGTCTGGGCAGACCCATAAAGTTCATGCTGAATAAAGGATTTACAGCATGAAAGCAGGCTCCCTTATGTGACGGCGGGAACCAGTTTTTGCTATTTCGTTTTTCGGGAATATTGGAGTGACCTTTGGTTCACTCCAGGTACGAATGGTTCGCCATCTCGTCATGAGACACCCAACATTCGCGAATCAGTCTGGATGTTGTGTAGACACCGGATAAAGTTCTATCTGCCATTAAGGTTTACTGTCAGTACAAATTCGAATATTTCCTTTGCATATTCTATAGTACCTCATCCAGTTAGCCGCTCTCTGTATAGCTGAGATTTCAGCCTGTAAGGCGCTACAGTTGTCGTCTAGTCTAAAACACACCGCCTTATTAAAGCTGGGGATAAAGAAACCACCACTCACACCTGTTGAGGACTTAGATCCATCAGTATAGATGTAAAGTGTTGCACGTTCTGAGAAGGATATTTCATTTGACATCTGAATTGTGAATCTTGTGTCCGGAAGGAGCGTGGTAGTGCAGTAATCGATATTCTCGGGGATGCTAGTCATATTCCCCAGGATAGAAGCATGACCATGTAGGTTTGGCTTCCATAACGAAAAATGTCAGGGAAACTATATAGCTAACGAATTAGCCATGAAGGGCGCGGAGTTGGATGAGAAAGATATCGAAAGATAAAAATTGGCATTTCTCTTTTGAAACTTTATGAAGCGAAGTGCAAATTAGGTTGTTTGGTGAAACCACTCGTCAGATCTTGATATCTATTTGGCCTCTATATAATGATCTTAGATTTCAGAGGTGTTGGATGTGGAAGGAATCGAAAGAAAATCATTGGCATTACTCTTGTGAAACTTCATGATCAAGTCCAAATTAGGTTGTTAAGTGAAACCAATTGTCAGATCTTGAAGTCTATGTGGCCTCTGTATGATGCTCTCAGATCAAGACTGCTTATTAGCTTTTGAAGAGAGCAGATTAGCTTGTACGAGCTTGTACAGGACACTGTGTTATCGGCACCCATGCCAGGGGTCTAGGTCTTAGATATAACGTCTACTGTAAAATGAAAGTAAAGAAGAAGCATTTACTTTGCTATTGCTCTATGTTCGCTGAAAGTGGCGGACATCACTTGTCTGCTATGGATAATATTTCAGTGATAGATCTAAAGAATACCCTATGCTTTATAAATGAAGCTGGTTTGTTTAGTTTTGGAAGAAGGAAGTAATATCAGAATACACTTCTAGCTTATTCTTCCCCCCGGGGACATGTTACCTTGGCGAGACCTCCGCCTTGATGTTATTGCAATTTCGGGGTATAAAGAGGTGGCCAATACCTCCGGTCTGACCGGGTCTAAGCTACTGTTTGGCTTAGTCCTTGCATAGATTGCCAGAGGTCAGACCAGAGCACCGCATAATCGGGTACTACGGGTGGCCAGTTGCCCGCAGGACTATGTCCTGGCTGGTTGGTTGGGGTTCCTTCGGGATCCACGTAGTGGCTGTGGTTTAAACCCAAATTCGCGGGAAGAGTAAGTGGCGCTTAAAAGACTGATGCATAATAATAGTCAATATTTCTAGATAAGTTCCGTGCTGTTGCCGAAAACAACAGATACCCCACAGAGGAGTGACTGTGGGACTAAGCGTTGGAAATGGGTTGGAGTCAATTGTATATGATACGGAGTGAATGTAGAGGTATGCGGGCCTCACCCACCCGTATATCTAAATGAGTGTGTCGTATGTTTTTCTCTTATGAATGTGTCGAATTAATGAGATGTGTGCTGGGTTGAATGATGATGGATAAAAGGTATCATATACAAGTGATACCGATTAATTTTCCTTCCTTGTCCAGATATGTTCAGAGTATATTCTGTTCATATCAGACTTACCACAGCGTGTCACTGTGAGTAAGAACAATGTCTACCCTGTGGATGAAAAAGACCACCGTGAGATAAGGCCGACACGGCAGGTGCTCACGTTAAAACTCTCGACAGTCTAGCTTATTAGCTTGAGCTTAATGGCTCATTAAGCTCACTGACATTATCTATTACAAAATATCAAGTTCTTTGATGTTGAATCGTTAATTTTCTAACTGATCACGTTAATCCAAAACATTCTTGTGGCAACACTTTAAATTTCTCTTTGTTGTGTGATATTTGTGATGATATTTGTCCATTTTTCTTACAACTTTGAATCTGTTTTTTTTTCTGTTTTCTTTCAATTGGTTAAATCTTTGGGTTTCTTTTATAATTTTATTTGCACATCTAGCCCGATCTATGTAGCCAACCATTCATTACTTATATATGTACATATATATGTATATATGTTTATCTGAATAATATTTTGCCATGTAATTGCGCTGCGCTGTACCACCAAGAGTTGTTGATGTTTGTGTGATGAGTTTTCCAACTCGACTCTATGTACATTTTCAGCAATTTCGCGGTCATTGTCCTGTTGTTGTGGATGTGGATGGTTGATTGGTTTCGTTTGATCATGTATTAAAGGCTCGTGCTAAAAAAGAGGTGATCTCTTTTTCTTGCTTTGCTATTTAATGGAGAGTAGCTGCACTGGCTAGCTGTTTGACGGGCTAGTTTATATGCTTCGAAAGAGTGAGTGTGTGCGCCTATATGTGCATGAATGAATGCATTAATTTCAATTGCGTCTGGTTTTTTCCTAATTTTCTGTGTCTACTGATCTGGTTTTTTCTATTTTTTATATCTTTCAGACTTTATTTTTAAATTTAGTTAACATTTTTAGCTTTTTTTTTGTTGTTGTTTGAAAAGCTATTTTTATTGCAAAATAGAAAGAAAGATGAAGCAAAAGCGATATTTGTTGTTGTTGCTTATTTCTTAAGCTGCAGGTGAGCTTACAATAGAGATTTGATGATATTTTAAACCAACTCTCTTCTTCTTACAAATTTGAGTGAGTGTGTAAACACTTTTTCTAGCTATTACTGTTGTTGTTGTTGTTGTTTTTTTCTGACGTTTCTCCATAAATGTCATATTATTTGGTTTCTGCTGCTTGTTTCTTGCACTGCATCTCCTGTGCTTTATTTTATGTTTAAAATGAATTTTGCATTTGTATATGTTTTGAATCTTAGGTGAGAGCGAATAGTGAGTGTATATGGCTGGATGTATGGATGGATGGGTGTTAGTATAATTCCTACATTTTGTTATGCATACGACCTTGTCGGGGGTTAAAAACCTTTAATAATACACAAATCGAGTGTATAATTTTTGTTATTGTTGTCGTTTCTTTTTTTCTGTTTAATTTCTGAAACGAACCGCGCAACAATTCTTGTTATAAATATGGACACAATAAGTATTAAAAAAAACACACACACATACACTTTAATGATTTATTAAATTATTTTATAGATATACATATATAGGAATGTTTTTTGTTACGTGTTTATATTGTTTTATTATTTATTAACTTATGAAAAGTAGTATTGTGATGTCATTTAAATAAATTTAATTACAGTGCAGAATAAATTGCATAAAATGTTCAACAATTTTAAAGTGTTCAGTAAGTTAATTAAAAAAATAGTAATAGATCTTAACATTATTCGATTCAACTCTTGTGGGATACACATACGTTTTCGATCGATTATCGTAATATTTCCAGCAACCGAATATGTACTGAGAATTTCTTTATCACTTTAGAAACAACTTGAAAAAAGTCTATAGTCAAGACTATAGAGTAGTTTATAGTGGAGACTATACAATAGTCTATAGTCTCCATTATAGAAAAGTCTATAGTCAAGACTTTAGAATATTCTTTGGTCAAGACTATAGAATATTCTATAGTCAAGACTATAGAATAGTCTATAGTCAAGACTATAGAATACTCTATAGTCAAGACTATAGAATAGTCTATAGTCAAGACTATAGAATAGTCTATAGTCAAGACTATAGAATAGTCTATAGTCAAGACTATAGAATAGTCTATAGTCAAGACTGTAGAATAGTCTATAGTCAAGACTATAAAATAGTCTATAGTCAAAACTATAGAATAGTCTATAGTCAAGACTATAGAATAGTCTATAGTCAAGACTATAGAATAGTCTATAGTAAAGACTATAGAATAGTCTATAGTCAAGACTATAGAATAGTCTATAGTCAAGACTATAGAATAGTCTATAGTCAAGACTATAGAATAGTCTATAGTCAAGACTATAGAATAGTCTATAGTCAAGACTATAGAATAGTCTATAGTCAAGACTATAGAATAGTCTATTGTCATGACTATAGAATAGTCTATAGTCAAGACTATAGAAGAGTCTATAGTCAAGTCTATAGAATAGTCTTAAGACAAGACTATAGAATAGTCTATAGTCAAGACTATAGAATAGTCTAAAGTCAAGACTATAGAGTAGTCAATAGTCAAGACTATTGAATAGCTTTAGTCAAGACTAAGAATAGTCTATAGTCAAGACTATTGAATAGTCTATAGTCAGGACTATAGAATAGTCCATAGTCAAGACTATAGAATAGTCTATTCAAGACTATAGAATAGTCTATTCAAGACTATAGAATAGTCTATAATTAAGTTTATAGAATAGTCTATAGTCAAGACTATAGAATAGTCTATAGTCAAGACTATATGTAGAATAGTCTATAGTCGAGACTATAGAATAGTCTATATAACAAAAATAAAAGGAAAGATCTTAACTAGTCCCAACTTTGCGACGTCGCATAGGTAAAGGATACTTTGGTCATCCAGCAGAAACCATTCTCATCGCCCGGTAGCTCTCAAGTTGTAAAATTGATCTTCCTCTATATTGCTCTATTCTATTTCTCCACATTCAGTTCAAGAATATTCAATATGCTTCCTTTCGCCAATTTACTTTTCGTCCTTGTATTTAGATCTTCCATTTCAGCTCATGTATAGTCTTTAAGCAAGAATCTGTAGCGATCTGAAAGATAAAAGACAATCTATTTGTATAAACTTGCACGTCTTAGGGAGAGTATCTTCAGGTTCCTGTAAAAGACATTCCATATCTGCACGCCAAGTTCATGTAACAGTATGTTCTTTGGTAGTAACGAAAGATCTCTCTTCTTGACTAGTCTCTCCCATAGGTGAAAGATAATTTGTCCATCACAGTCGTTACTCATGAATCTGTAGCGCTCGTGCTAAAAAAGATCGAAGACGATCTTGAAAACATTTTCGCACATTACAAGGGTGTCATCTGGTTCATTTTTCCTATGAAGGACATTCCATTTTTCCCGTTTTAGTTCAGGAATTTCCAATACGCTTTTATTCGCCAATTTCCTGTTCCATTCTTTTATGTAGACAGTGGATTTTTAGAATACCAAAAGATCCCCCTTTTTGATCAGACTCAGCTTTTCGCCGTCCCATAGCGAAGGGATAGTTTGCTCATCCAGCAGAAACCAAAACATACATCCTCCATTTCAGTCCATAAATAGTCCGTTCTGCAGCTCTCAAGTTGTAGAGAAAATTAGCGAGTTGATCTTCCTTTATGGGGAAGTGTCCTCAGATTTCTGTTTCCTGTAAAATACGCCAAATTACTGTTTCATCCTTTAATGTAGGCAATGACTTTGAGGGCACCGAGAGATGCCTGTTCTTTATCATATGCAGTTGTTTGCCTTATCATAGAGGTGGAATAATTTCTTCAGAATGAGATGCCTACCACATGATCATTACAGCCAGTTTGCCATTAGAAACGATTACGTACTTTAGTGCCATATTGTCGATAAGATCTTCTAACATATTGTTCTGACATTTATAATTTTGCTACTTTGGCGTCTATTTTTTCCTGTCGAGCTTATTACATTGCATATATATGAGCTTCTTTTAAACATTATCATGCTTGGCTTTGTCTTCCTTACATGCTGTATACTGGCTTAAGATTCTATTGACTGTGCTATGGCAATACGTTCTACTTTATCCTTGTTGGTTTTCGGTGCAATGGTGCTGTTATTATATTAGGGAATTCAGAATAGCATACCTACCCTTTATTTTAAGGCTACCTCTAAGTCTACCCTTCTCTTTTTCTTCTAAATTTTTGGCAATTGTATAATGTACACTTGGCTGATGTATCCATCTGCGCATCATTTTCCTCACTACTGCAGGATGACGACCACATATAACTTTCGAGCATATCAACACTTGTAATCGGTACTGGACTGGTCCCGACAACTGAAGAAGTTGTCATTCTGTTTTTGTTCTACATTTACCGAGAATAGGGGATCCACTTCTTTTCTTTAAGATATGGAGGAGTAATTTGGAAGAAATCTTAAGCCTTTTCTTATCTTGAAAACATTGAAAAGTGCGTAAACTTGAATTTAAACAACGCCTTTTCTGGTCTTTAAGGACTATACATGTCCTTCAGTCTAACCTACAAATCTTAGATAAGAAATGATATAATGCTTGGGTTGTCGTCAATATTAATCCCCTAATAAGCTCTATCGTATGTTATTTAGCATCTCGCCTGGCAGATATACAAGACGATGCATATTATCGGAGATGGCTCGTTCAGTTTTTGGCGGCTTGCTTAAAAAAATTTACATAATTATATTCTAAGTCCCTGCATTTTCATAAAATCTGTCCAATAATCCCTAATGTTTTACATTAACATGACTTTGATTAACACGTCCAAAAAAACGCTGTTTTAGGAGTGATATTCCAAATCGTCGATAGGATTTTTAAACATTACAGTTAAAACTTTTTTTAATGTTCTCTGTGGCAAAAGTTTCATTTCTAGAAGTGATGTTCCAAATAATCGATAGGACTTTTAAACATTAAGATTACTGTTTTAATGTGTGCTCTCTGTACTCTCTAGTGGAAAAATATTCCAACTTTCTAAAGTTTTACATTCATTACTACTTTAATGTAATATCAGCTGATCATGAGATCAGTTTAGTGAGAGGAGCCCAATTAGCAGAGGTCCTTTATTAGCTAAACTATAAGCAACTGAATAATAATGACTCTTTTCACCATATTCCTTGTTTGGTTCATAAAAGTTTTCTTCAGTTCATTGTCTGCTTCAAGTGTAACCCCACCTTTAACTAATGTTTCCTTTTAAGTAACCATTGTCTTCCTTTATAACAATCATATCCTTGTCTTAAATCAAAATTTATTAGAACAACGAACTTTCTTTTTTATTTTTAATAAAAAAAGAGCAAAGTCTTCTAAATATTCTATGTAATTCTCAAATAAACCTCCAAAGATAAGGTCTCTGTTTTGTTTCCTTCCAAAATCCTAATTGTGAGTGTATGAAACATTAAAACAAACAAAAACTTTTCCTTTTTATGACTTCTATTTGAAAATGAGTTTAGTGAACCTAACTTAGTTGTGCAGATGGATGAATGGTCAATGAACTTTCGAGAATGAATGAAAGAATGAATGTTCATTTTCTTTCTCGAACATTATTTAAGTGTGTTACAATAATGTTTTCCATTCATTTCGTCATATTTGGCGTTCATTATTATATGAATATTTTTGTTTTTTTTTGTATTTACACTTTTACTAAACACAAGAAGTAACAAGTACAATCAACCCGACAGACTTTCAATAATAATAATAATAATAATAATAATAAAAAACGGAAAAATATAAGTTCCCATTCAGTCACCCATTTCTGAAAATGAATTTCGTTTATTTTTTGTTTAAGTGTATTTTAGCACATCCATAGCCAATGACCTTTTTTTGGGTGTTTCATCGTTTTGTCTGGCTCACTGCTGCCGGGCTGGCTGTTTCTACCCATCTCTGTTGTCAGAAACAAAAAAAGTAAAAAGTCATACATTAGTAGGAAGATATATAAAGAATGTATGGGTCTGAGGAAATATATATATATATATATATATATATATATATATATATATATATATATATATATATAATATATATATATATATATATTATATATATATATATAATATATATATATATTATATATTAATATATAATATATATATATATATATATTTTGGTTTGATTTTTTATGTGGTTACATGATTTTTTTTCGATTTTGTTTGTTGTTTATTGTGTGGGATGTTTGTGGCAGGTTCATTTTTGTAATATTTTTAGTAGTAGTGGTAGTAGTGAGCGGCTAATGATTTATCATATACAATTCAAATACTCGTACTCAAATATATACATATAAAAGTAAAAGTAACTCCTAAGTATTCAAAGCTTCAACTGGTGGTTTCGTTTTCATTTAATTCCGGTGGGAAGTTCGAGAATATTTAATAGTTTGTTTTAAATATATTACAACAAGAAATGCCAAAGAATAAGTTAAGGTGATAGCAACACTGTAAGTGGATGTTTTGTTGATTTCTGAAATGACTGAAATTTGGAGCATCAAATATTAATATAATATGTAAACTATTGGTCGACATCAAGAATGGCCTCTCTTTGTTATATGATATGTTTGATGGCACTTTCTAGGATGAGGCTATGTATATTGGTGTCCATCATTACGGGACACTGTACTATGGGTGCGCATTTTGGAGAACTAGATCTTCCGTTTAACGACTATTGAAGCAGGAGATGTACAGATGAGAATGAATAGGGAAACACTATATGTGCCTCTATCCTGCTTTGAGGTTCTCGGCAATCCAATGCTTGCCTTAATCAATGGTTTTCGAAGCATCCAGTACTGACTTGTCAACAGGACCATTGAGGATCCAAGATAGATAGATAGATAGATAGATAGATAGATAGATAGATAGATAGATAGATAGATAGATAGATAGATAGATAGATAGATAGATAGTTAGATAGTTAGATAGTTAGATAGTTAGATAGTTAGATAGATAGATAGATAGATAGATAGATAGATAGATAGATAGATAGATAGATAGATAGATAGATAGATAGATAGATAGATATATAGATAGATAGATAGATAGATAGATAGATAGATAGATAGATAGATAGATAGATAGATAGATAGATAGATAGATAGATATATAGATAAATAGATAGATAGATAGATAGATAGATAGATAGATAGATAGATAGATAGATAGATAGATAGATAGATAGATAGATAGATAGATAGATAGATAGATAGATAGATAGATAGGTAGATAGATAGATAGATAGATAGATAGATAGATAGATAGATAGATAGATAGATTGATAGATAGATAGATAGATAGATAGATAGATAGATAGATAGATAGATAGATAGATACATAGATAGATAGATAGATAGATAGATAGATAGATAGATAGATAGATAGATAGATAGATAGATAGATAGATAGATAGATAGATAGATAGACTTTTAGTCGGCCCGCTTAATCTTGCAGAAAACGGAACCCACCTTGGAAACCTTGTTAGTTCGTACCTCTATCAGTACAGGACACATATAAACGAGGGTCTGATCGTTCCTTCATTAGCCGTCCACCTTGGAAACTGTTACAATGCTATTCTTCTTACACCTATCATATCAAATATATGACCTGTTAGAGCAGAAAATGATTTCAGTCAAACTTGACTATTGGATTTTGGCATATTGGGTTTACACTTAAGTTAAAACGGGAATCTTTTTCACGATGATCCCATAATAGGTGAATTTGTCAAGTGACTTTCTTTCAAATGATAATTCATAAACGTGCTTTAATGTCTAAAGCTGACTTAGATGCTTTCGGTTAAAAATATTTCGATCTGATGAGAGTTTGTAGCCAGAAACTTTTTCTATGGAAAGAGTGAGATCTGCATCAGTATTAGTAAAAAGATTTCCTAGGAGAAGTGACGGATACCTACAAACGAACTACTACAAGATAGTTTACTGACTTTTAAAATCAACGAAGTTTCTGTGGATATAAAGATGTGTTTCTTTCTGGCAAGGATATAACAGAAACGACTAAAGAATCGCATCTGGTGCAACGTTTCCGAGCAGTATTCTCGTGCAAGAAATGTTTGAAAGAAGACTATTTAGATTCCGAACAAATTTTTCGTTGACATCCGAACGCTTCTCATATCTTCTCATATTCATGATGCACGATTAATGTAATTTTTCTATATCCTTTACTTATTTGGCGTTTTAAGTCGTACCATAGCGTTGATGTCAAGTTTGTATGTATTATACTTTCCGTAGTTTTCCTCTCCTTTTTCGCTTCTTTGAGAAAAAAATCAGTGTTCATCTTACACTATTGCGTTGCAAAAATGTGTCTGACCCAAAGATAAGAGTTTTATCAAAATCTAAATCAGTCTAGCCTTTATATCAGGTTTCATGAAACATCTTAAAAGAGAAATATTCCATTTCTCTGGCTATTGCCAATAACGATCCACATGAGAATAGCTAAGAAATTAAGAGTCCATGAATCGTTTTTTTCTCTCTCTGAAATGCAAAAGTGTTGTAAATTTATGCCGAATTTGGGAATGATTGTTTAGTTCCACATTATGCTGCAATTAACTCGTACAAGGTCATCTGAGAACGATGGATTTTAGGTGATACCTTCTTTTCAGACCTATTTGAAACTTGGAGTTCGAAAAAAGAGAACGATTTTAATATTAATCATATTTAATGATCAATCAAAAAGAAAGACCTGAAATCAATATCCCTTATAGGCAAAAATAGAAATCCAATCGCAAAAGATCATCTGTTATAGTTTTTAAGGATCATTTCAGTTTATCTTTATTTAAAAGTGTATTTCTGAAAGATAAGTATCGCTAGAGTTTTGATACTCTAAGTACTCTACGATACTGAACGTACTGCACATCAAACCAAGGTATAAAAACTCCTTGATTTGATGTGGAAGTACTGATCATCTAAGATCGAAGTTAACATCGTGATAGCGATGATCATTTCATATCGCTACCAAAAGTCCTTTAGGCTTTATTTGAACGTATTAAAACATTGATAATGTTTTTATAAATTTATCAAATTCAGTACCTGGTGTCTCAAAACCTCTAAAGTTTCTAATATAGATCCTCTCAGTTGAAGTTATTTTACGTTTCCATTTCTTATATTGAGTATTTGTTAAATGTAAATCTCTTTAAAAGTGCCATTTGTTACATGTTTTTACATGTTTTCAATAACCAAACATCCTCTTCATTTAATTAATTATAGAAAATATTCTTCAAATCATAATATTTAAACAAAAAAACTCTCACGTATAATCAATCACCGACATTAGAAATGTTTAAACAAATGTTAAGTACAGTTATCACAAAAACTAAACTAAAACTTAATCATCTTCAGATTTCTTTCTCCCCCTCTCTTGTTAGTGATCTTTAAAACATTAGCTTGTTTCCAATTCTTAGGAGGGTTTATATTTAGAATTTCTTTTAATACTTTTAAGTAAGTTTTAAGTAAGTTTTAACGGTAATCTAGAGTAGTCTAAATCTATCTATGTGTGACTTTAATTAACGTGTAACACGTGTGGAAATTTTGTTTTAATAAATACTCAGTACAATGAACTGTTTAGAAATAGGATGCTGTACTTTAAAAATCCTTAAATAAACTAATTAATTTGAAGGCGCATATACAAACACACAACGCCCTTACAATCAAGCGTTTAATATAATCATCCCCCCTTCTTTTCCCTATATAGCAGTTTAAACCACCTTAAGTGTTTACGATCATATTGCTATTGTTTACATTACATTCCTGTCCAAAACTCCACAATTTTTTTTTTCATTTAAAACATGATGATCAAAACACAAATGTGCCGTGTACCCACTTCCGTTCAATGTAAGATGACGACATTTCTTTACTGGGGAGTTGTAATGTGTTTTTATTAAAAACATTATTTTTTTTGTAATTTTATGACGCGCTTAGATTTTTCAACTCTGAGTAATAAATAATAGATGGTTTTATGCGATCTTATTTGAAATGGATTCCATTGCTCCCCTGTTGCTTTTGTTTATTGTATCAAGATCTTTTCGTATAAAGCAACAAATGTTGCCACGTGTAATCAAATACACACATACATATTTACAAACAAAAGGAGGCTGTGACTCTTAATTTGTGATATTATTGACACCATGTTGATTAGTTGGATGAATGAATGAATGGAGAGGTTGTTGCTGTTTCGTTGGTGGCAGTTTGGCAGCAGCGGAAAATTGTTTTTGTTTTGTTCTTGTTGAGTGCTACTGATATGATGTTTCTTCTTTTTTGTTATATATTAAGAGTGTGTGCATGTGTATGTGTATTTTATGCGATATCTTTGATTAATGATAAAAATGGGTGGCAGACGTTAAAGTTATTTTGAGAATCATTAAAAACTATTTAGACTGTAGGGCTATAGACTAGTACAGACTATGTAGTATAGAATTAACTATAGTTCATTTATTAATTAGACTATATTCCAAAATATATTTGGATTATATTATAGTCCAGACTGCAGCCTAGACTGTAACCTAGTCTTTAAACTACACTTCAGTTCAGAAACCATTAAACTATAAACTAGACTATACATTTAACAGTATAAACTAGACTATAGACTAGGCTATAGTCCAGACTTAGACTAGGCTATAGTCCAGACTATAGACTAGGCTATAGTCCAGACTATAGACTAGGCTATAGTCCAGACTATAGACTAGGCTATAGTCCAGACTATAGACTAGGCTGTAGTCCAGACTATAGACTAGGCTATAGTTCAATCTATAGACTATGCTATAGTCCAGACTATAGACTAGGCTATCGTCCAGATTATAGACTAGGCTATAGTCCAGACTATAGACTAGGCTATAGTCCAGACTATAGACTAGGCTATAGTCCAGACTATAGACTAGGCTATAGTCCAGACTATAGACTAGGCTATAGTCCAGACTATAGACTAGGCTATAGTCCAGACTATAGACTAGGCTATAGTCCAGACTATAGACTAGGCTATAGTCCAGACTATAGACTAGGCTATAGTCCAGACTATAGACTAGGCTATAGTCCAGACTATAGACTAGGCTATAGTCCAGACTATAGACTAGGCTATAGTCCAGACTATAGACTAGGCTATAGTCCAGACTATAGACTAGGCTATAGTCCAGACTATAGACTAGGCTATAGTCCAGACTATAGACTAGGCTATAGTCCAGACTATAGACTAGGCTATAGTCCAGACTATAGACTAGGCTATATAGAATTTACTATAGTCCAGAGTATAGACTATAACTAGACAACTATAGATTGTACTATAGTCCAGATTATAGATAGATAGATAGATAGATAGATAGATAGATAGATAGATAGATAGATAGATAGATAGATAGATAGATAGATAGATAGATAGATAGATAGATAGATATATAGATAGATAGATAGATAGATAGATAGATAGATAGATAGATAGATAGATAGATAGATAGATAGATAGATAGATAGATAGATAGATAGGTAGATAGATAGATAGATAGATAGATAGATAGATAGATAGATAGATAGATAGATAGATAGATAGATAGATAGATAGGTAGATAGATAGATAGATAGATAGATAGATAGATAGATAGATAGATAGATAGATAGATAGATAGATAGATAGATAGATAGATAGATAGATAGATAGATAGATAGATAGATAGATAGATAGATAGATAGAAAGATAGAAAGTAAGATAGATAGATAGATAGATAGATAGATAGATAGGTAGATAGATATATAGATAGATAGATAGATAGATAGATAGATAGATAGATAGATAGATAGATAGATAGATAGATAGATAGATAGATAGATAGATAGATAGATAGATAGATAGATAGATAGATAGATAGATAGAAAGATAGATAGATAGATAGATAGATAGATAGATAGATAGATAGATAGATAGATAGATAGATAGATAGATTACAGAATATAGCCCAGACTATAGACTATACTATAGTCCAGAGTATAAACTATAACTAGACAACTATAGATTGTACTATAGTCCAGAGTATAGACTATAACTAGACAACTATAGATTGTACTATAGTCCAGATTATAGATAGATAGATAGTTAGACTTTAGCCTGGACTATAGTTTACATTAGTTATATAGATAGATTATAGATTAGAAAAGACTCCAGTCTATATACTAGATTATAATCCAACCAATAAGACTAAGACTATAAGTCCAGTCTATAGACTAGACTATATAGATGCCCTTTCTATGAAATTTTAAAGTATCTCAAAAAAGATCTTTTCAGTCTGCCTTCTTAATTATCATTATTATTTATTACACACATACCTCTCCGCTCATTTTATAATAATTTCATTCTGTTTGAAAATTTCTGTTCTCATTCAATAGCTGCTGCTAACAATTGATCTTGCTTATTTTGTTTTTTTTTTCTGTTACACATTTTCTTAAAATAAATTGTTGTTTTTTTTTTCCTCTTACACACTTGTACTGTTTTTTATCACTTTTCACATGGCAAATACGATCTCAGTTTTGTGTTTGTTACTTTTACACATTTTTAGCGATCCTTACATATTCTCACTAGCTCTCCCTTTCCCTTCCTCTCTGTATTGTCTATGGAATACAAAAGAATTTCAAATATGGGAGGGAAAATTGTTATCGGACTTGTAACTTATTAATTTTTATCACAACAAATACTAAGAGGCTTGTAAATCTACAGGCACATTCTTTACACTAATTACAAGTAGTTTTAAGATAAAATATGGAATTTTTTTTAAATAAAACGAAAATTACACCCAGTTAAAAGTTGAAAATATGAATTTATAATAAAATATTGCTTATTAAAATAGTATTGAGAATTTTAACTTGTTTTTCTTATTACTTTATTTGTAATTTTTATTATTTTTCTTTGATTTCAATAGAAACTCTTTGAATTTGCATTGAATTTTCAATTTCTAGTTTTTCTTTTCTATTGAATTTTAATCAAAAAGGTTGTCTCGCTTTTGAACTCTGCGTTCTCTATAAATAATCTGAAACAAATTCTAAAAAATTACATGCTTTGATAAGAATTCAAACTGTAGCAAGACTTATGCGAACAGTTGAGAGGAGAATTATAGAAATTGATGTTATTAAGTGGATATGTAGTTTTGTAAACATTGAACAGCTGTTGCATACAAAATCAACTATTGTGAATGAACGGTTAACATCAAGTTCGCGATAGGAAAATTAAAATGGCGATAGAAAGTGAATGCAAATTGTTTTATTTACAATAAATATAGAAATTCTTCGAAAATCAACGATGATCTTTAATTTATTATTTTGTTCTTTTAATTTCAGCACTATTTCTGATCCCGGGTAATTAGCAACATTGCTAGACGTAATTTCTAACATTTACCATTAAGGTTTTGTAAAAACAAACCGTCACATGATGTAAGTTTCAAAATCTAAAAAATAATTTATTTAAAAATTTATCTATATAAAACTGACCGTAAAACCCGATATATTTTTGTAACTATTAATGCTCTCGATATATTTATTACCTTAGAATAGATTCAAAACTATTTTAAAGCTTTTTTTAGGTTAAAAGTCCTTATTTCGCACTCGTTTTCATGGAAAATGTTGGTGGAAAACCCTAACACATTTCACACCTATTGCCAATAGAAGTGATCATTTTGTTCCCTTGAAATTTTCATTTCACTCGAAGGAAAAATTGCTATCGTGAACTTGTTGTGAAGAATTCATTCACAATAGTTGATTTTGTATAGAACAGCTGTTCAATGTTTACAAAATTCCATCTACAAATTTCACAACAAGGGAATTTTTTCACAACAAAAAAGTTAAGGAACATATTTTACGTGATTATCATCCGATGTACAGAAACTTAGATTTCTGATATCTACTTATGTATATGCTTCAAATCTTATCACTAAAAGTGTATTCCATAAATAATCTCCTGCAGACCTATATTGTCATTACAATTTACACATTCAGCTATTGCACGGACGAAATGCCTGGACGCTTATGTTGCGATTACGTAGACGGTAGTGGAGTTCTACCCGTGTGGCAACAGATTTGCTCCGTTCAAAGATACAGACAAATTTCGTTTCTTATATGCGTTTTGTGCAGTTCCAGTTTCCCATACACAGTTTTGACGAATTTACCTAAAGAGCCGTTCGACTCATAAGTGTCGTGTCATATCTGATACATGTATTAATTGGCGATGGTTGGGTTAGCAGGTTGTTGTCATCACTAGACATACTTGGGTCCCAATATGTTGATCCCTTTGTTATACCTAAAAAAAGAGAAACGGTCAGTGTATTTGTCTATTTCTACCCCCAAAAACTCTCGAATCCTATCTAAACTAGTTTGACACACAAATGAAGGAATCTATATTTCGATAATAAACATCATATAGATCCGTTTAGTAAAAAAGACAGGGCATGGGCCGAGAAAGTGACAGCTCCTGCAAAAGTCATTACTGTATAAGTTGAGTCTTCTAGCACAGAGCCTGAAAGGTCATTAGATAACCACCACTACAGTCAAGTTCTTGAGGCATGATGTAGGTCTTGAAATCTTGATCCTCTTCTGTCTGCAGGTATCCATAGCCTTCTTTGATGCGCTTAGCTAAGCTGAACATTCTGTAATTCAAAGAAATGCACAAGATTATTAAAGCACATGCTAGAATTGACCTCATTTATCACGTCATTTTTCACGTCATAGTAAGATTAAGGCTCTATTTTCGTACCTATGACTCTCCTAAATCGCGTCCAGTACCGTTGAACCTTATTTATCCTATTTCCTTTGCGGTGTCTCCATTTTAGTCAAAAATTATATCTAACAGAACTCTCTAGGTTACCCGTTCTACTACTACTAGATATAGGGTTCTAATTGTAACTAAGATCAGGTTCGGACACGTTCTAAAACTAGTTATTCCCCAAAGAGCAATAATGTCGTAAATAAATGTTGTCTTTCAATTTGTGTTGCTATAATTTTGAACTTAAATGTATATTTTATTATGGGATGGTCTTTTCATCTTGTAAAAATAACAACAACAACATTAATGTGCAATAATATTTAATGGGCAGACAAACTGAAGCCCTATTCTGGAATTTTTTTAGTAAAGTTTCTAGGATATTTTCAAAATAATTAGAAAAAGTAATAAGACTGTTTTAATAGGAATAGTCTAAAGGTTTTAACATTTTTCACCGCCTCTTATCAAGTGGGCGTGGCTTAATCTAAAATAGTTTGGATAATATTTTGGAGTGTTAAGAGTGTTAAGATCGTTAATATGAACAAGAATCTGAAACTGATATTTTGACAGACCTCTTTCGCCCATATCGGTTATCATTATTGATATTTACGCCTCTTTTTTATATAGGCGTGGTTAATTCTTAAATCAATCAATGACATCTCTTTAAGGAAAGTTGTACAAAGAAAATGTCCGACATTTTTATTTCTGTATTAGGGCTGATTTGCATATATTATAGTAAAATCTACGTTCTCTTCATTTGTATTGTTAAATTTTGTGACAGTCCGCACCAGTCTGCCATTGAACAATACAGCAACAACAACAACAAAACATCATTGTCATTACATTCATTAAGTGTTTTGAATTTATTTTATTGATATTTCCCGTTAAAATGAAAATAATAGCGATTTTTTTTTAATTTTGTTTGCTGTTATTCTTATTCTTATTGTTGTTATTGCTGTAGCTATCATTACTAACATTGTAGTAGTGTAATGCGATTTTACATAGTTTTTGTTTTCTATATGTGGTCGAGAGAAAAATATTTAACCTCTAAACAAGGTTTTTAAAAATGGTAGACAAATAGTGTCTGCCCATAAAAAAGGCAGAAAACAAAATCAATGAAAATCAAAATTATTTTATTTTTTTAGACTATTCTATAGTCCAGACTATAGACTATTCCATAACCCAGACTATAAACTATGCTATAGTCCAAACTATAAACTATTCTATAGTCCAAACTATAAACTATTCTATAGTCCAAACTATAGACTATTCTATAGCCCAGACTATAGACTATTCTATAGTCCAGACAATGGACTATTCTATAGTCCAGACGATGGACCATTATATAGTCCAAACTTTAAACTTTTCAATAGTCCATAATATAGACTATTCTATAGTCCAGATTATCAACTATTCTATAGTCCAGACTATAGACTATTATATAGTCCAGACTATAGACTATTCTATAGTCCAGACTATAGACTCTTCTATAGTGCAGACTATAGACTTTTCTATAGTCCAGACTATAGACTTCTATAGTCCAGACTATAGACTATTCTATAGTCCAGACTTTAGACTATTCTATAGTCCAGACTATAGACTATTCTATAGTCCAGACTATAGACTATTCTATAGTCCAGACTATAGACTATTCTATAGTCCAGATTATAGACTATTCTATAGTCCAGACTGTAGACTATTCTATAATCCTGAATATGGACAATTCTATAGTTTAGACCATATTCTATTCTATAGTCCATATACAGACTGTTCTGGATAATAGAATAGTCTATGGTCTGGTCTATATAATGGTTTATAGTCTGACATATAGAATAGTTTATAGTCTTGACTAGTCTATAATCCAAACTATAAGCTATTCTAAAGGCCAGATTATAGACTATTCTATATTACAAACTAAAGTCCATTGTATAATCCAGACTATAGACTATTCTATTGAGCAGAGTATAGAATGTTCTATAATCCAGACTATAGACTATTCTGTAGTCCAGACTATATACTATTCTATGGTCTAGACTATAGACTATTATATAGTCCAAACTATGGACCATTCTACAGTCCGCACTATAGGCTATTCTGTAGTCCAGACTATAGACAATACTACCGTCCAATCTATAGTCTGGACTATAGAATAGCCTATAGTCTGGACTATAGAATAGCCTATAGTCTGGACTATAGAATAGCCTATAGTCTGGACTATAGAATAGTCTATAGTCTGGACTATGGAGTAGTCTAAAGTCTGAACTATAGAATAGTCTATAGTCTGACTATGGAACAGTATGTAGTCTGGACTTTGGAACATCCTATAGTCTGGACTCGGAGAAGTCCTTGGGTAATATTCTATAGTGTAAACTAGTCAATTCTCTAAAATACAGATTTAACATAATTTCAGTATATCGAAAGAAAATCAAATGTTGTGTTTTTGATTCCCAATTCCCGATATTTATGATCGCAGTAGTCTTATTCCGAAAACTTTCACTTCGTTGTAGACCAAAATTTTACACTTTTTTGTCTGTTTTTTTTTTTCTTAAAGTTCATTGAGTTTAAATTTTTAACACAAAAACACACACATGTACACGTTTCTTTTAATTGTTTATTTCAATAATCCAAACAACAAATGTTATTATCTTCTTTGTTGTTGTTGTACTACTACATACTCGAATATCTAATTAACAGTCTGGAAACATTTGTTTCTTTTTTTTTGTACTTTATAACGATATTTACTTGTTTTGTTTGAAATAAACCAAATAAGTATTTTTTTTACATATATTATAATAATTTTATGATAAATGTTTAACACAAATATTATTTATTAGATACGCTTTAAATAAAGCCCTCTCTGTGAATTACGGATCTTTACATGATCGTTTTGCACTCAGTAATGTCAACTATATATGGATCAAAATCAAGTGTCAATAAAGTATAATTAGGATTTTTCTTTGGAAAATTTGCAAAAAAAAATCTACAAGAATATTTTTTAAAACAAAATTAAGTTAAATTTTTGTTAATTCTCTAAGCTTTTTGCAAAAGCTCTGCAAAAAAAAGCTCTCACTAGTCATTACTTTTTATGCGCTCTAACAGTTTCTACTGACTCTTTGTTTGATTTTGAATGAATATTTTTTGAATGTGTGTTTTAATATTTTCTATTATTGTGCAGTATTTGAAATATTTTGAAAGATAAATTTGACCAGTACTAGTAACGTCTTGGAACTTAGCGCTTTGTTTTTGAACACAACTGGTTTGCAATTTAAAAAAATAATAAAAAAATTCAACAAAAAAATAGTGAACAAAAATTTCAAAAATAATGGTAATTTTATAAAAAAAAAGCTTTAATATAAATTCATAGTTATTGCATTAAGAAAAAAAACTAACGTAAATAACTTTGTGTTTTTTTATTCTCTTAAAACATGTCATTCTAAATATGGTGTTAAAATTGGGAGCTGTGTGATGGTGTTAAGTGTGTGTTCAATATTCATTTCGCATTTACGCGTTCTTTTTTTCTGTGTTTTCATTATGTGAATTATAAGTGATTCATGTAATAATTCTTTCTTTGTTGTTTGTTTTTTTATTGTTATTATTTCGTTATTGTTATATTTTATTGTTTGTTGTTATACTCGGCAAAAGTCAAGGACCTTTTTTACGTTGTTGTAAAGTTTTGTATGTAGAATGATAAAAAAATTAAACATACTCAAATGTTTGCTTCTTCTTTTAGTTACATATGTACCTACATTCATTTATATATTTCCATATGAATGCATACAGTGCAGCTAAAAATAATAAGTACAAACTAAATTTACATTATAGTATGTTATTTTGGATAATTTAGAAGACTATTCTATAGTTAAGACTATAGAATCTATAGTATAGACTATTTTACAGTTAGGCCTGTAGACTATTCCAGAGTCCAGACTATAGACTTTTTTATAGTCCAAACTATAGACTGTTCTATAGTCCAAACTATAGACTGTTCTATAGTCCAGTACTATAGACTATTCTATAGTCCAGTACTATAGACTATTCTATAGTCCAGTACTATAGACTATTCTATAGTCCAGACTATAGACTATTCTATAGTCCAGACTATAGACTATTCTATAGTCCAGACTATAGACTATTCTATAGTCCAGACTATAGACTA
>NC_060951.1:29180030-29184263 GCF_022045245.1 Lucilia cuprina
CTAGTCTATTCTATAGACTAGACTCTAGTCTATTCTATAGACTAGACTCTAGTCTATTCTGAAGACTAGACTCTAGTCTATTCTATAGACTAGACTCTAGTCTATTCTGAAGACTAGACTCTAGTCTATTCTGAAGACTAGACTCTAGTCTATTCTGAAGACTAGACTCTAGTCTATTCTATAGACTAGACTCTAGTCTATTCTATAGACTAGACTCTAGTAGATTAGACTAGAGTATATTCTGTAGTCCAGACAAAAATTAAAATTTTTTTCATATTCTTATCAAAGAACCATCCATTAAAAAGATATTATAGTTAAACTATTTAAAGGGGAATCACCCACTTTTAGAATTTTCTTTAATCACACTGTTAGGGAAATCCTTCTAATACTTTTAAGCCTAAACACATACACACAACATATAACAATTGTTATCTGATTGCCAACAAGTTGTGGTATAGTACGTATTAGACCCTTCCACAACCACAAATAAATTGTGTTTAGAGTTCTTATCTCTTAGAGACAACAAAAACAATAAAAAATATAAATTTTCAAGAAAAAAACTATCAGTGAATTTAGAATAAAGAATTCAAAATAAATAAACTTTTAAATGAAATTATAAAGTGTGCATGAAAAGTAATATTGTTTTGCTAAATTAATTAGTATCGTATTCGTAATGCTTCCATTGAAAAAATAGCAACAACAACAACATAAAAAACTACGAAAAAATGGCAACAAATTCAATGTTATTTGTGGCATTTTTTATTTTTTATATGTTTGTAGTTCCAAGATTTAGTCATGAGTATTCTAGTATTGTATTCAAAATATATTATTATGAAAAAAAAAAACTAATTGAGTTGAACTTAATTGTAAAAACACGAGCGGAAAAAAGATATTTGGGTTTAAAAAAAAAATTATTTAAATTGACACAAATGGAAAACATAATGTATTCAGTTAAAAATATCCTTCCTTCAGGTATACCTACGTATTTTTTTATTTTTAGATAAAAGTGGGTTTTGAGAAATGAAAAATTCTAAAGAGAACTTTATGGAAAAATATTTATGCACTTAAAGAAAATTTTCCAAAAATTGTATTTTAAAATAAATACTTTTTTTAATTAAAAAAGAGACAATGAAAATTTTTAAAATGTTTTCTTAAAAAAATTCTAGAAGTTTTCACTTTTTAATGAAAATTTTTTTTGTAATTTTTCTTCTTTAAAGAAACATTTTCAAAATATTTAAAAAAAAATTAAAAAAAATAGATTTTTAATAAAAAATATTGAAATTTTCACATTTATAAAAAATTTTCAAAATTTTATTTATTATAAAATTTATTATTATAATTATTATTATTATTTTTTTTTTTTGAGAAAATTTGTACAATTTATTGAAAATCCTTTTCTTTTTATATAAAATTTTTGAAATTTTTTGTTTTTTGTTTTTAATAGAAAATTTTTCGAAATTTTTTTTTTTTTTAAAGATTTTTTTTTTAAATTTTTATTGAAAAATTGTCCCTCTTTTATAGAAAAATTGCGAAATTTTCTATTTTTTATACAATTTTTTTATTAAATATTTTTCGAATATTTTTCTTTTGTATAGAAAATTTTCAAAATTTTTCTCTTTTTATTGAAAGTTTCCCGAATTTTCTATAGAAAAATTTCGAAATATTCTTTTTATTCTAGATCAATATTCGAAATTTCCTTTTCTTATAGAAAATTTTTCAGATTTTTTTTTTCTTTTTTATAGAAATATTCTTTTTGTTCTAGATCAATATTCGAAATTTCCTTTTCTTATAGAAAATTTTTCAGATTTTTTTCTTTTTTATAGAAAATTGTCTATTTTATAGCAATTTTTTATAATTTCGAAATTTTCTCTTCTTTACAGGTAATTTGATAAAATTTTCAAATTTTATAGAAAGAACATTGTTCTAATTTTTTTTCTCTTTATAAACAATTTTTCAAAATTTTCTCTTTTAAAAGAAAACTTTTCAAAAATTTCTATTTTTATTTAAATTTTTCAAAATTTTCACTTTTTATAAAAAAAATCTAAATTTTTTTTTTAAATAAATTTTTTCTAAAATTTCTCTTTTATAGATTTTTTTTAATTTCACCTTTTAAAGAAATTTTAGCTTTTCATAGAAAATTATTCAAAAAATTTCAATTTTTATTGAAATTTTTAAAATTTTTAATTTTTTATAGAAAAATTTTCAAAAATTTATCATTTTAAAAATTATTTAGAAATTTATCTTTTATTGAAATTTTTTTTAATTTTCTCTTTTTATAGAAATTTTTTTAAAAATTAACTTTTAAATAAAAATTTTTTGAAATATTTCTCTTTTATATATATATATATTTTTTTTAATTTTACTTTTTATAGAAAATTTTTAAAAAATGTATCTTTTAATAATAAAATTTAAAAAAGAATTGTATTTTTTATTGAAAAAATATACAAAAATGTATCTTTTATATAGAGCTTTTTAAAAAATGTCTTTTGTAGAAAATTTTTCACTTTTTATAAACAAATTTTCACTTCTGATAAAAAAAATTTAAAAAGTTTCACTTTTAATAGAAAATTAAAAAAAAAAATACTTTAGATAGAAAAATTAAAAAATGTCCTTTTTTATTGAAAATTTTTCAAAAAATTTTTTTCAAAAATTTCACTTTTTATAGAAAATTAAAAAAAATATCTCTTTACAAAGACAAATTTTAAAAATATTCCTTTTATAGAAAATTTTTTAAAAATGTATCTTTTTGAATTTTTAAAAATTTTTATTTTTATTAAAAAATGCTTAAAAATTCCTCTTTTTCAATAAAAAGTATTCTAAAAATGTCTCTTTTTATAGAAAATTGTTAAAAATTTTCATTTTTAAAGAAAAAATTTCACGTTTTCATTTCAGTAGGGTACCTTTGAAATTCCTTAAAAACGTTCACTTTTTAAACATAAATTTATGTGTTTTATTTTTTCTTCAATATTTAGAACAAATAAATCTGAACGTTTTGCAAAAAACGAAACGAAGAACAATATAAATAAACACATATAAATTATTTCTAAAAATAACAACTAAATTTTGTATTGTATTGAAAATTATAACACAACAACAATGTTGAAATGTACGAACATAATCTGACATCAAATGAAAAAGAAGAAGAACGAGTCATTCAAAGCTACCATATGACAAGAAAAAATACATATTTTAATATTTGTAATTAACCAAATATTTTCCTTGAAGGCTCATCCTTAAACCCACCGAATCTCCAACCAAAAATATCAAGACTTTAAATCAAAGTTTAAATCTCTTAATTCCTAATCGAATTTTCTCTCCATCTGGCATCTCACGCAAACATAAACACAAGTTTGCAAAGAATTAAAAAAAGTGAATATTGTTTTATTTTATTATTGTTATTTGTATGATATTATGGCTTTGTGTATATTATTAAATTAATAAAAGAAATAAACAATTAAAGTTTTTTTTTCATGTTTTGTTTTTTTTTTCTTCGTTTTGAGAAAAAGAGAAAAAATTTATTGTAAAGAATCAAAATTAATTTTCTTTGTACACACAGACTCACTTTAATACTATTGTATAGTATTGAGTTGTATTGAATGTATAGACGGACAGATAGACAGACACACGTTTTTATGGAAATTAAGACTTATGAATGCAAATATGTATGGAGGTACAGTGTTGAATATAATAAATGGACATGTTAGAAACTATTGAATGGTCTATAGTCTGAACTATAGAATAGGTTATAATTTGGACTATGGAAAAATCTATAGACTGGACTATAAAAAGTCTATAGTCTGGACTATAAAAAGTCTATAGTCTGGACTATAAAAAGTCTATAGTCTGGACTACAGAAAAGTCTATAGTCTGGACTACAGAAAAGTCTATAGTCTGGACTATAGAATAGTCTATAGTCTGGACTATAGAATAGTCTATAGTCTGGACTATAGAATAGTCTATAGTCTGGACTATAGAATAGTCTATAGTCTGGACTATAGAATAGTCTATAGTCTAGACTATAGAATAGTCTATAGTCTGGACTATAGAATAGTCTGTAGTCTGGACTATATCAAATTCTACAGTCTAGACTATCGAATAGTCTATAGTCTGGACTATAAAATAGTTTATAGTCTAGACTAAAGAATAGTCTATAGTCTGGACTATAGAATAGTCTATAGTCTGGACTATAGAATAGTCTATAGTCTGGACTATAGAATAGTCTATAGTCTGGAC
>NC_060951.1:29184363-29311203 GCF_022045245.1 Lucilia cuprina
CTATAGAATAGACTAGTGTCTAGTCTATAGAATAGTCTATAGAATAGACTAGTGTCTAGTCTATAGAATAGTCTATAGAATAGACTAGTGTCTAGTCTATAGAATAGTTTATAGAATAGACTAGTGTCTAGTCTATAGAATAGTCTATAGAATAGACTAGTGTCTAGTCTATAGAATAGTCTATAGAATAGACTAGTGTCTAGTCTATAGAGTAGTCTATAGAATAGACTAGAGTCGTCTAGTCTATAGAATAGACTAGAGTCTAGTTTTTAATCATTTTAATAAATTAAAATTTCCGTTAATTAAAAAATCCCAATTTCCAATCAGTTTAAATGATTGACAAAAACTCTCAAAAATCTTAACATAAAAAACAACTAAATGAATTCCACGTGTTTTTCCCTAAAACAAACCATCATGTATCTCCTCCCTTTCATTGTTGTTTACAAAAAAAGAAAATTTCTAAATATTTTTTTTTATATTTGTAAACGTGTTATAAACACTTAATAAGGCGTCTTAATACTGGCAAACAATTTTCACAACAAACACAACAATAACAAAAAAAAACAAAAAGACAAAACAATTTGAATGGACTGGTCATACAAACATCTATACTAAATCATAAAATTTCTTGATAACGTTTTAGAGAAGTTGTTGTGGAAAACCAAAATAATTATCTTTAGTTATAATCATAATGATATTCATAGTTTTTCCGCACTTAACTTTCTATCTCTCTCTCTTGCTCATTCTCTTTACATTTTAATGTAATAAAGTCTTGTTAAAGTGTAAATAAGAGGAGGAAGAGGTACGAAACATAAATAAAACTAAAACAAAATTATACAACGTCCTTGAAGAGTCGAGTTTTAGTTAGTTAGTTAATAACTAAAATAACTGACTAACTAACTAACAAAAAAATATGTATAGTTTTTATTATGGTTTTAGTTAGTTTATATGTATAAAAACTGGTACAAAAAATTAAATAAATACTTATAGTTTAAATTGTACATTTTCTGTTAGTTACGATGAGAGTTAATTGTAATTGTAGTGGTTGTTAGACCGATGTCAGTGATGGGTAATAAAATAGAGTGAGTACTTATTGTACCTAGAATAATGAGAACTTTACCTGTTGAAATTAATTAATTTAGATGGTATGTGTTTTGTGAGAATAATTTGGACCATGGAGTAGTCTATAGTCTGGACTATAGAACAGTCTACAGTCTGGACTATAGATAAGTCGATAGCCTGGACTATAGAGAAGTCTATAGTCTTGACTATTGAGAAGTCTATAGTCTGGACTAGATATAAATCTTTAATCTTGTCTGAACTATTTTGTAGTCTTTGTTGACTAGGTAGTAGTCTATAGTCTATACTATAGGGAAATATATATTCCGGACAAGTCTATATTCTAAACTATAGAGAAGTCTATAGTCTGGACTACATGTAAATCTGTAATCTGGTCTGAACTGTGTTGTAGTCTAAATGGACTATGTAGTAGACTATAGTCTGGATTATAGAGAAGTCTATAGTCTGTACTACATATACATAAGTGGTCAAAAGAGAAGTCTACAGTCTAGACTATAGAATAGTCTTTAGTCTGAACTAAAGCACAGTTCATAGTTTGGATAATACTCTGGACTATAGGAAAGTCTATAGTCTGGATTATGTAGTAGTTTATAATCTGGTCTATAGAGAAGTCTACATCTGTACTGTGGAGAAGTCTATAGCCTGGACTATATAGTCTTTTAATCTATAATCTGGTCTATGTGGACTATGTAGTAGTCTATAGTCTTGACTACAGGGAAGTCTATATTCTGGACAAGTCTATATATAGTCTGGACCATAGAGAAGTCTATAGTCTGTACTATAGCAAAGTCTGTAGTCTGCACTATAGAGAAGTCTATAGTCTGTATTATAGAGAAGCCTATAATTTGGATTATAGAGCAGCCTATAGTCCGGACTGTAGAGAAGCCTATAGTCTGGGCTATAGAGAAGCCTATAAGTCTGGACTATAGAAAAGCCTATAAGTCTGGACTATAGAGAAGTCTATAGTTTGGACTATAGAGAAGTCTATAGTCTGGACTTTAGGGAAGTCTATATTCTGTACAATGTAGAAATATATTGCCTGGATTATAGAGAAGCCTATAGTCTGTACTAGATATACATAAGTGTATAATCTGGTCTAAAGAGAAGTCTACAGTCTAGACTATAGAGTAGTCTTTAGTCTGAATTAAAGCAGAATTCATAGTTTGGATAATAGGGTAGTCTTTAATATGACCTATAGGAAAGTGTGTAGTCTGGTCTTAAGTCTGGACTACAGATAAGTCTATAATCTATAGTCTAAACAATAGCACAATTTATAGTTTGGAGTTAATAGTCTGGACTATAGTTAATACTATCTGTAGCCTGTAGAATTGAGTAGTCCATAGTCTCGACTATAGAGTAGTCTATAATATGGAATATAGATTAGTCTATAGAACTATTCAAATAAGGAAACATTCTTATTCAAATCTTATAAAGAAAATGAAGACATTTTTGAAAATCGTATGACTTTGTGGTTTTACTATGGACTTAAGGAAAAAAATATATCTTTGTGAAATTTTGGAAATTTCACCTTGAATTGTGTCTTAATCTAATTGCTATACGATGTAGCTTATAAACTTAAAAAAAACACCTTTTAATTCAATACCTGGTTTAAGATTTTAAACGTAATTTTATAATCTCCTTATTGTACTAACAAATTCGCGGGTAGAAATATTTTCCGCTGTTTTATGGTCCTATTTCATTTCTCTAGTCAATTGTTTTCACTAATCCTTTTACTAACACTACCAACCACTAACAAATCACTAATTAAAAAAAAAAAATACTTTTAATTTCAATTCTAACAACCCCCTCAAGAAAAAGTACCTTTATAAGAAATAGTTCATCAAACCTGATTCTGGTACTTGCGAGTACGAGTACGTACTCACATTTTTATGCACGTACATACTTTTCGTATTAGAGTGTTTGTTAGTATATATTATGAATAAAAATAATATTAGTTAGTGGTGGTGTTTGTGATAATAGTAATCATGTTTTATTTTTTTTTTACATTTTCGTTCTAATTTTTTTGTTATTTTTTCCTCGTCTCGCTTTTTTTATTGTAAATTATTTACTACACATAGACTTTATTCGTCAATTTGTTAGAGTTTGGACTAGACAAAGTTTTTTGTTTTTTTTTTGTTTCATGTTTTATTTGTTTAATTTTATTTGCTTAGAAACGTATTTAAACATTATTTAAGAACCATATGATTTAATGCAATTTGTTATTTTGTCTTCTTCTTGTTGGTTCTGTGTTGTGTAGTGTTTGTTTTTTTTTTTTTCGTATTTTATTTTTGATTTCTTATTCTAAAATGAGAGTGAGAAGTGGGAGATTGATGGGTGCTACAGAGAGAATGACAAGAATAATATTAAGGCTTGCCAGATTATTTTAAATGGAAAATTTTATTAACTCTTTAACGTCAACATCCTATTATGCTATTGTTTGGGCTATATAACTGACTATATCCCAGATTATAGAATATATCACGTTCTAGGCTACACTAGAGACGAAAGTATAATTTATTATAGATATGTTCTAGTTCAGTTATAGGTTAGTTCCACATTAGTTCTAGTCTGATCAGTTCTAGTTTAGTTCTTCTTCGGTTCTAGTTCAGTTCTATTTGAGTTCAAGTTGAGTTCTACTTCAGCTCTAGTTCAGTTCTAGTTCAGTTCTAGTTTAGTTCTAGTTCAGTTCTAGTTCAGTTCTAGTTCAGTTCTAGTTCAGTTCTAGTTCAGTTCTAGTTCAGTTCTAGTTCAGTTCTAGTTCAGTTCTAGTTCAGTTCTAGTTCAGTTCTAGTTCAGTTCTAGTTCAGCACTAGTTCAGTTGTAGTTCAATTCTAGTTCAGTTCTAGTTCAGTTCTAGTTCAGTTCTAGTTTAGTTCTTTTTTAGTTCAGTTCTAGTTCAATTCAGTTCTAGTTCAGTTCTAGTTAAGTTCTAGTTTACCTCTACTTCAGCTCTAGTTCAGTTCTTCTTCAGTTCTAGTTCAGTTCTAGTTCAGTTCTAGTTCAGTTCTAGTTTAGTTCTAGTTCAGTTCTAGTTCAGTTCTAGTTCAGTTCTAGTTCAGTTCTAGTTCAGTTCTAGTTCAGTTCAGTTCTAGTTCGGTTCTAGTTCTATTCTAGTTCAATTCTAGTTCAATTCTAATTCAGTTCTTTTTCAGTTCTAGTTCATTTCTAGTTCAATTCTAATTCAGTTCTTTTTCAGTTCTAGTTAAGTTCTAGTTCAGCTCTACTTCAGCTCTCTAGTTCAGTTCTAGTTTTGCACTAGTTCTGTTCTAGTTCAATTCTAGTTCAGTTCTAGTTTAGTTGTTTTTTAGTTCAGTTCTAGTTCAATTCTAGTTAAGTTCTAGTACAGTTCTAGTTCAGTTCTAGTTCAGTTCTAATTCAGTTCTAATTCAGTTCTAGTTCAGTTCTAGTTCAGCTCTACTTCAGCTCTAGTTCAGTTCTTCTTCAGTTCTTGTTCAGTTCTAGTTCAGTTCTAGTCAGTTCTTGTTTAGTTCTAGTTCAGTTCTAGTTCATTTATAGTTTAGTTCTACTTCAGTTCTAGTTTAGTTCTAGTTTAGTTCTAATTCAGTTCTAGTTCAGTTCTTTTTCAGTTTAGTTCTAGTTAAATTCTAGTTCTGTCCTAGTTTAGTTCCAATTTCAGTTCTTTTCATTCAGTTCAGCTTCAATTCTTGTTCAGTTTTGGATCAAGTCCAATTGTGTACTAAATTATTTCCAATATGGAAACTGCCACTATGAATGTGTTGCACCTGCAATTTTCATAACGCTGGCAACGCTGTATTATACTAAAAACTCGGATAAGGTAAATGAGAATGATTAAGTGAATGCAAGCGAGTAAAGGAATAAAAAGAGAAACAATAATAAAAATAAAACATTTCTACATTACGAAACAACAAAATACATATATAGAAGAAATAAACACACACACAAACAAACAATAATAGCTACATCATCAAACATATAATTACAACAACAGCGAAAAGTATAAAGAAAAGATACATAGATACTCTGATAGATATGTATACAATTGGTTTTACTTACGAAAGTGAGTACAAAACAATGAGTTGGAGAATGGTTGGATGATTTTTTTCTCTTTCTCTCTTTTTTTTGTGTTTTTCCGTTTCCATGTGTTTTTTTTATAAAAATGTTCTTGTGTGTGTGAGAGTGTATCTGTGAGTTTTTATTTAATATTTTCTTTAGTTCATACTACTTGATTTGTCAAACGTTAATTCAGTTTAGTTGTGCTGTATTGCACTCACACTGCGCTGCGCTCGCTCACTACTTAATACTACTGCTCTAAACTCTTTAATACACGCAACAATACCGCGCGGAGCTTTTTTTTTAAAGAAAAAAATAATAATAAATTAAAGAAAAAATTGAATTTAATTTCAATTATAAGAAACAGATTTTGATTTTTTGTTATTCAAATACGCTCTTTATTGTTTTTTTGTCTTAATATGAATTAAAATTATAAAAAAAGAAAACATAATTTCCATATTAACTAAAAACGAGGTTTGACAACAAAGTTTTTTTTTTCTACTTCTTCTTTATTATTTACTTTATTTAATTATAATGAAATAGTACAAAAAAAAAGAAAATTTACAAAAAATATAGTTTTTTATCTTAAAAAAATTTTAAATAAATTTAAAAATTAAAAACAAAAAATATGATGAAATATTTTAAATAATAAAAAAATGTAAAAAAAGTGACCGTGATTTTGTAAAAAAAAAAAATTGTGTAAATTTGTTCTTTCTCAGAATTTTTAAACAAAACAATGTGTTTTTTTTTTGTTGTTGTTGATTTTTAATAATTTCTTTTTAATCTCTTCTTTTTTCTTTTTTCAAAGCTTAAAGCAAAAAATCCATAAATCTAATTAAAATCAACAAGAAAAAAAGAAAAACTTTTCTTTTTTCCTTAAAGTGAACAAAAAAAAATTAAACGAATATATTTTTTAAAACGAACTACGAAAATATTTATAAAAAATATATATAAAAAAAACGACTTTGAAAAACGAAAATTTCCCTGAAATCATAACTCAAGCCCGTTAAGTTGTTGTAGGAACATTTTTGTAAAGAAAAACCCCAAATAAAATTTATTTGGTTGGGAATGTATGTTTTTAATTTGTAATAATAATTTTTACAATAATTTTATATTTTAATTTAAAAAATTCATTCATATTTGTTTGTGCTATTCTTATTTTTTTTATTCTAATTTAATTTTCCCCAAAAAAAAAAAAAACTACAAAAAAACTTATGTAATTATAATTATGTTTGTTTAGTTGTTCGTTCGTTCATTCGTTTGTCTGTCTATATATTCCTACACTTCTCTAAAATAAAAAATAAAATCATTTTTAATATTATGGTTTAATCATTTCGTCTAAAATAAATAAAATAATAGAAAAGTAAAATTTTTAACGTTATATAGAAAATATTTATATAAAACTCATGTCTCGATCCCTTTTACCATCAATGTTCTCATTATTTTACTCTTTATCTACTCTCCCTCTCACTCTAGTTCATTCATTGTTTCATTCTCTAGTCTAAAATCAAGAACACAAAAAAATATTTATACTAGTGCCTTACTCTTCCCCTTTCGTCTCATACAGTTTTTCCGCTCGCGATCAAATTTATTTTACATGAGTTTAAGTGTGCTGCCACATGATTATGATGACAAATCATCGTCATCAGTAAATATTAAACAAAAATATATTCAATATAAGTCATAATTATTTAAAATTTATTTAAATAAATGATGTACTAAATTTTGTTAATATATAATAAAAATAAATTATAAAGTCTTAATATAGTTTTAGTTTAGTTATAGTTCGGTAATACAGTTAAGTTCTAATACTAGTTCAGTAATAGACAAATTTACACTACAAATTAAGTTTTACCTTATTTGCAAATAAGTTTGTGTAGTTCTAGTACAGTGATTGTTTAGTTCTAGTTTTCGTTCTGTTCTATTTCAGTTCAACTTTAGTTCTACTTTAATTCTATTTCAGTATTATTAAAATTTTCAGTATATTTCAATATTTCAATACAATTTCAATTCTATTTCAGTTCTAATTCAGTTCAAGTTCAGTTCTAGTTCAATTCTAGTTCAGTTCTAGTTCAGATCTAGTTCAGATCTAGTTCAGTTCTAGTTCAGTTCTAGTTCAGCTCTAGTTCAGTTCTAGTTCAGTTCTAGTTCAGTTTTACTTCAGTTCTAGTTCAGTTCTAGTCCAGTTCTAGTTCAGTTCTAGTTCAGTTCTAGTTCAGTTTTACTTCAGTTCTAGTTCTAGTTCAGTTCTAGTTCAGTTCTAGTTCAGTTCTAGTTCAGTTCTAGTTCAGTTCTAGTTCAGTTCTAGTTCAGTTCTAGTTCAGTTCTAGTTCAGCTCTAGTTCAGTTCTAGTTTAGTTCTAGTTCAATTCTAGTTCAATTCTAGTTCAATTCTAGTTCAGTTCTAGTTCAATTCTAGTTCAATTCTAGTTCAATTCTAGTTCAGTTCTAGTTCAGATCTAGTTCAGTTCTAGTTCAGCTCTAGTTCAGTTCTAGTTCAGTTTTACTTCAGTTCTAGTTCAGTTCTAGTCCAGTTCTAATTCAGTTCTAGTTCAGTTTTACTTCAGTTTTACTTCAGTTCTAGTTCAGTTCAAGTTCAGTTCTAGTTCAGTTCTAGTTCAGTTCTAGTTCAGTTCTAGTTCAGTTCTAGTTCAGTTCTAGTTCAGTTCTAGTTCAGTTCTAGTTCAGTTCTAGTTCAGTTCTAGTTCAGTTCTAGTTCAGTTCTAGTTCAGTTCTAGTTCAGTTCTAGTTCAGTTCTAGTTCAGTTCTAGTTCAGTTCTAGTTCAGTTCTAGTTCAGTTCTAGTTCAGTTCTAGTTCAGTTCTAATTCAGTTCAAGTTCAGTTCTAGTTCAGTTCTAGTTCAGTTCTAGTTCAGCTCTAGTTCAGTTCTAGTTCAGTTCTAGATCAGTTCTAGTTCAATTCTAGTTCAGTTCTAGTTTAGTTCAAGTTCAGTTTTAGTTCAGTTCTAGTTCAGTTCTAGTTCAATTCTAGTTCAGTTCTAGTTAAATTCTAGTTCAGTTCTAGTTCAGTTCTAGTTCAGTTCTAGTTCACTTCTAGTTCAGTTCTAGTTCTGTTCTAGTTCAGTTCTAGTTCATTTCTAGTTCAGTTCTAGTTCATTTTTAGTTCAGTTCTAATTCCGTTCTAGTTCTAGTCCTAGTTCAGTTCTAGTTAAGTTCTTGTTCTAGTCCAGTTCTAGCTCAGACCTAGTTCAGTTCTAGTCCAATTCTAGTTCAGTATATTGCGCAGAACTAGAATTGGACTAGAATTGAACTAGAACTGAACTAGAACTGAACTAGAACTGAACTAGAACTGAACTAGAACTGAACTAGAACTGAACTAGAACTGAACTAGAACTGAACTAGAACTGAACTAGAACTGAACTAGAACTGAACTAGAACTGAACTGGAACTGAACTAGAACTGAACTAGAACTGAACTAGAACTGAACTAGAACTGAACTAGAACTGAACTAGAACTGAACTAGAACTGTTCTAGAACTGAACTAGAATTGAACTAGAACTGAACTAGAATTGAACTAGAACTGAACTAGAAATGAACTAGAACTGATCTAGAACTGAACTAGAACTAAATTAGAACCGAACTAGAAGTAACCAAGAACTGAACTAGAACTGAACTAGAAATTAACTAGAACTCAACTAGAACTCAACTAGGACTGAACTATAACTGAACTAGAACTGAACTATAACTGAACTAGAACTGAACTAGAACTGAACTAGAACTGAACTAGAACTGAACTAGAACTGACCTGGAACTGAAGTAGAACTGAACTAGAACTGAACTAGAACTGAACTAGAACTGAACTAGAACTGAACTAGAACTGAACTAGAACTGAACTAGAACTGAACTAGAACTGAACTAGAACTGAACTAGAACTGAACTAGAACTGAACTAGAACTGAACTAGAACTGAACTAGAACTGAACTAGAACTGAACTAGAACTGAACTAGAACTGAACTAGAACTGAACTAGAACTGAACTAGAACTGAACTGAACTAGAACTGAACTAGAACTGAACTAGAACTGAACTAGAACTAAACTAGAACTAAAGTAGAATTGAATTTGAAGTGAATTAGAACTGAACTAGAATTGAACTAAAACTGAATTAGAACTGAACTAAAACTGAAATAGAACTAGCCTAGAACAGAACTAGAAATGAACTAGAACTGAGCTAGAACTAAAATAGAACTGATCTAGAACTGAACTAGAACTAAACTACAACTGCATAATAACTGGACTACAACTGAACGTCAAATTAACTAGAACGGAATTAAATAGAACTAAATATGATCATACTTATAAGTGAACTGAATAATATTAAAAATTAATCCTAGGCAAAAGCTTTCTTCTAAAGACATCGATCGAAAATTAATTTATATGACTGTAGGGTATCATAAGCACGGGTTTGATAGACATTGTTAATGCATAACAACAATAATTTATCATAACCATGTTTGTATACATAAATACATATTTGTATGTATGTATAATGTTGTTGTTGCTACTATTATTTACTACAAGTATTTTAAATTTCACTAATAATTTACTCATTTACCTTAATGAAAAATAGCAAAAATAAAAAAACTACACACTTATTTACATGTGTGTATAGTTTTGCGATTATTATGAGTGTGAGTAAATTTACCGTTTCTTTTTTTCCCTCTACTCTTAATTTTTTTTATTGTTTTTATACATATTTTATTGTAAATTATATTTAATGTATGATTTTTTCATAGATACATTTTTTTTGTAAAATACAAAGAAAGAGGCAAAAAAAATAAACAACAAATGCCACAAAACAACATTGGGAAATTGCAAATTATACTATAAATATCATGTAAAAAAACAACAACAACTACTAAAATGTAATATACATTTGTTGTAATATATGTATGTATGTATCTATGTATGTTCTTTTTGTTGTTGTTGTTGTAATAGTAGTATAATATTGTATTTAACTGCACATGTGCTGCAACTACTATAACCATGGTCTGTTAGTAAATTGTAAAAACAAAAACAGCAACAATAATAAAATACGAGATATAAAACTATTGTACATACTAATTTTACTTTTCTTTTTTTTACTTTTTTTCTTCTTCTATTTCTAATACTTTTCCTCTCTTTACTTCACCTGCTGTTTGTTTTTATTTTCTTTTTACAAATTCTCTTCCTCTTTATAATTTACCGTTTCTTTTTCTTTTTTGGTTTAATTTTTGTTAAGATTTAACAAAAACCAACTAACCAAGCTAAGCAGCTGATTTTATTCCATTAGTTTCATTGCATATTTTATTTTCTTTTATAGTTATTGTTAATTTAAAACAATAACTACAAGTAATGCAATTTACTTGTACAAAAAAAAAACTAAGAAACGCAATAGTTGCTAACATTAATTTCCCTATTCTAACTCTCTCTCTATCTCTTTCGCTCGTTCCCACTAAACTCTCTACCCTTAAATAGTATTCTTGCATAGTTTGTTTGTTTTTTTGTCATTATTGCTGTCATTGTTGCTGTTGTCGTTTTTCTTTGCAAATAGTAGTATATACATATGTACTTAGTAGTAGCAGTACAAAGATGACCTAAATTTTTCCTCTTTTTCAACCATGTTGCCTGTTTTACTATTATTTTGGTTACATTGTTACTACAAATGTTTTTTTATGCAAAACTAATAACAAAAATAACAACAGCTATTAATATTAGATATTGTTGTTATTAATGTAACAAAAAGAAGCAGCTGAAAAAAAATAGTTTGTCTTTCTATATAATCGTGACCTAATTGTAAAAATATGGCTTCTTACAAAAAGAAAAACATACACATTTTCCAAAATAACAATATGCAACAAATATTAAAATATTGCAAAAGGCACTTTAAACAAATCAGAAAAAAATATTAATTAACAGGCATTAAACAATAGGTAAGACTACAGTTTAGAATTTCAGCTAGATTATGGTTCAAGTGATAGACAGTCTATAGGTTAGATCATAATCCTGACTGTATAATACACTATAGCCCAGACTAAGGACTACACTATAATCCAAACTGTATATTAGACTATAGTTAAGAACATAAACTTAACTATGGTACAGACTATAGTATAGATTAGACTGCTATGCTATATGATGTACTATTCTTCAAACTATGGGCTTCTAGAACTGAACTTTTAATGAACTTTAACTGAAATAGAACTAAACTAGAACTGAACTAGAACTGAACTACAACTGAACTAGAACTGAACTAGAACTGAACTAGAACTGAACTAGAACTGAACTAGAACTGAACTAGAACTGAACTAGAACTGAACTAGAACTGAAGTAAAACTAAACTAGAACTGAACTAGAACTGAACTAGAACTGAAGTAGGACTGATGTAGAACTGAACTAGAACTGAACTAGAACTGAACTAGAACTGAACTAGAACTGAACTAGAACTGAACTAGAACTGAACTAGAACTGAACTAGAACTGAACTAGAACTAGAACTGAACTAGAACTGAACTAGAACTGAACTAGAACTGAACTAAACTAGAACTGAACTACAACTGAACTAAACTAGAACTGAACTAGAACTGAACTAGAACTGAACTAGAACTGAACTAGAACTGAACTAGAACTGAACTAGAACTGAACTAGAACTGAACTAGAACTGAACTAAACTAGAACTAAACTAGAACTGAACTAAAACTGAACTAGAACTGAACTAGAACTGAACTAGAACTGAACTAGAACTGAACTAGAACTGAACTAGAACTGAACTAGAACTGAACTAGAACTGAACTAGAACTGAACTAGAACTGAACTAGAACTGAACTAGAACTGAACTAGAACTGAACTAGAACTGAACTAGAACTGAACTGAACTACAACTGAACTAGAATTGAACTAAGACTGAATTAAAACTAATCTAGAACTGAACTAGAACTGACCTAGAACTAAACTAGTACTGAACTAAAAATGGACTAGAATTCTTATTGTTGCTCTTCATTCGAATTTGGGAAACCCCTGTTTATTATTAAAAAAACTCCTTAATAATTGACATTTTTTTGGTTTATGACTACATTCATTTTGATTACAAATCTCATCCTGCTGTATTTTCCCCGACAATACCTGTTGCTATTTAATCATCATCTTCTTGTTGTAGTTGTTGCCCAATGTTTTTTTTTTTTTTTTTTTTTTTATATATATATATATATTATAAATCTATAAATTATTTTACCACACTCGCCTGCTTCACAATCTGACACCTCATCATCTTGTATTATATTGTGGTCAATTTCTATTATGGGGGTTTGTTGTCATAATAAACCTTCTTTCTAATCTAGAATATTTATATGTATGTATATTTGTTTGTATATATTATTACTTTTTTTTTTTGCTTTAAAATAATAAACATTTTAATTTATTTTTAAAGTAATCTCGCTCTGTGGTCTTTAGATATTTTAGAAAAAAAAAAGAAACATGAATCATTTCTATAGACTTTTAACAATTGATGTGATGAGGGGGGAAGGATGCTGAATGAAAAGAAAATTATAAATAAATATTAATTGGGTTGGGTTCGAATAATTAAAAAGGATTCATTTAAACGTAAAGTTTTTAAAAAATTTGCATTGTCTCTATATAAACACATAATTATGAATCAGCTGATATGTTTCATTCGAACATTTAGTATTGACAACTTGCTCTTTTCCAGCTGATATTAAAAATAATGTGTTCACTTTTTTAATTGCATACTTTTTTATAAACAATAGTTTTTTATAATTTTAATGCAAATTATATACAAAAAGGATTTTTACTTTTCACTTATACTTTTGTTACTTCTTCCCTTAGTAATACTTCCCTTTGTATACTTTGTTTTTTTTTTTTTCAATAAAAATTTAATTAAATTTTTATGATGACCAAACAGCACAAAACAGCTTCTTTATATAATAAACATCATTTATTTATTTTCAATACAATATTTGTTTTTTTTTCTTCTTTTGTATATTTACATAAATAACTCTATTTTTAAAACCCCTATTTATGATTATTTTACAATAATTGACCTCCATAATTCTAAAATAAACTCTTCATATGTAAATAAATTGTTAAGATAATTCAAAGATTTTTAGTTTAGTATTTTGGGAAATTTAATTAAATTCATAAATTGTTTGTTCCGTTTTTATTCGCTTTGGCGTTAACGCCCTTTTTTGTGAAAAAGCTCATTGAAATCTTTACGTTTTTGTGTGTGTGTGTGTATGTATGTGATAAGATTGCACATTTCTGTTTGTTTTTTTTTTTTTTTTTTTTTTTTTTTTTTTGTATAAAAAAAGTCTTTTTTTGGAATTTCTTTTTTAAAAAGGGTTACAAAATTGAGCTTAGTGATAATGACAGATATACATAGATTAGGATCAAGCAATTTTGTGTCTGTAGAAGAGCAAAATATCACCAAAAAGACTGAACTATAGTTTAGACTGGAGACTACGCTCTATACCATAATCTAGGTTTAGTCTATATATGTAGTAAACTTTAAAATTCTAATTATACTAGGCTATAAAATATACAAACTATTAGAGCTAATCCACAATTTAGCTAAAATTTTATTCTAGAATTAAACTAAAATTAGAACTGAACTAAAACTGATAATAACTGAACTATAAATGAACTAAAAGTGAACTAAAACAGAACTTGAACTAAACTAGAACTGAACTAGAACTGAACTAGAGCTGAACTAGAACTGAACTAGAACTGAACTAGAACTGAACTAGAACTGAACTAGAACTAGATCTGAACTAGAACTGAACTAGAACTGAACTAGAACTGAACTAGAACTGTACTAGAGTTGAACTAGAACTGAACTAGAACTGAACTAGAACTAAACTAGAACTGAACTAGAACTGAACTAGAACTAAACTAGAACTGAACTAGAACTGAACTAGAACTGAACTAGAACTTATTCGTTGAAGGTCTATGACGTTATTAACAAATTATGAAAACATATAATTATATTTATTACACATTTATATTTACTAAAAATATTACTGAACTAGAACTAGAACTGAACTAGAACTGATCTAGAACTCAACTAGAACTAAACTAGAACTGAACTAGATCAGAACAAGAACTGAACTAGAACTGAACTAGAACTGAACTAGAACTGAACTAGAACTGAACTAGAACTGAACTAGAACTGAACTAGAACTGAACTAAAACTGAACTAGAACTGAACTAGAACTGAACTAGAACTGAACTAGAACTGAACTAGAACTGAACTAGAACTAGAACTGAACTAGAACTGAACTAGAACTGAACTAGAACTGAACTAGATCTGAACTAAAACTGAACTAGAACTGAACTAGAACTGAACTAGAACTAAACTAGAACTGAACTAGAACTAAATTTGAACTGAACCAAAACTAAACTAGAACTAAATGAAACTTTAAACTAAAAAATTATCAAATTATTCGTTGAGGGTCTATGACGTTATTAAAAAATGATGAAAAACATATAATTTTATTTATCACACATTTATATTTACGATAAGATTACTTAAATTATGAAATTTTTAATAAAACGAATACCAACTAGCAGCAGTTTCACTACAGCGAAAAAAAAGTGAAACGAAAAATTTTCCATGTAAATTATATAAGAAAATTATATAAAAAAACTCACAAGAAACTGACAAATTTAAATGTTAAACCTTAATCATTTATAACATTTTATTGTAAAAGCTTTAAATGTTTATATTATTTTTTAGTAAATTTACGTAAATAACATGAAAAAATTTCATTGTTAATAGTTAAATAAATAAAAATTTTACTAATTTTGTAAATATTCTTTGTATTTATCTTTGCAGAAATCTAAAAGAATTATAACTCTAACTAAGAGTAGAATTATACCTTGGAAACAGCAGTTTTCTAAAGCTGATTAGTGAACAACAACAACAGCAACTACAAGAAAAGCAAAGCAACAACTAACGAAATTAAAAGAAAAACTCCTCCTAACAACAAAACCAAAAAAAGCAAAGAAACGGGCAAATATGAAGATATTTTAAAGAATTAAAAAAAGGAGCAGTAAAACATCCTACTAAACAACATCAAAAACGAATTAACAAACATTTGCTACTACTCACATATACAACAACAAAAACAACAATAACTGAAGAGAAATTTGTTTGCAACAAACACTTTGTTATTTTGTTTTGTTTATTTTTTGATAAAAAAAGAACTTAACGTTAAAAGGGAATTTATTAATTAAAATTCTTAGGCAATTAATTGCTGACAAAATACTTTTTTTAAAGGAATAAAAAACACACGTCAAGCAATGCTTAATATAACAAATATTAAAACAACCAAAACATAACGTTAAATGTTTTCTTAAATTTTCTTTTTGTATTTTGTTTTCTTTTGTACAACTTGTTTCTTTTAACCATTTGTTTTTTTGTTAACAACAATTTTTATTTGCTTAACTGAAAAAAAACAACAAGAAGAAGAAGAACACAGCAGCAACAACAATTGAAATAATGAAAACATATTATTAAAGAAAAGAATTGAAACAACAACTATTATTTGTTTAAAAAAAACGTTGTTTTTTTTTGGCTTTAACCACTAGAGATTTTGGCAAAAGACAAAAAAAGTATTGTTTTGTTGTATTAAACCAAAGAAGATTTTGCGGAAAAACTTTGTTGTATGTTTTGATGAAAAAACAATGTTGTCATTACATCTAAGAGTATTTAAGGAAAATGATTTGCTAAACATGCAATCTTACAACATAAACTCAGGAGCTACCAGCAACAACGGCGCTTGTTTACCAGCTGCCCCTAAAACTGCTGCACCAGGAGTTCAGTTGTCTTACAACGTAACAAGTGTTGCCTTAGCAGCTTTGGATACAGTTGTAGCTCTTCATTTGGCTGAAACAGTTCAATACGAGGAATAAATCTTTAGCAAAAACAAAAAAAAAATTAAACAACTTTAAAACAAACAAAACAACAACAACATTATAACATTAAAAGCAAAACTCTTGAAAAAAAACGTTAAGAAAAGCAGCAACACACTTTGTAGAAGAAGAAGAATAAGCAGAAAATTCAATGTTCTAGCAAAATTTAGCGTTAAAAACACAACATTTTTACACACCAACAACAACAACTTAAAACCCCAGAGAAATATAAAAGTAAAACATTAAGCATACCACGTTTATCCTTTAACAACAACAAAAGTCAGAGTGTTTTTCCAATTGTTTTAATTACAAAACCAAACAACAGTTTTCAAAAGTTTCTCTCTCTCTCTCTTCGCTAACAAAACCAAAACAAAGGAAATAATAGTAACTCGATTAATAAAACAAATTCTTGTACTAAAGGGAAGGAAGACAAAGTTAAGCTTTTAATTTTTTGGCAAAATAACGGTAAGTTAATTGTTTTTTAAATTATACTTTATAAAAACAAATATCTATTCTTAACCCTTTACAAACACTTAAGGTCCTATTTGCCATTTGTTGTTTCAAAATTTCTTTCCAAAAAAATAATCAAAACATTAACTACAATTACCAAAAATTAAATTTAAAACAATTTCCCTTAAAGCTTTTTTATTTCTATTACAATAATATTAAGGCTTTAAATATTTTTAAATTGTTACATAATTATTTTTTTTTCTTCATTCATTTAATTTTAAGTTTTATTTATAAATAAAATAACATTTTGGTTCGTTTTTTGTTTATTGTTGTAGTTGTTTTTGTTTAATTTGACTTTTGGCTATTGTAAGTTGAAAAGAGATAGTTTTTCTATACAAATTTGGCTTTTAAATTGTTGAATTGAAAAATTGCAAAGGACTTTAAGTTTTATTTGAAATCTATTAAACTAATTTTGTTTGTTTTCCAAATTTTATTTTGTGTTTTCTGTTTTCTTACTCATTTTGTAAAAGTAGTGTTTTTTTTTTAAATAACTGTTCTATTGAGAAACAACGTTAATTGAAGATTTAACCTATTCAAAATTTAAAAAAAGCTTTTAAAATATAAAAAAATTCTTTTTAAAGTCTTTACAACAGTTTTAAAGAGTTTTAGTTGAAAAATCCACAAGCTTTTTCTAGAGAACTTTACCTTTCTTTTGTAAGTTTATTTCGTAAATAAAAATCCTTAAAAAATCGTCTTTCTTAAGCTTAAGATAAATTTTTTTCAAAACATTCTGTTTGAGCTTTAAAAAACAAAGTTTTTATAAAAAACTTTAAAAAGATTTTGATATCTTTTGAATTTTCCAATTTTTTACATATTTATTCAAAAAGTTTATGTTTGAGCTTTTAAAAAAAAAAGTTTTTATAATACATTTTAAAAAGCTTTTGATATCTTTAGAAGTTCCAAATTTCTACAAAGCGCTTTACATATATTTTTTCAAAAACTTTATGTTTGAGCTTTTAAAAACAAAGCATTTATTACAAATTTTGAAAAGCTTTTGATATCTTTTGGATTTTCCAAATTTTCATGAAAGCGTTTTTCTTAAGCTTTATATATATTTTTACAAAAATTTTATGTTTAAGCTTTTAAAAACAAAGTTTTTATTACCAATTTTGAAAAGCTTTAGATATCTTTTAGAAGTTCTAAATTTCTCTTTGAAAGGAGTTATTATGGAGTTATTTAGAACTCTAAAAATGTTTTTTTACAAAGCTTTAGATTCATATTTTTAAAAAGTTTGTGTTTTTAAAGTTTTTTTCGAAAGCTTTAGAAAAAAATTATTCGATGCCTTTTTAACTAATTTCCACAGCTTCAGATTGTTTTTAAAGAAGTTTATTTTGTAAGCTCAAAGTTTTGAAAAGAGCTTTTTATAAAAGTTTTAAAAAACAAAGTTCTCAAAAGTCTTTTAAACAAAAGCTTCAGATTTTTTTTTTTTTGAGTGCTTTAAATATTGTTTTTATTTTTTATATTTTGTGCGTAAAATCTTAAGCGTAAAATAAAAAGCTTTACATTCCACTCCTAAGCTATTTAGTTTGCTTTCTAGAGATTTGGAAATCCTGAGCTTTTGAAAAAGCCATTTCGGAAACTTCATGGGTTTTGATATTCGAAAGCTCATTATTCTAAAATAATCTATGTGTTTTACCTTAAAGTTTGGTTTTTAAAAATAAAGAGCTTTTAAGTGAAAGATTTTAGAATAGTGCGGAAAATCTAAAGCTTAAAAAAGCTTTACATTCCATTCTTAAGCTCTTTAGTTTGTTTTCTTGACTTTTTGGAAATTCTGAGCTTTTGAAAAAGCTTTAGAATACTTTCAAAAGTTCTTGGGTTTGTTTTGGTATTCTAAAGCTCTTTATTTTTAAAAATAAAGAGCTTTTGAGAGAATGATTTTAGTTTTTGAATAGATTCAAGTAAAAACCTATTTTAAAAAGTTTGCATTTGAGCTTTTACAAACAATATTCTTAAGAAACTTTTTCTTAAGCAAATTTCAGTAGAAATTTAGTTTTATCAGTTCTTGGGTTTGTTTTGAAAATTCAAAGCTTTAAAATAGCCTTTTCCTTGAATTTTCTCTATAAAGTTTGTTTTTTTTATAAAAAGCCTTTGATGAAGTTATTTTAGCTTTAAATAGATCTTAGTGCGGAAATTATTAAAATTTTTAATAAATATTCTTCGCTTTATAAATTCTAAAGCTTTTCAATGAAAGTTTTGTTTTGTTTTAGAACTTCTACAGCATTTTGTTAAAAAAAATCTAGAGCTTTTCTAAAAAAAAAGAATTTAATACTATGAAAGCTTTAGCGTTCTATTGAGAGATACTACTAAAGCTTTTAAACGATTAGAAATTTAAAGAAAATCTTTTAAATTTTATACTTAACTTAACTTTAACACACTTTTCGGCCCAAAACAAATTCCAAACTTTCCTTAACGTTGTTTCTCTCCTTTTTTGGCACCTTTTTTCCCATAAACTGTACAAAATTATCTGTTGAAAATTATAGAAAAAAACATTTATAAAATACAACAATTATATGAATATTTTGTTATATTTTTTCCATTTAAATTTTAACAATTCACCACAAAAACCAAAAAGGTATGAAGTATCCTCAACTAGTATCGCCTCGAGCCGTGAACGCCATCTCTGATTGGTTAGTATTACGTTTGGAGCAATTAGGCGTTGAATCACCACAGATCTATACAAGACTTCTACTATCTCTCTTACAATCGTCAGTTCAAGTAAACGATCCAATTGAATTCAGCAACTTGGAAGTAAATCAATAAGAAATAGTTCCATAATTAAAAGAAAATTTTAGTATAAAAAAAAGAAAGAAAATCAAATTAGCAGCAAAATTAAACAAAATAATTGCAAATATCTAAATTTCATTAATTTTTCCTCTTGCGCATAGAAAACTGCTATCAGCTAATTTGATTTTTTTTTTGTTGCTCTTTAAGCAAATCTTTTTGAAACTTTCCGCTTTTTTTTTTATTTAACAATTATCCTTAAAAACTGTTATTAATAGTTTTTCTTTAACATTTCAAAACAATTTAGGCATTTTTCGCCCAACGCAAGGGAGGTCACAAACGTTTTCATTTACCTTCGGATACAGAGACCTTGAAAAAACTTAATGCTGTACAGTGTTTAAGAGAAATTGTATCTAATGAACAGGAGGTAGGGATTTTCATTTTTCGATTCTATTATAATTGTTATTTAATAAAAAAAACTATATTTTTTCCAACAAAGACTGCTACCATTGAACAACTAGTTGATGAATTGTGTGAAAAATTAAAGGATATTGAAAAACAAACACAAAATCTAAGTGATGAAGAACGTTTTCTAATTGAGACACATCTCAATACCGATTCTCTAATACAACAACAAACTCAAACATCAACAACACAAGTGCAACAACAAGCCAACAGTAGCAGCAGCAATAATCATCATACACGTCATCACCAACAATCTCATACTCAACAACAAATAACACAAATTTATAATAATTCCAACAATTCAACTTTAAATTCGGATAGTAAACGTCATCATCAACATGTGGTTGCTGCAACAACAACAACAGCGGATTCATTAAATGATTTAGATAACGATCCGAAAAAACGTTATTTTCGAGCCTTTCCGGCCCTGTCCAAGGAAATGGAAGATTCTTTTCGCATCTGGCGTCGTAATGCAAAATCTTTAACTTGGCCCGTTGTAGGACGTTCTATAGTAGTTGATAGCAATTCAAATAATATAAATAACAATAATAATAATACTTCTGCATCAGCATCATTATCTTCAAGTAGTGCTAGTTCTATAATATCGTCTTCAAATTTTGGTGCAAATAATAACAACAATAATAATCGTAGTGTATCAGCGGATAAAAGTGTGGAAAAGAAATTGAAAGGAGAACAAAAAGTGAGTGCAACTGTTGGAACAGCCGTAGATAGTAGCGACGTACAACAACAACAACATCAAGGAGCAGTAGCAGCAGCAGCAAGTGTTAAAAAGAAATCTAAACGTCGTCGTAATCAAGGTAAGTTTGAGCATTTTCTTAACATCCTTTAATTCCCTATAAAATAATCCCTAAACACCTTGTAGCTCTGTGCAAAGGTAAAACAATACAAAATATACGCAAAGTATCCGTTGGTACCAATCCCAATTCTATTGGTGTTCATAAATATCATCACTATACGCATCATCGTAATTCCTCACCGGCTTGGGATACCGATTTTAAAGGTTGCTGGGAAATGGGTCCCGATTTGATAAAAGAGTTTTTGAGTCGTCAAAACGCTGGTGGTGGTGGTGGCGCTAATAAACGTAATCGCAGTAATTCCGATAGCATGGATCATGAAGAGCACAATGTGCGTAAAATTCTAAATGAAATACCCGCCAAGGAAGAGAAACCTTTAATAATGAAACCCTACATTGATTTATCTTTCTGTTGTGATGATGATGATGACGCTGAGTATGATCATGATGATGAGTGCCAACATCAATACACCGACGAAGGTGTAGATTATGTTGATGAGGACTATGATGATAATACCTTGGCTTCTGTTTCTGAATTGGCTATGGATAGTTTGAATCCCAATCCCAAACGTTTGTATCAACGTGAAGGCCAAGGGCAAAAATCTAATCTCGATCTAGAAACAGCTTTGGAGGAGACCAACGATTTGGTGGATCCTTTAGATTTTCAACAATTTAAGGCTAAATTCAATAGCAGTGTAGAGGCCTTGTGGAAAAATGCTGAACCTACTCCCACCCTCAGCAGCCAGCCAACTATAGACAATACCGTTAAAGCTAACAATCCTTTAGGAGGTGGCATATCTTCAGCCTTCTATGCCACTTTGGCTCCTTTTAAAAAGGATTTATGGAATTTCTGGTCCAATTACCAGCAACAAAACTATGATCATCAATTGAATAATAAATTATCCTCAACGGCTTCATCATCATCCATGTTTACGAATAACACACGTTTAGATGATAGTAGCGCTAGTTCTGGCGCTGGCGCCGATATTGCTAATTCAAGCGATTATTTCTCCATGCCCAGTAATCTGGATGATTTTGATAAGTCTGTGGGTGGTGTACGTGGCGCAGTTATGCGTACAAATGAAGCTGGTGCTTCTTTGGGTGCTTACACGCCCTCGATTAATGTTTTCTTGCAAAATTCCATCTGGTCAACTTCAGGTGATTGTGTAGATGCTATTGGTACTAACTCTGTTGCAGCCGATACCGATGAAAGTTTTCTTTATAAGGTGTGGCATTCGAATAAGAAATTGAGTCAGCTGGATGTGGGTAATGCTGCAAATGGTGAAAAGGTGAGTTTGTTTACCTATCTATCTATCTATCTATCTATCTATCTATCTATCTATCTATCTATCTATCTATCTATTTATCTTTCTATCTATCTATCTATCTATCTATCTATCTATCTATCTATCTATCTATCTATCTATCTATCTATCTGTCTGTCTGTCTGTCTGTCTGTCTGTCTATCTATGTTGTTGTTATTGTAACAGCTCGACTGTGGCCGATAGTTCTTTCCTGGGGAAAAAAACTTTCGGTTGATACAGCTATCGCTGGGTTGACAATCTTTGGCCGAGTATGACTCGGGTTGTTCCGGAGCGAAGATCCAATTGTCGTGTGAACGATCTATCAATCTATTTATTTATCTATCTATCTATCTATCTATCTATCTATCTATCTATCTATCTATCTATCTATCTATCTATCTATCTATTTATCTACCTATCTGTCTATCTATTTATCTATCTATCTATCTATCTATCTATCTATCTATCTATCTATCTATCTATCTATCTATCTATCTATCTATCTATCTATCTATCTTTCTATCTATCTATCTATCTATCTATCTATCTATCTATCTATCTATCTATCTATCTATCTATCTATCTCTCTATCTATATATTTATCTATCTATCTATCTATCTATCTATCTATCTATCTATCTATCTATCTATCTATCTATCTATCTATCTATCTATATATCTATCTATCTATCTATCTATCTACCTATCTATCTATCTACCTATCTGTCTATATATCTATCCATATGTAATGTAATATTAACTCAATCTTTGTCTTTCTCTTATAGATGTCCTCTTTACAGACCGACACTGATGGTGGTATTAGTGATTTCAACAAATCTAAAGACTCTTCAGTTTCACTGACAGTGAATAATCAAAATTTAGGTGCTAATCTACAATTTCCTCCTTACCAAAGTCTAAAATGGTCGGAAGGCATCAATGCTGGTCCTCCCTACAATTGCCTACTCAACCAAGTCCAAGAAATGGACTCTCTAAGGTCGGATAACAATAATTTATCCAGCTACAGCTCGGCTGCCAACATTACTGGTGCTACATGGGAAGCTCCCGCTTATGGACATAATGCACAACCAGATTTAAAGTCCTGGTGTGCTTCCAATCCCATGTCGCTCACTGAAATGTATGGTAATGATGTATGCGATAGCATTGTCAATCAAGAGCACGACGAGGAAGTCGCCGATATGGCTGTGGGACCGGCGGTAACATTACCCAATCATTGTGCTAACACTAGTGGCTTTGTGGCCTATAGTCGCATTAAACAATGCGGCCTAGTGCAGCCGCAAACGAAACCTTTGCAAAGTTCTAATGCTACACGTTTGCCTAAGGATTTCTTTAGAAGTGGTGAGGAAGAGAATCTTTTAAATTCTGAGCGTACACATTTCCATCCCATAGAGAATTTTGTTGATGGTCATACTTTCGATATAAGCAATGCTCTAGACACTGTAGAATTTGAACGTACCAGCAGTGGTTTATTGCGTTATGATTCCGAAGAATACTTAGAATACACACGTAATGATATATATATGGCAGATGAAGAAGTGGCTACTTCTAATACTAATCTATTGAAATATGGTAGAAAATCTAAGGAGGAGAATAAAAACGATAACTTTATTATTAAATTTCGGGTAAAACGTTCTGGTGAAATAGCCTGCCAGACGGAGGAACAAGATTTTCAATTGGCGGCCGCCAAAATGGTGGAATTACCCACAGCATTCCCTGCACCACAGGTAGAGGTAACTAATATGTTTAATAATACATTTTCTTTGAGTCGCCAGGCTAACAATGAAGCCATTATGGCCGCTGTTACTAAAGCTGTGGCAGCAGCCGCCAAAGCGGCAGCCGAAAATCATTTAAATGCCGGTCATTTCAATTGGACCCCTGGACACAATATGCATAATATAGCAACTGTTAATAGTGGTAATAGTATGGAAAATAATCCTATATGGATGTCCGACAATGCCATTTGTGATGAAGTAGATTTTTGTGCCGCCAGAGCGCAACAACAACAGCCACAATTGGCTCAAAATTGGTCTATGCAAGAGGTAGAAAAACAATGCCACCAAAGACGTTGTATGCCGCAAGAGCAACAACAACTATTAGAGCAACAACAGCAGCTAGATATTAAAAGGAAATTTCCCTCTAATGTGGAAATGGAAAGAAATGAAGAAAACTCTTTGGACAACAATTCCCTGCATACTTTGTGGGGCATGTGTGCTGTTTGCAATAGCTGTGAATATGGCAAATCTTTGCCAGCTAATCGCTTACTAAGAGATGAACTACAATTAGAAGCTGATGAAATCATGAGTGATTTACGTTATATGCAAGATTTATATATAGGCGAAACTACAGATATTTTAACAGACACTGTAGCTGGAGAAAATGAAGATAAAATGTTTAATAATATCCATAACAAGGAAACGGCTATGGATACTATGAAAAATCCCTGGAATTGTGATGTAAAAGAAAGTGTGGTAACAGATCCAATGCAAGTTTCCATGTTGCAAAAAGTTAATCAATTAATAGAGGATTTACTAAAGCCAGATAATAATGGAAAATTAACACAAGAAACTGAAGAATATAAAGAAATTCTCAAACAAACTGAAATGCTTAACAATTGGAACTTAACAGCTGCCGTAGAGGAAACAAATACAAAAAATCTTTGGCAATTTAATGACAAAGAAGAAGATAATAACATTTGGCAACATAAACCCCTAAAGGACAACTATGAAGGTCCTAGGGAAAAGGAGGGAAATGCAACAACTACAAACTTTATGAAACCCATGAAATTGCTAAAACAAGTGGGTGGCTCTTTAAGTGCGGATACACAATATATGGAAACTTTAAATTGGGAACATGATAATTTGGCTAAAATATGGCAACAAACTACTGCAACTACTACTAGTAATATAACCTCTAATACACAACTAGAGGAGGAAATGTTTATTAGAAATAAACAAAATGAAATGGCAAATAATATTATTAAGAAACAATTGCCACAAAATAAAGATAAAGAAGAAGAAACAGAAACAGAAGAAAACAAGGAAACAGCAGCAGCTAAAGAAGAAGAAGAAACCTTAAAGGGTACACAAAAGTTGGTAGAAGAAAAAAATCTAAAAAATTTACAGAATATAAGCGCACTAACGCCACCCTCTACTTTGCCGGGTAATAGCTATAAAAGAATGCAAAATTTTTTAAATAACTCAGCGGCCAAATTGAAATTAGCCGCCAATCGCAAAAGAAGACATTCAGCTTCACAAAATTTCTATCAGCAGCAGCAACAACAACAGCAATTGCACTACAGCAACCATAATAATAACAACAACAATATTCAAAATAACAACAACAACAATAATAATAATGATAACATAACCGATTTGAATGCTTATAAACAAAAACTAAACGAAACACTCAAAGCAGCTGCTAAGGAACAGCAGCAACAGCAACAGCTGCAAGAAGTTACACCCTATAACAGCATTACAAACTTAGAAGAACAGCCTACCAAACAGACCATAATCACCTGTAAATATTGGACCACAGCCACTAATGGCACACAATCCTCTTTGGATTCTGCAGCAGCAGCTATGATGCTTTTGGCCGCCGCCACCAATGCCAATGATATAATACCAGCCCATAACTATGAACAACACCACAATGAAGATGTTATGCTAGAAGAGAATATATTTGGTAATACTTTTTCTTGTCTTATCGATAAAAATGCCTCCATTTTGAAACATGTGACCATGATGACACGACCTCTAACACGTTGAAAACATAACACCATACAACACTTTACACACTCATGATATAAACAAAATATGAAAAAAAAAATTAAAAAAAAATACAAAAAAAAAAATTAAAAATTTAAAAAAAAAAGATGATCTTAAGAAAAACCTTTTTTATAAATATATATAAAAATAATGGTGAGAATATTTAAAAAAAACTTAAATTTCTATTCAAAACATATAAAAAAACAAAATGGAAATAATTCTTAATAATAATTTCCCTTAAACATAAAATTTGAAGAGTTAAAACTAAAAAAAAGGAAACTAATTATGTTTACAAATAGTTTGAAAACAACCCCCCATCCACCCTCCTCCCCTTTACACAAACCCTGGCCCTTTCCAACAAAGCCTTGTTATTTAACTACACAACTCTGCAAATTTATACAAAAAAGAAGTTTTAGCCAACAAATTAAATTTAATTTAAAAAAAACTAGTTTCTTTTAACTTTTAGTGCTTTTGTTTTTGTTTCTATTATTTCTTTCTTTAAACTTAAATATTGTTATAAAATAATTTAACTTTAACTTAAAACTACAATTTCTTTAACTTTAAAATTAAACTTTAATTTGTTTTTTCTTATTATAATTTTTCGTTCTTTTTTTCTCTATTTCTTTGTTAAATTTAAATTTAAAACAAATCAAATTTTCAAAATTTGTTTACATATTATTTTTGTATAATTTTTTTTCTATATTTTGAAAATCTACAACTTTAGCAAAAAAAAACCTTAAAAAAAATAACATTTCAAATTTATTTCAACAAAAATGTTAAAAAAAAATCACAAAAAAATTATATATATATATTATAAAACAAAACAAAAAAATATATATTTGTTTAAACGAGTAAAAAAAAAACTTCAAAAAAAAAATTACAAAAAAACAACAACAAATCTGTTCATATATATAATATATATTTTCATTCAATAGTAAAGAAATGATAAATCACCAGCAATTTAAATTTGTAAAAAAAAACCTAAAAGTGTAAAGTAAAGTTTATTACTTAAAAAAAATAAATAAAACACGAAAAAAACACAAAATGCTATAAAAAAATATATATAAATTAATTAATAAATTATCCTTCTATAAAAACACCATAATAAAGGATTAAATTAGAACAACAAAACCAACCACAAAAAACAAACTATATTTAAATTACTTATTTTCTTTTTGTTTAAGTTATTTTTTTTTAGTTCATTTCGTTTTCTTTAGGTTTTCAAAAAGGAGAACTGAAACAATTTTAATTTAAGAAAACCATTTTGTCATTTAAAAAAAGTGTTTGTCTTACAGAGTGTGGCCAACAAAAAGAAAACAAACAAACTCTTAACTTAAATTTGAAAAATATTTCAAATTATAGTCAATTATATGCTAAAATCTAAACTATAAACTCTATTCAAGATAACAGTCGATATTGTAGTCAAAACTATAGTTATATACTCCTATGGCAAATAGAAGTGAAATTGTTGCTCCCTTAAAGGGAACATTACTATCGTGAACTTGTCTGTGAACAATTCATTCACAATAGTTGATTTTGTATGCAACAGCTGTACAATGTTTACAAAATTCCATCAACAAATTTTACAAAAGGACAAATTTTTCACGACAAAAAAGTTAGTAAACGATAAAAGTGAAAAGGGAATATATTTCACATGAAATGTCGATTGCCCAGAGGGCTTATAGTATACTTAGGACAGATAATAGTCAAGACTTTAGGCAAAACTATAGAACAGACTAATGTCGAGACTGTAGTCAAAACTATAGAACATATTATACTAAAAAGTATAAACTATAGTATAAATATAGCACGGACATTAGTCAAGATATAGTACAGACTATAGTGAGGATATAGTACATGATATAGTCAAAATATAGTCTATACTATAGTCAAGTCTATTGTTCAGAATATAGTCAAAACTATAGTATAGACTACGAGACTATAGAACAAACTACAGACGAAACTATAGTACAGACTATAGTCTAGACTATAGACAAGACTATAGTGCATACTATAATCAGGACAAACTTTATTATCAAGACTATAGTACAGACAAAGTTGACAAAATAGTACATATCATAGTCGAGACAATAGTATTGAATATAGTCGATACTATAGCACAAACTATAGCCTTTACTTTAGTCAACATTATAGTATTTACTATAATAATAGTCAAGAGTATAGTATAAACTGTAGACAAGACTATAGTACAGATTTTAGTCGAGACTATAGAATAGATTGTAGTCAAGACTGTAGTACAGACTATAGTCGTGTCTAGAGTACAAACAATAGTCGTGATTGTATTACATACTATAGTAAACATTATAAATATAGTACAGACAATAGTCAAGATATGTAATACTATAGTCAAAATATAGTCAATACTATAGTACAGAATATAGATATATACAGAAGAAACTATAGTGCAGACTGTTGTCAAGTCTATAGTGCATAGTACAGTCTTGACAACATATAGTTAACAAAATAGTACAGATCATAGTTGATACAATAGTACTGACTATAGTCGATACTAGTCAAGACTTTAGTATTTACTATTAATAATAGTCAAGCCCAAAGTACAGACTATAGTCTAGACTATACTATAGTACAGACTTTAGTCAAGAGAAGACTTTGGTCAAGACTATAGAACAGATTGTAGTCAAGACTATAATACAGACTATAGTCGTGAATAGAGTACAGACTATAATCGTGCCTAGAGTACAAACAATAGTCGTGACTATAGTACAGATTACAATCGTGCCCAAAGTACAGTTCAGACTATAGTTAACACTATAATTAAGACTGTAGTCAAGACTTTACTTCAAGCTTTAGTTCAGACTATTGTTCAGTACAGAGTATAGTCGTGCCCAAAGTACATACTATAAGTTCAGACTATAATTAAGACTGTAGTCAAGACTTTACTTCAAGCTTTATAGTCGTGCCCAAAGTACATACTATAAGTTCTGACTATAATTAAGACTGCAGTCAAGACTTTACTTCAAGCTTTAGTTCAAACTATTGTTCAGACTTAAAACAAATAAAAATTAAACAAAAACAAAACTTTTATAAAAAAAAATTTTCAATCAATAGTAAATTGTTTGTATGTATAAGTTTGTTATACTCTGTAAGCAGCTCTCAAGTTTGGTTTTATTTGGTATTTGGAAACAATTTGCAAAAATTTTCAAAATTAAATTCTATTTTTTTAAGTTTATAAAATAAAATAGCTCTAAAACTATGAATTCAAATAGTTTAAAAACTTAACGAAAATGTTAAAAATTTGTATGTATTTCGGAAAGTTTAAGAACAAAAATAGATTATCAAAATATTAAAAAAAAATACTGAAACCTATTTCGAAACTTTATATTTTTTGTCTAGAAAGTTATAGAAATTTTTTATTCGAATTGAAATCTGTTTAAAATTTTAAAAACTTTTAGAAAGTTAAGTTTTGTTTTTGTGAAATTGGCAAATTTGAATAATTTTATAAAAGGTGACAAAATTATTAACATCAAAACATAAGAATAACATTTGCTATAAAAAAAAATTGTAAATTCAACAATAAATGTTAAGATTATTGTTAAAAAGACCAAATAAAACAATAAAATCACAACACTTAGCAAGTTTATATAAAGTACATTTTATTAAAATGATTCTCTAAAACTTTGCTTATAGAAGACTTTGTAATAAGACACAGTTATCTTGACATGTTTATTTACTATAAGACGTTTTGTTTAAATTATTTTCTTTAATATTTTGGCAGTTGATATTTTGTTCCAAATAAAATTACTTCAAATGTAAAGCAACTTTAACGAACAGATAAGTAAGAAAACCTAACCTAAAAATTATTGTAAAACTTGTAAAAACAATTGAAATTTAAAATCACAAATCTTTTAAATGTTCTAACAATTACTAATTTAAATGAATTTCCCATAAATTTTACTAATTTGCAAGTGTGTTGTTAAAGTCTTGATCTGGCAACTTAATGAAATTATGATGAAACTTTCTAAAGAACTGAAAGTTTTATCTTACTTGCACAGAAAACGTTATATAATAACTTTTAAAAAAGCAGAATCTTTGAAAAACTTAAATGTTTACTATATAGCCTTGTCTTAACTCTATGTATTGGTCCTTGCTTTTTTGCTAAACAGTTGATTCCAAAGAGTTTCAGCTTCACTTGTCTATTATGTATAACATGAATAGATAACAATTGTTAAAAATAGATTCCAAAGAATATTTTGATGAATCTTTTTAAAAAGGAAATCTTTGTTGAAATGTTTTAAAACTTTCTCAACCTTTAAATGTTGTCAAACTGAATCTATTAACAAACTGTTATTAAAAAGCGATCGTTTAGAGAACTCGCTATTGCTTTCGTTTATTTATCATTGAGGCATCCATTTTGTTAATTTGGTTTTCTTTTCAGTTTCTTTCTGGAGAAACAAAGCCTTGAATTTTAGAAGAATATAAACATAATTAAGTTCTTCTTAATCGGAAGAAACAGATGTTAGTATTTTTCATTCCTTATACATTTTTCCAGGTTCTTTTTTAAACACTGAGAAATATAAGGTTTTATTTCAATTATTGAGTCTTACATATACGATCAATTATAAAGTGAACAAGATTTGACTTTAAACTGATAATCTATTCTAAAGACGAAACTTTAGTTTGTCAGTCACGAACAGACATGAACATAGCAGAGACTACAGTGTAAACAATAGTTGCGTTTTAAGAGAAGACAAGACTATATCTGGACCTACATATGTAACTGTAGTACGGACAGCAATCTGAATTATATTTCAAATCAAAGATACTATTTTCTAGACAGTAGTCAAGATGATAAGTAATTCTTACTGTAGTCTAGCCTGTAGTCTTTATTACAGTCGAGTCTATAGTTCAAATTATTGTCCAGACTATAGTTTAGACTATAATTCATTCTACTGCCCAGATTATAATTGATACTATTGTTTATAATATATATATATATATATATATATATATATATATATATATATATATATATATATATATATATATAATATATATATATATATATATATATATATATATATATATATATATATATATATATATATATATATATATTATATATATATATATATATATATATATATATATATATATATATATATATATATATATATATATATATATATATAGTTAAAACCAAATAATAGTTAACTATTTTCCGGACTATAATTCGGATTAATGTCGAGACTATAGTTCAGACTTTAGTTCAAACTTTCATTCTACTGCCCAGATTATAATTGATACTATTGTTCATATATATAGTTAAAACAAAAAATAGTTAACATTATTCCGGAATATAGTTAGGATTTAAGTTGAGACTAGAGTTCAGACTTTAGTTCAAACTATAGTCCAGAATTTAGTTTAAAATACAGTCATGATTTTAGAATATATTTTAGAATATAGTTCAGGCTATAGTTAAGACTACAGTTTGTACTTTAGTTCAGACTTTTGATAAGACTATAGTCTAGAGTATAGTTTAGACTATAGTGTAGTATACAGTTCAGACTATAAATAAGACTATAGATCAGCCTATAGTTCAGCATAAAGGTCAGACTATAGTTGAGTATATAGTCAGTCTAGACTATACTTCAGAGACATTTTATAGTTTAGAGACAGATCAGACTTTATTCTTGTAGTGAAGACTACAGTTCATACCTTAGTTCAAACTTTAGTTAAGACTATAGTCTAGAGTATAGTTTAGACTATAGTAAGGACTTTAATTTAGACTATAGTTCAGACAACAGTTCCGACTATAGATCAGACTGTAGATCAGACTATAGTTCAGTATATTGTTCAGCTTATAGTTGAGTATATAGTCAGACTAGACTATAGTTCAGAGAAAGTTTAAAGCTTAGAAACATATCAGACTTTATTCTAGTTTATAATTCAGATAGTTCAAACAATATTCAAAACTTTACATACGATTACAGTCAAAATAATAGAGTAAACTAGTTACAAAAAGGGGAACTTTATAATACACAAATGGCAACATTAGTTTTAAAATAAAAATATGATAATTTTGTCGCTTTTTTAAATATTTTTGTCAGCATTTAAACAAAAACTTTTTAAACAAATATTGGAAAATTATATAAAACTAATAACTTAACAAATATAACTAAACTCTAGTCAAAATGACAAATATTTCTAAATTAATAAATTTTACAAAAAAAAAAAAAAAAAAAAAAAAAAAACGTTCAGTTCTTCTCCCAGCATTACTCCTAAAAAGGTTTATACATCAAGAGTAGTGTAATACCTTTTTAACATTTGTGTGTTCTGTTTGTAATATTTGTTTATAATTTAAATATTTAATAGTAAACAAAAAACATTTTATTAGTGTTTACAATATTTAATAATTAATAATTTTCTGTTATAACTTTTCAACATAAATCCTTTTGTTTTTTTCTTTGTTAAATTACTTTTTTTCTTTTAATTTCGTTTTTAATTTGTTTTCCATAGAGTATTTACTTTGTTATGTGTATATTAAATGTACATATTTATTACAGATATGTTTGCTTTTTTTAAATTTTTTTGTTTAATTTATATTATTAAAAACAAAAACACTTAACAGTTTATGTTGAAAATAGGCCCCTATGTAAAATATTTTATTTACTATTAAAAAAAAAATAAAACAAAATATATATACAACAAATAGAAAATTTGTAATAATATATATAATAAATATATATAAATATACAAAACAGCAACAAATAAATTATAGTAGTAAAAGTATTTTGTAAGTAACTACTATAATTTAAATAATTTACAAAACAAATTTAAATATTATTCAAAAAAAAAAAAAAAAGAAAAGAAACTAATTTTCAAAATTTATATTCAAATTAAAAAACTAATTTTTTTGTTTTATTAGAAATTTTTATAAAAAATATGCAAACTTTTGCTAAATATTTTAACAACTCTAAAGCAAAAGTAACTTTGTATAGTTAAAATTATTATTATTATAAAAAACGTCAAGAAAAATTCTATAATTTGGTTTATTTTAGTTTTGTATAAAAGTTATTTACTTATAAAAACAATTCAAAATTCAAGCTTTTCTTTTATATTAAAACAATTAAACAAAAACAAGAATTATTATATTCTTAGTATTTAGAATATATCTTTAAAATTAAATACTAAAGTAACTGTATATAGTTATTATAAAAAAAAATTACAAAAAAAAACACAAGAAATATTTTTAATAATTAAAACAAAATTACAAACTTTTTGATAAATAAAGGTTTGTGTTTTTGTTATAATTAGTAACAATTTATACAAGAAAAACTTGTTATTTTAACAAAGTTTTTGAAAAGTTTAAAACTTTGTTAAAATAACCACCATATGTTTACTATATTAAAGTCTTAATTAGTTTCTATGTTTTGTTATGTAATGAATCAGCTGATTTGTTTTACAAACACTTATGCCAGTTTTTTTTACTTGTCATTGAGTTTTTGTATGAAAAAAAACACAAATTAGCTGATACGTTACTTAACGCTACGTATAAACTAACTCTGCCTTAAGGTTGGCCACACTTTACAACTTTTGTTTTTCTTTTAGTTGTTTTGTTTGTCTATTTCTTTTTTAGTTTTATCTTTAAATTTTATAAAATATAAACAATTTTCATTAGAAAAGTATAAATTTTAGAGAGAAATTTAAACTAAAGTATAATTTCTTCTTAAAAATTTAACAAACAACAAATAAACAATTATGAAATTATAAAAAAATATATTAAAATAATAAATTTAATTTAAAATCAAACTTTAGTTTAACAAATTTAAAAAAAATGATCCCTGAAGAAAATGCATTAAAATAACAATAAAAAAACTAAAAATTGAAATCTTAACAAAGTTTTAAATTACATAATCTTGAAAAAAAAACTTTTTATTTCAATATAAAGTTCAAAAACTTTAAGAGATCTTTACTAGATTATACAATTTTTTTGATTTTAAAACAAAATACCTTTCTTGAACACTTTCATTTGAAACTTTTTTTGTTTTGTTATAAATGATTTCAATTTTTATGTTTTCTTTTCATTTTGCAGTTTTCATCATTAAGCAATATTTTTAAAAAAGCATTTTTAAACATTAATTAATACAAATATAAATTTAATTTAATTTAGTTTTCAAATTTTATTTAAGCAAAAAAAATGCTTTTAAAATATTGCTTTAAAGGGATAGAAAATATTTTAATAATGCAAATTTAGTTTTTAATTAAAAGACATTACTTGTAAGATGTTAAAACTTGTAAGAAAATGTTGCCCTTTTTTGGCATTTTGCATTTTAATGGGGCCCTGACTAGGGACAAAAAGTTCAAAAGCAATTTTTTTGCAATTCTTACAACACTAGCTCTGAAAAGTTTTGCCCTTTATTTGCCCTCTTTACTTGATATTAATACTTTTAAGAGAATGTTGCCCTTCTTTGGCATTTTGCATTTCAATGTGGCCTTGACTAGGAGCAAAAAGTTTAAAAGCAATTTTTTGCAATTCTTACAGCATTAGCTCTGAAAAGTTTTGCCCTTTATTTACCTTATTTATTGGACATTGATACTTTTGCCCTTCTTTGGCGTTTTGTGTTTCAATGTTTTTAATTTTTAAACATTCTTTGAAAAATAACAAACATTAGATAAGAAATCGATCACTTCTGCTCTTTAATTTATAAATTTTGTATTACGGCTTAAAAAATGTTGCCCTTTTTCGCTTTGTTTAAAATGGAAACTTGTTATTTAGAAAAAAAGTTGCCCTATATTTGTCTTTCACATTGATACCATTAAAAATGTTGCTTTTGTACTCTTATCCGTATTTTTTTTACAGGAAACTTTATTTTATCAAAACATCAATGTGTTACGGGAAGAAGTAAAACAACTAAAAATGTTGCATTTGATCTTTTCTCTTAATCAGAAGACTTTCTTTTGTAAAAGTATCAATAAGGAGGCAAAAATTTGCCTTTCAAATTGATACTATTAAACATGTTGCTTTTGTACACTTCTCCTTTCTTCTTTAACAGGAAACTTCCTTTTATCAAAACATCAATTAATGGCAATCTTAAGAGGGCAATTTTGAATCACTGAAAGAAGAAAGACAACTAAAAATGTTGCATTTTTTCATCTTTTCTCTTAATCAGATGACTTTCTTTTGTGAAAGTATCAAAAAAGAGGCAAACATTTTCTTTATATTTGTTCTTTCCTAAAAATTATAATATTAAGTATGACTGGAAGAAAAAAAAACAACTAAAAATGTTGCCTTTGCATCTCTCCCCTGCATACATTGACTTAAACCTTAAAGAGGAAACAATCTTTGAAAATAATATAGATCAAGGTATAAGAAGGTTGCTGTTTTTTTTATTAATTTCATTTTAGAGGGCAATTTTGTATCAGGAGAAACTCCAACTCAAAATGTTGCCTTTGCACCTTTTTCCCACTTTGAGTAGTAAGCAATCATTTACAAAAGTATCATTTAAATGGAAAGAATCAATCTTTGAAAGTAATATAAATCAAGGTGTAAGAAGGTTGCTGTTTTTTTATTACTTTCTTTTTGCAGGACAATTTTGTATGATCAGTAAAAAACCTCCACTAAAAATGTTGCTTTTGCACCTTTTGTCTTTCTTTCATTACTTAAGTTGGACTTGGAATTTTGAATAGAAAACCTTAGTATTTGAAAGTATCAATCGAGGGAAAAGAAGTTTGCTTCTTTTTGTCAATTTCTAAAAGTGGCAACTTTAATTAGAAAAATTAAACCTTTAATTTTTCTAACTAAAAATGTTGCCTTTGCACTTTTTCACCTGACTTTTTGAACTTGGAGTTTTAAATGAAAAACATAAGTACATAAAAGTATCAATCGCCAATTTCAATTGTCAATTTCTAAAAGTCTCAAACTTTAATGAGTTTAAATTTGTCTAACTAAAAATGTTGCCTTTGCACTTTTTCATCTGACTTCTTGAAGTTGGAATTTTAAAACATTAGTATAAAAAAGTATCAAGCAAGGAATTGCCTTTTTGTCAATTGTGCCAACTTTAAAAGTGTTTAAATTTGTCTAACAGCAACCAACTAAAAATGTTGCCTTTGCACTTTTTCACCATAAGTTTTTTTACAACTTACAAGTTTGTGTTTAAATTTAAAACAAATTTTCTTTAAAAAACAAAATTGTTAATATGAAAACTTTTAACTATAAATAAGTTGAAATTTTTGGTATTTGAAAAATTAAATGAGTCTTTTTTTTCTTTTTAATTATAAACTTTAAAATATTATTATTTTGTATATATTTAATTTTTTAATTTAAAAACAAATATTATACTATTTAAACAAATTTAACTTAATGCCCGCCCCTCTCTAAAAAAACAAACCCATAGAAAAAGAAAACCATTAATTAAACATTGTAAACAAACCTGCTCCCTTTTTAAAGTAAATATTAAATAATTAAATTAATTAATAATTAAAGAAACTAAACTAAAAAAACAAATAAACTAAATAAAATAGCAAAGTTAAATAAATAATTAAAATTTAAAAACAAAAACAGAATAAAATTAAACAAAACAATTTAAAATGGAAAAAAAATATAAGAAAATTAAATAGTTTTTGTTTAAAAGGAAATAAACAATAAAGAAGAAAGAAAGAAGAAAGCAAAAAGAAACATTAAAGGGGAACATTTTCGTTTAGAGTTTGGATTTTATTAAAAAATGTTGATTTTTTGAAAAGTTTAAAATTTTTTTTTAAATTTTCTTTAAAATTTTTTTCTTATTTATTGTTTATTTTCACTTTTAAAAGTGTAAATTATCTATTTAACAATTACATACAAAAAACCCAAATTAATTGTTCATATTTAAATTTAAAAGAAAGTAGTTTTAATAGTTCTATGATTTAATTAAAATTTAAACAAAAGCAATTTGTAAAAAAACTTTAAAATTTCTACAAATTGTCATAAATTATAATAATAATAAATAATTATTATAAACAAAAATTAGTGCTTAATAACAAAATATCTAAAACATTATTTCATTTGAGAAAATTTTCATTTAAAATTTAAATAAAAAAATTTTATTATTTGTTTATTTTTTTTAATTTACTTTAAAACTAATAGACAAGGATATGAAAATTTGTTTAAAAAATATCCTTGTCAAATTATAAAAACAACAAAAAAAGAAAACAAAAACAAATTATAAAGCACTTAAAACTTTAAAATATGTAAATGTAAATGACTCTTAAAACAAACATAAAACTAATATTTTAAAATAACAATTAAAATTTGTTTATATATAAAAAGTAACACACATTGTGTGTCACACAACAAGAAAGAGTCTTAAATAATATTAAAAAAAAGAAAACTTTATTATTTAAATAGTAAAAACAAAAAAAAAAACGATAAAAAATAAAACAAAAAATTTAAAAATTTTAAAAAAATCTACAAAAAAAAATACCATAGTAAATAAGTAACAGCAAACAAAAAAACAACAAAACAAACAACTGGTCGACACAACTAACAAAAAAAAAAGTAATAAAAAAATGAATTTAAAAAAAATGGCAAAACATAACCTTAAAAAAACCTAAATTTTTCCCCACTAAAATTTGCTAATTTAGATTCTTCTAGAAAAAAGCATAAACAAACAAGAGGTATTTGTGCCTTTTTTAACAAAAATAAAAAAATTTGTGGAAAAACTGGAAAAATTTAAAACAAAAAAATAAAAAAATCTAAATTAACTAAAAATTTTTGGCTTAAAACCCCAAAAAAACGCTGGTTAATTAAAAAAAATCTTAAAAAATTTAACCTCCAAAAACTTGCTTGCTAAAAAAAACATTGGCAACACCCCATCACATCAGCCATTTTAAAAAAAGTAAACAAAAACAAGCAGGTTATAATAAACAAATTTCCTCCTTTCCTTTTAAACTTTTGTTGTTTGTTTTATCCCCCACCACCCAAAAAAAAAACCAAAATCTTTAAAATTCCATAAACCAACTTCTTATTATTATAATTTTATTAAACAAAAAACTACTATATTATTTAATTATTTTGTTAAAATTTTATTTCAAAACTTAATGTAAATTGTTGTTTCTTTAATATAAAACAAAAATTGAAACTCAATCTATATTAATAATTATAATAATACAACAACATAAATTGTAATAAAAACATAAACAAAACTCTTACATTAAACACAAATTACCAAAACAAAAAAAAAGAATAACAAGAAAACAAACAAACAAACAAAAAAAATCATTGATAAAAAACCACCAAATATCAAAAAAGAAAAAAATAATAATGATTGAAAGAATTGGAAATAAAGTTTAAAAATTTCACATATTTCTTAAATGTAAAAGTTGGAAAAAATTAAAAAAAAAATAAATTTCAACCACATTTTAAGAATGTTGCGAAAAAAAACAAAAACAAAAAAATCAATGTGTTTTATTTCGAAAAGGAAATTCTTTATTACAGGGTTTCAGATTGGGTATGTTATATTGCTAACGACATACATACATACTAAAACCATATACCGCCAAACATGTGTTCTATGTCTAATTCTTCTTCTATGCATGATTTAAGACTAATTTGCCTAAGGACAGATAATAACGACATAGCTCCCATAGATTCCGTGTCTTGTAACTTGCTGTGTCATGTGGTAGATTAGTTCACATTGTCTTATATTTATCCGTTTTCTGATTTGTTGACCTTTCCTCATTATCTGCCATTATACGGTCTACATACATAATTAACGTCATACTGCAAAGTTTTTTCCTCCTTTGGGCATTCTGGACATCAATGTGAGTTATTGTGCCAAAAAACGGTCTAAATAGCTCTTATAGACACCGTGTCTTGTAACTTCCTGTGTCATGTGGTAGATTAGTTTGCCTTGTCTTATATTTAACCCTTTTCTGATGAGTTGAACTTCCCATATTATCTGCCATTCTAAAGTTTTTTATTACTCTTTCATTATGGCTTATTTCTTCTTTGTCGTCTATGCCCTGGTAATAACGATGCATTCTTATGCCCTGGTAAGAATGCATCATTCTTACTAGGGTATTAAGAACTGCTGTTGTCCTTTGTAGTTTCAATTAGTTTCTTATTATTTCGACAGCTTCGTCTACGTAAAGTTTAACCTCATTCAATTGGCTTGCTCTGACATGAATAGTGATGTCGTTCTCGAATTCAACCAAGGTCTATTCGTGGGAACGAGTATTTCCAGTTCACGCTAAATCAATTGCAATTATTCGCACCGAAACGACTCTGAGTTCAATGAACAACTATCAACTCTTTCACACCGACTGTACACTTGTCACTGCTACAATAGCAGCGGCAGGTTCCCACGACAATTGGATCTTTACTTCGGAACGACCCGCGGCCAAAGATTGTCAACCCAGCGACAGCTGTATCAAATGAAACCGAAACAACAACTGTATCCAATATTTGTTTTGTTCGTTCACGCGTAAACGGCTGGACCGATTTTCTTCAAATTTGGAACAAAGTTAGATCTATACTTCTATCTATAAATTAGTACTTTTGATAGTAAATAACGAGTTTTTTAAGAGGGAAATTGAGAACGAAAGGGGTGCTACATTATAAGCATTTGTATCAAGAAGAAAAAACGGTCAACAATAGGGTTAGGTTAGGTTGATAGGAGGATGTATACTACATTAAATCCGAAGAAATACACCTAGGCAGCTGCCGGGCCTGTTGTGCGATCCTATTGTGAAAAAAGTTTACTGAATGAATTATTTTCCAGTGTTCAGAAACTCTGTTTCCTGAACGTAATTTCTAAGTATCTTCCAATCAGAGTTAGTCAGAAATGTTATTTTCGGAATAACATCACTTTTAAGATACTTGGATATAAATTCGAAGAATGCCTGGCAGTGGCAAAGTAAGTGCTCCAGAGTTTCACTGTCCTCTCCACATGTTCTACATTCGCCTGAATCCGCTCGTCCAATTTTGCATAGATGTGCTCGTAATCCTGAGTGTCTACTCAGATTACGTATCATCATACTAACTTCACGATGTAAACCTTACCTCTGGGAGAGTATTCAGGTAAAGCTTTCTTACAATCAATACGGTTTTAGATTTAGTTGATATCGCCTTCTGGCTGTCGGTAAATATATTATGCGCTGTGGGCGCCATATTTGTTCTAATCCAATTTATATAACAATAGTTTTGTGTTTTATCCAATGTTCGTCGGCCGACCGCGTTTCCCTTTTACTGTTTTCAGAAAGAAAAAACACCTTAAGATGTTACTTATAGATAGACATAAGAGATACAATACTCTAAGATACTACTTATAGGACCACAGATCCCTGCTATACCCTATCAATATTCTTCTTTACGGACTAACTTCTATCGAATTGTTACTCTGAGCATATATCACAAAGGACAAAATAGTGCAAGTTTCTCCAATTTAACAATTCCATAAGCTCGTCCACATTACAATCCTTCAAAAACTGTACCTTATACACTACGGTGCAAGAAGTCAGGAGCAAAACAACTTTTAGAGAAGAGTATTAATACCTTCAGACTCCACACTGTCCCTGAAATAGTGACCATTTCTCCAAAACTAAAAATAGTGCAAGTTTCTTCAATTTAACAATTCCATAAACTCGTCCACATCATAATCATTCAAAAGCTGTCTCTCATGCATCGTAGTGCATGAAGACAGTCAGGAGCAAACCAGCTTCTAGAGAAGAATGTTTATTCATACTCCTCGCTGACCCCGTGACCATCTGTAATGAACATCTATACAACTGTAACGTTAAAAAGGTATTGGAATTAATTTGGCGAGAGTTTTCCTATAGCCAGCAGGCAAATAAGTCAATATGTTGAATCTGGTATGTGAGAGAGCCACAAAGGTATACTTCTCTTTTTGGCTACAATATACAATTGTGCATTTTTCGAATGTATTTAGAGGAATGTAAAAAAATTCGAAGGGGACATTGAAACTCTAAGGCCCTTTTCCCAGTCATTCAGACACTTTCGTCAAAATTAAATCCAAATATCAGAATGTATAAGCCTGAGTTTAGTATGATGGTACATATTTATAGTGGATGCATAGGTTTACGGTTACAACAATACACAATTGCGCGAATGGATATAAACTCAGGCAGATCACGAGGAGCTGGCATTAAAATACTGAAACTTTGGTCTTAAATTCCATTCATAGATCTCTATAAAAGTTATTTCCAACAAAATTTTTCATAAAATTGAGCAATGATGTAAAGATGGTACCGGCTGTAAGGAAAAAAAATTGGAAATAGTATCATAGAATGAACTAAATTTTAGGTGGTAACTTCATTTTAGCACCACCATAGTATCATCACCCTAACATTGTCTCATCAATTTCAACTTATTTAAGTTCCAAACAGGGGAAAAATCACTTTTTACAATAACATTTAAATGATACCCCCCTAATATTTATAAGTTTACTCTCAATATGGTAGAGAGGCGCGTGTATCTTATGGCAATACACACAAATAGAGATCTATGATCAATGAATGGAATTTTTTATTAATTAAACACATACTTACTAATCGATTATCTATTTAACAAAAACCAACAACAAATCGCAATAATTGTTTATATATCGTCACCGCAGTTTAGTATTTTGAAAAAACTGTGTCAAAAATCATAAAAGGTACATGGAATAGTACTAAATTAATGACATCACCTTTAAAATAAACCTTGTAAAAACAATCATAAGAAAGCATCTTCAAAATTACTTTTGGGGGAAAATAAGTAGTTACATTTACAAAACATTTATTTCGAATATTTTGTTACAAAAACAATACTTTTTTATCTCCGAAAAATCTTAAATACAACTAAAAATAAAACAGTTACCATTGCTTCAAAAAAAACGTTAAAAGCTACAAAATGTTAATAGTTCGAAAGGAACCAGCCCATAGTTATAACCATAGAGTTCCCTCCCTAATCTTTTTTGCCATAAGTCATCACAACACCGGTAACTAAAGCGGCTACAGTGAAACCTTGCGCTAAAATACGTGCTCTCATCATCATCTGTGACATTTTACGATTGCCTGTACGGAAATTATAGAGGCCAAAACCCAAGGCACTGGCGGTGGCAAGACAACCTGTTCATTAAGAATTAGAAACACGCAATAGCAATTAATTTGTTTCATATATTTAATGTAAATTTTATTTTTTCTTATATAATTTGCAAAATACGACTTACCTATGGGCACTAAGGGATTTTCCTTAATTTTACGCATCATTTTTTCTTTTGTTGATTCGGGAAACACTGGCCCAGATTCTTGGCGCATTTGTATCCAATCGAGATCTTCATTGGGTAAATTTACCTGTTGTGGAGCCATTGTGTATTTTAGTGGTTTATTATTATTGTTGCAACAAAACAAGTTTTTTTTGAGGTAAAAATAATAATACGACCGGCAAAGACTGGTGCCGACAAACTATAACGGCAAAGGCGTTTGTTTCTATGAATTACGGCGGCGGCTTAAAATTAACGGTAAGCCGGCAAAGTTTTTAGCTTATAGCGTTCATACAACCATGGTATGTGTGTTACTTCAAACACTAAGTGTTTGTAGCAAACACGAGATACGAAAAATACATTGCTGTTTGACAAACCAAAGTTTCCTAGGTCGTCAAACCAATGTATAAATCTGTTTGAAGGAAAAATTCTGCAATTTTATATAACAATATGACATTTTATACAAAAAATTAATGAAAATCTAAAATTTATAAATCATTAAAATACGAAAATGTAAGAGGTCAAAGTTAAATAGAAGTAACATTTTATTTTTAATGAATTCTCATGTTTTAGAGATTTTTTTAATTTTACATATTTTTGTTTTTCAAAAGGTGCTTTTTGATTTTTTAAATAATAACACCAAATTTTGTTCGTTAATAATAGATGTATGAATCAATTGTGAACCCATCCCCATTTGTAGAAGAACTTTGATTGCAATATACATAATTCGAAATTCGCCGCTATACTTTAACTTGAAAGCCATTTATTAGTTTTCTATAGGGAATGGGCCAGTTATTAACTTATCCACATAAATTTCGAAAGATGTTTTGATTTTAATGAAACGTATGTTTAGTGTTATAGATATTAAAGATTTTTTAAGCAAGCTATATGTTACTTTGTTGTTTTATTAAATTAAATTGTTTTACTTACATTAAACTATATAATTAATTTATAGAATTTTTTCATTAGACTTTATTACATCCAAAAATTTCATATCATTAATCTATCAACGGACATTAAGATCCGTTAATAGTGTTAAACAAAACGATCTGGCAGTCCTCTAAAAACGCCGACGCGTTACCAACTACACAAACAACAAGTATAACAACTCTGTGTTTTTATAGGGCAGCCAAAGAAAATGCAACCATGTGTTACCTAATGCTTACAATTGGCAATTCGAAACAATCGTGTTCGTGTACTTTCGGATTTTTGTGAAAAAATTTCGTTTTCACGTCTCGCTTAAGAAAAACTTAAATTTTTTACATTTAACTTAATGTAAAATAACTAAGATCTATTGTAAAATGTAAAAGCAAGCATCAGCTATTAAAAAACACAAACATCTAAAGAAAAACAAGTGTTTAATTAAGAAAAAATTGCAAGTGAATAATTCAAGGAAAACATTTTTTTTCTTCTCCCAACAAACGATGCCGCAGTAGTTATGTAGATATTTATATGTGTGTGCGTGTGTGTGTTTTTTTTAGAGAGCTTGTGTATATATGTTTGTGCATAAATGTGTGTTTATTAAGCGGAGAAAAACACAAAAAAAGAAATGAGAGAAATAACAAGCAAATAATAATGAAGAACGTAATAATCAAGCAGCATTTTTAAACAGAAGAAGAACAAAATATACAAGCAAATAATATAAAAAATATCAAGAAAAAAAGTGAAATATAAAGAAAAGTATAAGATTTTATAAAAAAAATTAACAAAAAACAATATTTATAAATAAATATAACAAACAGTTAAAAAAAACTTTTACTTAAAAACCCATAAACAAAAATCGAAAGAAAAACCGGTCATTTGACAAAACAACAAGCAAACCATTAATTAAAAACAACAAAAATTTAAAGAAGAAATTTTGTATAGTGGTCAACTGTAATAAAAATATGTAAGTTTTTTCTAATTTAAAACATGATTTCTATATAAAAACACACCGTATAAAACAGAAAAAAAAACATGAAGTCGTAAGAAAAAAATGCGCGCGACCACTTTAGCCACATTGACGCAGGCTAAAATGGAGCGCGTTGCTTTGGTTTTCATGTTCAACCTCCTCTTGTTTTTATACAAGTTTTTTCATGTATTTTTTTATTATTTTCTCTGTTTTAAAGTGATCCACATTGACGCTTACTTGTTTTTTTACTTTCTTAGTTATTTTTTTGTCTATATATTTTTTGGGGTTTTTGCTGCCGCTGCTGCTTCCGCGTATTAGTGTTTATTTTTATGTGTGTTTATTATACCTTATATATACAAAATAATGATGAGAATAGGGTATTATAAGTTTGTGCTAAAGTTTGTAACATCTGAAAGAATCACATCAGAATAACTTTTTGCGACGATTAGGTCATATCAGTGTGTATGTTCCATGTAATCCATATAAATGGTGGTGACTGTGAAGTTTTTAACACCTGAAAGAATCACATCAGATTAATTTTTTGAAACGATTAGGTCATATCAGTATGTATGTTCCGTGTAATCTAACTACTGGCGTTGATGGTAGAGGCCACTCCGAAACGACCCGATTCTCAATCGATCAAAGATTGTCAACTCAGCAACTGCTGTATCAACCAGAAGTTTTTTCCACAGGGAAGAACATCCAGTTACAGCCAACCTGTTAGAACAACAATAGAGGGCGCTCCGGAACTATCTGAGTCTAATTCGTTTAAAACTCTTAACTCAGCGACAGTCAACAAGAACATTTTTTGTCCTGAAATAACTATCGGCAACAGTGGAACTGTATCTGGTAGAAATCCAACCATTTGATTTCCTAACATCCATTTAAAACTCTTAATATAGTAGCGTATCACATGGTCTGTCATAGCCTATTATACGTTTTGGATTACTTTTGATATTTTTCTAAAAGTGTGTTGTTCTGTTCTGTATATGGAGTCTTGTGTATTTGTTTTTTTTTGCAAATGTATGTTTAGGTTGCTTCTGCTGTTCCATCTCCTGATTCTAATGCCGCGCGCCACTTCACAATCATACATTCGTTGTGTGTTTTGTATGTGTTGTGTGTGATATTGTTTTTGTTTCTACCTAAAAAACTTACTTTGGGGCCAAATGATTTATTATTGTCAATTTCTGTGTTGCTGCTGTTTCTTGTTAAAACTTTGTTCCCGTTTTATTTATTTCAATCTTTTCTTTTGGTTAGACAACTTTGCAAAAAAAATCTATATAATCCCGTATTGATAAATATTAGTATTTTATAGAATTTACCTCGTTTTTTTGCGTTGATTTTTTAATAAAAGTAATTCATAATTGTTTCAGTTCTTCCAGCTTGCTTATATGAATTTTTGCATGTTTGTGCTATTGACTTGTGCCAATTTTAACCACATACCTATCGGTTGTGGTGGTTGTATTATTGTTTGTGGTGTTTTTCCATTTAATTGTTTGTGTGACTGTAACTAGCGACAACTGACCGATCTTTTTTTTGTTTTTGAGGTGTTTTAAATGTTGCCAGATAAGAAACTGATTGTTGGGTTAGAGATTTAGATTGCCGCTCTTTTTGTGTTCAAATATTATTGACAATTTATTCTTAAAAGAAATTTTCCAAATCATGTTTAAATAATTGTCTGATCTCTTATCTAATTTTGACAATAATCCACATTACTATGCCAGGATTGTTATATGATGACATAGAATCTATTCTATGTAATAGTATAGATTGAAGAAGGTCCTTTTTGAAAATATGAAAGTTTAGGTAAACAACATGATAAGCCCTAAAGTTTGAAAGAAATCTTAAAAATGATATATGAGACCAGAAGATCGATGCCAAAGAATCTAAAGAATGGGGCATTTTTGAAAATTTTCCCTAAATACTTGGTAGTTCACAATCTTTAAAGTCTACTATTTCTGGCATGCCCATTACCAATCAACACATTATACTAGATCAAGTCCATGATTGATAATGTATAAGATAAAGAAAAAAATCGAAACTAAAACTCTAGATTGTTTATATTAATAGAATAACATTTGAAAATCTAATGAAATATTAAGTTACCTAGTGATTTCCAAGTAAGATAAGAAAAATAAATAAGATCAAAAACAATACTCTATTAGTAGGTAATCAAAAAGGTTTAAAAAAAAAAACTATACAATAATAAACAAAAACAATGCCAAATAAAGGTCTCAAGCACTAAACACTGTTTGACAATAATTTATGGCGCGAAAAGAAATTGATAAAATTTTTTCTTTATTCTAAATATACAAATGTTGCTTAAAAAGGTTTAAAACTATTTAAATTAATAAATAGTTGGATTTTTTCTTAAAACTTAAACCGGATGTTTTGCAAAAGTTTTTAAAAACTTTGACAAAGAAACTAGTTATAATTATAAAAGAAAGCTTTTTTTAACGTATTGTCTATATAAAATCATAATGGTTGATTGATTAGTATTAATAAGTTTGAATTAATAGCAGCTAAATAAATGATTTTTTTTGTTTTGAAATGTTTTTATCAATCTCGGTTATGCTGCTCGTTTTAATCACTTTAAGGTCACTCTATGGGATCTTTTTGTTTCTAGCCACCGTGAATCAGGATTCCAAGATTCCTTTTGAAACGTTTTTTCAATATCGTTTATGATTAGTTTAAGCTTCATAACCTTCTCACATTAGAATCACCCTGTAGAATCTTTTTGGTTCAAGACACACACTTGGTCCTTTTAGACCCTTTGTGATACCTGTAATGAAATAAAAAGCTGAGAGGGAGAGAAAGGGCAATAGTTTAAGGGTTAAGTAAAGAGTAATGTTTAGAGTTAGACCAAGAGTTATTATAAGAGTGAGTATAGATAAAGAGAAAATGTCCCTCCTTGTGGACTATTAAAATGCCACAATTTAGTGTGTTCTTATGGGTTGTAGAACCAATTGCTGTGCCTAATGAAAGTGTTGCATAATTGTTTTCCTATAAATTCGATATGATAGTCTGCTAACGCAGGGCAGTGACAGAAAAGATGTTCAACAGATTCCTTCTCTTCCTCATCCTGACAGCTTCTTCAGAAGTCGTTGTGTGGTATACTAAGTCTTCTTGCATGGTTTCCAAATAAACCGTGACTTGTGATAACAATAACCAAAATTGCTGAGATGATGATAGCACAGTTGTAGGAGGTATGACATGCGTTTGTTATCTTCCTGGTGATGATACAAGTTGGCTCATATCGCCATATCGTCTGAGAGAGTTTGTAGAAACATTTATCTATTAATTCTTTAAAGGCATTTAGCGGTATGCCGCAGAAATTGTCTATGTCCCTTTCGGACATTAAGTCTCCTGTTTTTCCCAATTCATTGGCCACACAGTTATCAATCAAATCCCCGTGTCCCCGTACCCATTTGAGTACGATTTTTAAATGTCTCGCCATCCTATTTAAGGATGTCCGGCATTCCTGAACTAGTGTGGATGCGGTGTATACACCAATTAGAGATTTGTTAGCAGCTTCATTATAAGTACAGATTTGGATATTCTGTAGTACCAAATCCAGTTTGCTGCTCTTTTTATGGATGATAGTTCAGCCTGTAATGGGCTACAATCATATTGTATCCTTAAATTTATCTTAGTCCCAAATCCAGGGATAAAAATGTCTCCTCCCACTTGCTCCTCGTTTTTTGACACCATCCGTGTATACCGAAAGTGTTCTTGGGGAGCATTATTCCTCCAATGCAGTGTCTTCGGAAATAATATATCCGAATTTCCTGTGAAAGAAAGGTTTTGCAGAGCAGTATTCTATTGACCATTATATAATCCCAAAAAAATGCTTATGATATGGTTTTGCGTTCTTCAAATTAACTACCTCGAGCTTCCTTCCATGTAAAGCAAATAAATTCGCTCTTTCGTTGTTGACTACAACCGATTGGCCTGGTACCCATGTGATACAAAGCTTATCTCTGTGAAAGTGTTCGGTTAAGGTCCTAGATTTGACCTCATTACCTGGTGTCAATCCCTGTTGACACCATGCTTATACAAATTTTATTTACACATTCCGTTATTGCTCTGACTGGAAGCTTGTGTTGTGATTAGGTTTCTGTTTCTGGATCTACAATATGGAATCGTTTTGTCCCCTTGCATGTTTACTACGACTTTTTTACAAAGTTTAGAACTCATTTATATTGTTGCCGAAGTCATTTTCCTTTTAAAGACTTACCCACATATTTATAAATGCTTAATAAAGTTGTTTATGGTTTATTGTAGAAATTTTGTATGGAAAAAGTGGTTGTTTAATCTAAAATAAACGATTGGTATCTTTTTGAATATGGGAAATAACTCTAGTTTTATGATTTTATAATTTCTCTTATGTATGCTACATTTACAATATTGTAATTTACCAAGAAGAATTATAAGTTACTAATTGCACAAACACTTTTAGCATTTCAATTAAACTATTTAATTAATTCTAAATAAATTATGTCGTTTGCCATAATACGACTCCTTTTTTAAACTTTAAGTTTTATTAAATATGTGGGAAAGTAATAAAAACTGTTAAACAGCAATTTAATGTTTCCATTTTTTATTCAACAACAAAAATTTCGTTAAAATTCTTGACATATTTTAAATACAAAATCTTTAGGTATTGGCAAAATGTGCTGTTGTTGCTGTTTGTGTGTTTAAATAATCATTTAAAGAAACTCCAACAATCAGAGTCAGTCCTTCATTATAACTAAAACATGTGTGTAGCATAAGAGAAAACTTAAAATAAATAAACAAAAACTAAAGTTTAAAACAACATTGAGTTTTTTTTATTTAGTTAATAGTTTTCTGTTTCTGTGTCACTAAGGATGCCGGCATTCTTTTTTTTTGCTTTGCTGTGCTGTCCTGCACATTCCATTTGTTTTTCTTACAATGTTGTTCTTCTTGCAGAGGCTTTATTTTAATTGTGTGTGAATGCTTATACAATAAAAAAAAGTATTGTGAAGAACATCGTCATTCTATATACCAACAAGAAATAAAAAAGGGAAAAAACGAACCACACGAATCATAGTAACACCATTACCATCATCACCAATATACCCGCCACAAGCTACAATACAATAACAACAACATTATCATCATCACACTATAACTGAGAGTTACATATATCAGTTTATGGATTTCATAGCTTTTTGTTGTTGTTGTTGTTGAAAATCAAAAGAGTATTGTGCGAATCTGTGGTGAATGAGAGCAGCTTTATTCAGACATCCATCCACAAACATCCACATCCATCTAACCATTCATTCACATGACTATGAGCAGCAGAGAGATGTCAGGAAAAAAAAGGGTTAAACGTTTTATTATTTTATCTCATTGTAATCTTGTGTGTTATACAATTTAATTTAAACTTGATTGGCAAAGTTTTTAAAGAGAAATTCATTAGGTTAAACAAATGATGGATGGATGAATGATTGCGATGAATGTTGCTTGGTTTTTGGCTGATGTGTGTGTTGAACGTGGGCAAATACATACTTTATGTATGCATATGTATTTAATAAGTTTGTATTTTCTTGAAATATTTACATAGTTGATTTTTTTAACAGGAATAAGATGTAATAACTTATAAAATAATTATATATTTAAAAGATTTGTTTATTTCTCTCGTTAAATATGGGTTTGGAAAATGTTTAATGGAATTATGAACGAGTTTCCTTAGTCCGAATATGACTGGAATTTGGCATTAGTGAATGCAATTCATGAAAATTTATATTCCCTAAAGCTTGAGTAGTTTTGTAGTTATAACGTGATTACTTAGCATGATTGGGATAAAAGAACCTTGGTTACCAGCCATTGCCGATAAATAACATCCGTTATTGATAAATGATCAAAAACTAATATATATCTCAGCGCTCTTTTTCGATTGATACCTGTAAAGGTAATAAAAACTAGAGAGAGAGAGAAACCGTGGGATAATTTTAGGGTTAGGTCATAAAGAAGTGTTTAGAGTATAGTTCTAAGAATATTAAAGATAAAAGTAAATGAAATGAGAATAAGTTTCTTCCTTGTCAGCTACTAAGCTCCTAGGTACAGTTTGGCTTGGTGATCTTAAGCCTATTGCTGAGCCTGATGTCAGTCTTCTGACAAATCGTCAAATAGTCGTTTTACTACTAGTGCAGGTTTTGTTTCATTCTCCTTCTCGTCTTGACAGCTTCTACAGAAGTCGTTGTGTGGTAAAGCAAGCCTTCTTGCATGACTTCCAAGTAAAATATGTCCTGTGACAAAAGCAAAAAAAATGCTGATATGAGGACGACTTAGCTGAAGCATATTTGACATATGTTTGCTATCCAAACTTTGCCATATCTTTCAGGGGCAGGTTGGTTCATTACATCATCTTGTCTGTGAGACTTCATAAAATTATTCTTCTATTTGTTTTTACAAACTTTTATTTGAATTCCGCAAAAGATGTTCATGTCTATGGACATTGAGTCAAGTCAAATCCCCATTTACCCCTACCCATTTGAGCACAATTATTGAATGTCAGAGCATCCTACAAAAGGGACAATAAAGTGACGCTTATCTTCACACTCGTTTACAATAAGTACATCCGTGATGAAAGATAAATTAGAGATGTTAGTGGAAATCACTGCCTTTTGCTGATGCATTGACTCGTTGTCGAACTGCTGGGTATTAATTGTCTGAGTATCACTGCTTATAAAGATTTGACTCTCCGACGACTCTAAAAACCGCCGTCTAAAAAGTCTGCATTCGTTCGGAAGTCTATAAGACTTGGTCTTGTTTTATTGTCTCACTTTAAGTGACCAAATACAAACTGAAACTGTATAAAGTTTTAAAATGAATTCCAATGAATTAAAATGAATTCTTTATAAAATATCATTCAGTATCTACTTCTTATAATAGATTTGCCAAAATAGAAATATTGGTCGTAAACTCATATTAATAATGTCTGATTATTAAGATCCTTATACTTTCATGAGATATTTATACACTATATCCTTGTTTTTGCCACTTATAGTTCGTTAACTCGTTTGCAATTTTGCTTCAGGTGTACCATACAATATTCATTAACATTTTTGAGTCATAAAGATTTGATTCTCCGACGACTCTGTCTGAAAAGCATTGCATTCGTTCGGAAGTCTATAAGATATGTTCTTGTATCATTGCCTCTCTTTAATTGATCAAATACTAAGAGAAATTGTATAAATAAGATCCTAATCACGTTATATTTCTAATTAGAAAATAGATTTATAATAAAATTAAAATGACAGCATCATTAAGCATCAATCAGTATCTACTTCTTTCTCATAATAGATTTCCCAGAATAGAAATATTGGTCGTAGACTCATATTAATAATGTTTGATTATCAACATTGATATATAAGTATAGATCCTCTAAAACTTTAAAGAACTCTAAGATCTCTGTCTGAAACGTACTACAATTGCCCAATAGACTGTAGGACTTGTTCTTGTATTGCTGTATCAGAATCCACATTAGTTAAGCAGTAAAAACACATAAACTGATGAATAGATCTAATTTTCACGTCTTTAGCGGCAAACTCTATAGTTGTTGTAAATTCTACATCTATTCTATTGTCCTCAAGAAGACAATCTCAAGTCTTCCAGATAAAACCAAACAAATTAATGTTTTTACAAGGTTACATTACAAAAAACTTTTTATAGTTTTACACATAAGTTTTAAAATTTTTCGCACCCAATAAAAAACCCTGTTACACATAGAATTTCGTATATTTGGCAAAAGTAGTTCTTTTCAAGAAAACACAATGACGTTAGAGGAAACGTCTAATATAATAGTGAGCCTCTTATTACAATAGCAAAAAAAAAGAAATAAAACAACAAATCGTAGAATATAAGAAAATATACAAAAACAGCAATAACAATAACAAAAAATCATAAACAAAAGTTCGTTGAACGTGCACTACACTACTCAAAAATTTTATATGGCAGAGGAGGCATGACAAGGCGGCAAAAAACCAAACATACACACACACATGCATACATGCTGAAAACATACAGCAAGCATTTAGTACAGAATACTTACATACATTGTATTAAAAAGTATTTCTTTTATTTTTCAAAAGAGTGTAAATGAGTGAAGAGTAGTGAAGTGTTGGTATTATATATTTTTGAACACAACACACCAAATACTACAATATACTTTTTACTATATAAGTAATCTTTCTATATGAAGTTTGGCAATAAACCTAAGCACGCAATTCTTTCGAAAAAAACTAAGTTTAACACACACTCTTTAAAAATGTATATCTTAAAGAGTTGTTGTTGTTATTGTTGTTGTCATCGACAACAGCACTAGGCATTGATTTAGTTGTTGCTGTTGTCTATAGCTATTGTTGATTTTTATTGGCACTAATCGTTGTTAAAATAAATCGTTTTTTATTTACATGTTTGTACGTCATCATTTGCAAAATTACTTTATTTCACACCCAGTGAAATGAGAAATTAAATACAATTTTTGTATATGTTTTCCAAATACAACAGTGTAGTGTAAACTAAATGAGAGTGTTTAGATTTTTAGAAGAGAGATATAGAAATTAGAGAGTAAAATTGCAAAAAAAAAAAAAATATATATATATTAAACAAAAGTAGATTAATAAATGTTTGTACCTTGTGTACAGGTAAGTTATGTTTATGTCTATATCGTTTTCATACAGGTAACATTATTTCGTTTTTGTTGTTGTTGTTGTGGTTACTTGAACTATTTTTCCATATTTCTTCGTATTTCGTCTCTCTAATGTCCAAGTATTAAAGTTTGTATGTATTAGATGGATGGATGTATATATTACTTTTGCTGAATATTGCCAGATTCGTTGGAATATTCGTCTTATGTTGTGAATATACCTGAAAATTCTACTTTTTCAGCGGATTACATTTTTTGTTCTGTTATTAGTATGAAGTTGGAAATTTTATGAATTAAATAGGAAAACCTAATCTGTTAAGGTATTAATCTATTAACATTTCACTGGGATTTTTAGTTTTTTTAATCCGTTAAAATTGTAAAAACAGTTTATAGTACATTCTTTGGTCTAGTCTAGAGTCTAGTCTATAGTCTGGTCCATAATTTAGCCTAATGTATAGTCTTGTCTATAGTAAAGGCTAGGATATAGTCTCATCTATAGTTTAGCCTAATGTATATACTTGTCTATAGTCAAGTCTAGGATATAGTCTAGTTTATAGCTTAGTCTATAGTCTAGTCTTTAGTGTAGTCTTTAGTCTAGTCTATAGACTAGTCTTGAGTATAGTTTATAAGGAGTGAGATCGAAAAATTCTTCTTATCCGGTAGGAAAGCAGCTCGATAAGCTCAGTGCTCGGACTATTTGGTACGAAAAGTTAAAGCTAATGCAGGTTTAAAAACATACAAGGCTCAAAAAGTTCCTGACAGGAACGCTGCTAAAAATTTAGAGGCCAAAAACAGAGCACGGAAATTGAAGTCAAGTTTTATAAAAAAATATTCTTGCTGCATAATGGATGACAAAACGTATGTTCTGGCAGACTTTTCGCAACTTCCAGGTCAAAGGTTTTATGCTGCTGATGCTCGAAGGAAAGTTGAAGAAAAGTTTAGGACCCAAAAGCAGACAAAATTTCCCAGAAAGTTCTTGGTATGGCAAGCAATATGCAGTTGCGGCAAAAGAAGCCAATCATTTGTTACAACGGGCTCTATAAATACCGAAATTTACATTAAGGAATGTTTACAAAAAAGGCTGCTTCCATTCATAAGACTTCATAATATGTCCACTTATTTTTGGCCTGACTTGGCATCCTGTCACTATGGTAAACAAGCCCTTGAGTGGTACAAGAACAATAATGTGGTATTTGTACCAAGAGAGGCAAATCCTCCAAACAGCCCGGAGCTAAGGCCAGTGGAGAGATATTGGGCTCTTGTTAAAAGAGAATTGAAGAGTACAAAAAAGGTGTCCAAAAGTGTGGTAGATTTTAAACGGAGATGGACTACATGTTCGAGCAAAGTGACAGAAAGCACTATAAAAACGTTAATGGAAGGGTTTCCGAAAAGGGTTCAAAATTTCATCACTAGTGATTAAAACTATAAAAATATTTTTTTTTTGTAAATTGTAATAATAATTTGAATCAAATTAAAAAAAATAAAGCTGTTAGTTTAGTGGTTTCTTTTTTATAAACATATATGTATGTTAAGAATTTTTCGATCTCACTCCTTAGTCTAGTCTACAATATAGTATGTAGTCTAGTCTATAGTGTAGTCTTTAGTCTAGTCTATAGTCTAGTCTATAGTCTAGTCTATAGTCTAGTCTATAGTCTAGTCTATAGTCTAGTCTATAGTGTAGTTTTTAGTCTAGTCTATAGTCTAGTCTATAGTGTAGTTTTTAGTCTTGTCTATAGTCTAGTCTATAGTCTAGTCTATAGTCTAGTCTATAGTCTAGTCTATAGTCTAGTCTATAGTCTAGTCTATAGTCTAGTCTATAGTCTAGTCTATAGTCTAGTCTATAGTCTAGTCTATAGTCTAGTCTATAGTCTAGTCTATAGTCTAGTCTATAGTCTAGTCTATAGTCTAGTCTATAGTCTAGTCTATAGTCTAGTCTATAGTCTAGTCTATAGTCTAGTCTATAGTCTAGTCTATAGTCTAGTCTATAGTCTAGTCTATAGTCTAGTCTATAGTCTAGTCTATAGTCTAGTCTATAGTCTAGTCTATAGTCTAGTCTATAGTCTAGTCTATAGTCTAGTCTATAGTCTAGTCTATAGTCTAGTCTATAGTCTAGTCTATAGTCTAGTCTATAGTCTAGTCTATAGTCTAGTCTATAGTCTAGTCTAGTCTATAGTCTTGTCTATAGTCTAGTCTATAGTCTAGTCTAGTCTATAGTCTTGTCTATAGTCTAGTCTATAGTCTTGTCTATAGTATAGTCTATAGTCTAGTCTATAGTTTACAGTCTCGTCTATAGTCGGGTCTATAGTATATTATATAGCTTAGTCTATAGTCTATAGTCAACTCTAGTCTATAGTCAACTTTTTACTTTAGTTTATATCTATAGTCAGGTCTAGTCTCGTCTTTTATTCACTCGATCCAGAATAATTTTAAATATTATTAGTTGTCCTACTTACAATTTCAACATACGGCAACATTGTGTTACCAACCAACATTATTATTATTTCTATTAATATCGGGCAGAGGAGGAAAACATATCAATTTGAACTAGTTTTTCACAAAAATGTTTTTATGTATGAAAATATGTGTGACTTTAACACTCACACAAACGAAAGTATACGGAGCACATTGTTTTTATTATTATTTGTTTTTTTTTTGTGTACTGTAAACCTTGGCCTATAACTTGCAACCTGGCTCATGCCACAATCACACATAGAAAAACATGGAAGGAATGAATCATAATAAAAAAACGATGTAACAAAACATGATGTTAACTTAACGATGTGTTTAATAACAATACAATAAAAAATACATACATATATACATTAAGCAATAAAAATAAATCAAAATAATTATTTTACTTGTTTTCTTATTTTCAGTGCTTTTCATAACGAACACAAATTAAATTGAATGACAAAATGAGTTACAATCAAAAACCACCTGGTTCGAGTGGCAGTGGCATGGGCGGTGGACCGCCCAATGGTCCCAACAATATGCCACAGGTAGCGAAAACATTTGCTGCTGGCATACAGCAACAAATGCAGAATTTAGTACATGGTCAAAATGCCATACCACAGTCAGCACAGGCCGATATAAATGCGTTTCTACAGCAACAAAGAATACAGAGTATGTTGAAGCAACAGCAGCAATTCTTACAGTTTCAACATCAAATGCAGCAACAACAACAGCATCAACAGCAACAACATCAACACCACAATATGGGCGGAGGTGTAGGTCCTAGCCCTGTAGGTGGGGTAGCCGGTGTGGGAGGTGTTGCCGGACCGGGTAGTAGTGGACCTGGTGGCAGTGGAGAACCTTTATCCTTAACACGTACAGCGGGAGCAGCGGAGCTGTTGAATAAAACCTATCAACAGCAGGCTAATGGTAATCCAGCTGCCAATCCCGCATTCAATCAGTTACAACAAACATTACAGGCCTTACCCACAAATTTCGTACAGCTGTTCCAATACCAGATGCAGGCCAAGCAAATGCAACAACAGCAGCAACAACAACAGCACGGTGGCGGTCAGGGTCAACATGGCCATGGTCAACAGCAACCGGTACAGGGTGTACCGCCTCCGCCACCTACCACAACTGCAATGTCTCACCAACAGCAGCAGCAACAACAACAGCAAAAGCACCAGAATCAACATCAGCAACAACAACAGCAGAATGCTATATCACGTTACCTTACAGCAGCGGCAGCTCAGGCGGCAGCGGTGAGTGGCAATAAAATGAGTTCTGCTACTCCTCCACCACCACCGCCTTTGACAAACCAAATGAAGCCCCCAAATCTGCCACCGAATACCCAAATAACACCTGTAACAGCAGCTAATGTTGCCGGTGGTAACTTATCGGCCGGTCCTCATCCCAAAATGTCTACCGGTAATACAAATACCAGCTCTGGCTCTAAACATCAAGGTCCACCACCATCCATATCACTAACGCCATCGAAACCGTCAGCAACAGGACCAAGTGTTGCACACCAGCAAAATAAATTCACACCACCCACAAATACTGGTGGCGGTGCTGGAGCAAAAGGCCCACACTTGGCACATTCGGCGGGACATTCGCAAAATTTACCAAAATCAACACATGGCGCTACACATACAGCTACTAGCAATACTACAAGTCCCGCTAAGACTGGTGCTGCGAATACTGCGGATGTTACTGTGGCTGCTTTGAAATCACCACAATCTACACCAGTACAATTGACAAAACAAATGCCTTCAACGGCCACTACAGCTGCGATGGGCAATAAAACAACTAATACAACAGGAGCTACTACAACCATGGTTTCACCACTTAAATCTACAATACCAACAACAACAGCAGTACCAGCAGCAACAACAGCACAAACACCTAATGCTACTAATACATTTACCACTGCTCCAACAGTTGGACCCATTACCACCTCCACTACCACTATTACACCAGCAACTAATGCTGTTGCAACAAAACCAACGGGTGCTGCTAAACCAGCTATAGATGAATTGTCTCCTTCAAAAGTACCACTTAAAATTTTAAATGCTGAAAAAGAGCCTGTCAAAACAGCTTCAAATGACAGTAATAAACCATCTACAGAGTCAAGTGCAGCTTCTGCTACTGACAGCAATAAAAAGGAGACAGACAAGCCGAAAGATATCAAATTGGATGCGGCAGCAGCAACATCAGCACCACCAATAATAGTTAACAAACCGGCTGTACCAGCCTTGGAGTTAAAGGAGTCTATTGAGAAAAATGATTCAAAATCAATTACAGCTACCACTACTACTTCAAATCCGGTAAAAGCGGTTGCACCATTACCACTAACATCAAAAGTGACAGAAGAAAAACCAGAATCTGTTGTCAAAGCAAATAAAACGGATAATCAAGAGATCAGTGAAAACGAAAAGAAACTAGCGGATGCTAAGAAAGCAACAGAAAAGGTAATAAGAATAAAACTCTTTCAATGATTTGAAAGTGATAAGAATGACATTTAAAAATACCTTATTGAAAAGCGTTGTAAAGTACTTTTAAATGTTAAAATACAACTTTTACACACTTATTATAACTTAATATTTCTTCTTTTAGGATAAAACCTCAACTGTTGATGAAAAGTCTAGCACTGCCGCTACACCAACTGCAGCTATAGCTGCAACAGCAACTCCCAAACAAACGGAAACACTTAAAACTGATGACAAGAAAGTAACAGATGATTCTAATCAAATCAAGAACTCCCCAGAAGATAAAAAAGCGGAAAGTAAAGAAAAAGTTGTAGAAAAAGAAAAAGATAAGACAATTAAAACTACCAAATCATCAACTAAAGTAGAAGAAGGAGAAAAAATCGTTTCCTCAAAAGATGTACAAAAAATTGAAAAAGAAACGGACAAGACAAACACTGCCGTAGAGACAAAAACACCCACAACAACAACACAAACGCTCGCTGTCAAATCTACAGAAAAAGAGGAGAACAATGTTAAGACTTCATTAGAAGTAAGCAGTAAAAAAGATAAAGTTGAAAGTGTGCCAGCTAAAAATCAGGAAAAACAATCGGTTGCAAATGCCGAGGAAAAGGAACCAATAAAAGCATCCAAGGAAAGCACTCCAGAGGATAATATTAAAGAAACTGCTCCAAAGGAGAAAGAGGAAACTGTAAAATCGATTAAATCGACTGAAAAGGCTGAAACTACAACTACTGTAAAACCAACAACAGCGGCAACAAACAACAAAACAAATTCTGAAGAAAGTGTTAAGGATACAAACGAAAGTACACAAAAAGAAAAAGAAACAGCAACGGCGACACCTATCAAAAAATTGGGTCGTTTAGGTAAGGGAGCTAAAAGTAAAGCAACTGCTACAGCCGCTGCAGCAGCAACTCCTGCGGTAGAAACTAAAACTCCTGAAACACAAGAAGAAAAACCAGCAGCTACAAGTACTCGTGTCAAAAGAAAACTTAAAACAGCCGACATTTTGATAGCTTCAAATTCCACACCCTCAACACCTAACGATGATGATTCAGATCGTAAATCAAAACGTCATCGTCTTAAGACAATACTCTACCAAAGTCCTCTTCCTGAGTTGGCCTACATAACCAAGCTATCCGCCAGTGAAGCTTCCAATTCGCCCAAACCCATGTCGAATGAGGATCGTTTAATTGTATTCTATAAAAATGAATATATGGCCGTACGCAATGCTGAGGGTACATTCTATTTGTGCCAAACAATGCAAAATGTTTATCGCACCTCACCGCGCATAAGCATTCGTTGGCTGTCGGAGGATACTAAAGACAGCAATGTTTTCATACCGGATTTCTATGATCACACCGATATCGAGTGTGTGCTAACAACGGTTGAACTGAAGCGCATCGATAAGGGACACTTGCGTTTGCCCAAAGCCGAAAGAAATCGCATTGAAAGCATACTCAAGAAGGCTATAGATGTGGAAAAGGGCTTGGTACCAAGACCAGAATTAACCGAAGAAAATCCTGATGGTCGTAAGTATTTTTTTAAAGCTGACTTAAGTTTTCACTATTAATTGTTGTTTATATTCAGTTGACATATCCCTCTTCAAAGATGAATCTCAAATTGAAAAGAAATCCTCTTTAGCAGAGGGTAGCGAAAGTCAAACACCTTCAACGGCGGCTAGTAGAAAATCTAGAAGAACAACAACCGCTGCTGCCTCATCAGCCCGTAAATCAAACACAACAGCTGCTACGCCCTCAACGTCCGCAGCCAATAAACGTAAACGTGCGGCTAGTTCGGCGACCTCGTCGAGTTCACGTAAATCGTCGGCTAAAAAACGAAAAACTTTGCTTAAACGCAAAAAGAAGTTGAGTAATAGTGATGGTGAAGACGATGACGACTCCTCAGATGATGCTGAATCTGATGTTGAGTATAAGCCTACGCAAAAGAAATCATCTTTAAATGCGACAAGTGCATCGAAAACAACGCCTCGTGCACAAAGGTCACCTTTAGCTAAGGCAAGAGCTGCATCGCCGATAACACCAACCACATCTAGATCATCTAAAATTGTACCTCAAAAAGTAAGTTGGAATTAGGATGAGAGTGATGTTTAGCACTAATGGAGATGTGTATTTGAGTTCCCTGTAAGAAATGAGAAACTTTTTTTTATAAAATGAAGATGTTCTTTTAACTTTTTAAGTGGTTAAATGGTGGAAAATAAAAACCTTTTGAAATGTTAATGTTTTTTGTAGAAAGCTTTTCAAAAGTTTTCTTTCTATTGTATTACCTTAAAAAGTGCTTTTTTAACATGCTTTATTCGAAACGAAAAGCTTTTCTGAAAAGGTTTTTGTACAAAAAAATGTTTCATAAAAAGCTCTTCTATTCTATTAAATGCTTTTTAATTTTTTTTTATAAAAAAAAATCATATAAAAATGCTTTTCTGTAAAACTTTATTAAAGAAACTTAAAAAAAAAAAAATAAAAATATAAAAAAATGGAAAAAAGCTTTTTTAAAAAGAACTACCTTAAAAGCTTTTTTTTGTAAAAAATTGCTAAAATTTAAAGAATGTCTGTTTAATAAAAAAACTCCTTAAAAAGCTTTTTAATAAAAAAAATTTCAATTTGTTTAAAGCTTTTCCTACAAAATATATATTTTTACAGAAATCTGTTCTTTTGTAGAACAACTTTTCAGTGAAAAAACCAAAAAGCTTTTTTTTTTAAATTAAAAAATAGATTTTCAATAAAAAAATCTATAAAAAGCAATTTAATAAGATATTTGCAATATTTTCTTTAAAAAGTGTTTTTATAAAAAGCTCTTGAATAAAAAATAACAAAAAAGCTTTTTTTGTAAAAAAAAATTATTAAAATTAGAAATAAGTATTTTAATAAAAAAACCCATAAAAAGCTTTTTTACAAAAATATTTTTTATAAAAAGTTTTTTAATTAAAAAATTACGATATAACTTTTTTGTTAAAAATATTATCAAAATTACAAAAAAAAACTTTGCAATAAAAAAATCCATAAAAGCTTTAAAAAAAAAAAAACATTTTCAATATTTTCTTTTAAAAGCTTTTGTAAAACTGTATTAAAGAAACTTTCTAAAAACAAAAAATGTAAAAAAATATGGAAAAGAGCTTTTTAAAAAGAACTTCTATAAAAGCTTTTTTGTAAAAAATTCTTTTTAATAGAAAAAAATCCATAAAAAGCTTTTTAAAAAAAATTTTCAATATTTTTTAAGCTTTCCTAAAAAAATATTTTTTACAAAAATTTGTTTTTTGTAGAACGACGAAAAAGCTTTTTTTAAATAAACCAAAATTACAAAAAAATGCTTTTTAATAAAAAAATCCATAAAAGCTTTTTAATAAAACATTTTCAATATTTTCTTTAAAAAGCTTTTCTACAAAAATATTTTTAATAAAAATTTGTTCTTTTGTAGAACAGCCTTTCAATAACAAAAAAAAAAGGAAAAGCTTCTTTTGTAAAAAAAGTAGCTTTTAAATAAAAAAAAAAAACAAAAAAAGCTTTCTAATAAATGCTTTCAATATGTTCTTTTTAAACTTTTCTACAAAAATATTTTTTTGTTCTTATCTTTTGTTGAACATAACTACAATAAAAATATTTTATGTAAAAAAGCTTTTCTTCAAAGAGCTTTTATGTTTAAAAGTCTTTTCAATAAAAAGCTTTTATAAAAAAAGTTTTTTTTTTATAATTTTTTTCAAGAAGAAAATATATTGAAAAGTTTTTGTATTGAAAAAAAAAATTTAATAAAAAAAGCTTTTTTTAAGATTTATCTAAGTAAAGCTTTTTTATAAATTCCATTTAAAAAAATATATTTTTTAGGAAACACCTACACCTACACCGTCTACATCAAAAGCTTCTCGAGGCGAAAGAGCTGCCAAAAGGAAATCACTAACCGATGCCGGCTCATCCGAAGAAGCAACAACGCCAGTCAAAAAACCAGCGACAACCTCAAACAACAAAAGTAAAGGTACATTAAAAAAGACCAAACATTAACAAAAAAGCGTTTAATTGAAATGTTTGTAGCATCTGATAAAGATACGAACGAGGCTACTCCTGTAAAAAAATCGTCCCTCATTGATAATAGTAGTACTAGTGGTAGTAGTAGTAGTGGTGGTAGTTAAACTTCACAGACATCACACAACATCAACACGTCAGAAAAAAAAGAAACGATTCTGCTCTTCTCACATCATTTTATAAAATCCACGGCCTCTGCTAAAAATTGTTTTCGATGATGATGATGAAGGTGCTCTACCGAAGTCGCAAATAGATTTACACAAAATAAGGTATTCCACATCATCATGAAATTGATTGTAAGCTGTACGAGTATAATGATGTTTTCAATAAAAAGGTAAACGTTTCTTTTATTATTTTCTAGTTTTTAAGTTTCAGCATAATTCTTAATTTATCCCCCCCCCCCCTTTTTTTCTTACAAAGTCACTCTTATATAAATTTAAATTTTATATATTTTTTTCGTTTTCTTAAAAACAACCATAACTTTTTCAATTAAAGCGTTAAGTAAATATTTTTCAATAATATATGAAACCACAACAAGCTATTCTTAAGAACCTAACACTAATAATGCTTAAAAAAAATAATAACTTCTTTTTTTATTTTCCATTTTTTTTTGTTTGTTTTAAATATTTTTTTATATATATATTTTTATAATGATAATAACTACTGATTAAAATATAATGTGTAATATTTCTCATAATATTTAAGTTAAGTTGAACAAAAGTGGTCGTCCCCCTTCTTCCTCTCCCTAAAATTATAGATACGCATATGAAGCGTATGTGTTTATTATATAAATATGTTTATTTTTTATAACGTTTAACTAATTTTTTTTTTATTTTTATTATTAATTGGCATAACTTTACCAATTTATTATACATATATATATAGAGAGAGATACATATATACATATATATTTAATGTATTAATTATTAATTTTCTAGTTTTTAAGTTGAAACATACACATTTTTCTTTGTCTTTTGTTGTGCATTTAATGTACGATTATATTGATCATATTCGTTTTGTAAAACAACCGTTTTTTTATCTGTCTAAATATTGAGAATATAGATTTTGATTTAGATTTTCTTTAATTGTATTTTGATTGTCTGATTAAAGTTTAGTTTTGAATCCAAATCACTATTTAATGTTAATAAAATAGAAATATGTGCAAAATAATTTTATTTTCAAGTTGTTGTCAAGAAATAGAGATACATTTTATCCAGTTGTATTCAGAAATGTTAAGAGATTTTGAATAGCTGAAAAAAGCTTTTTTTGTTTTGAATTTTTTGATTAACGTTTGTATAAATTGTTTATAAAAACAAGTTTAGTTTGAAAAGCAAATCTTCTTTTGTCAACACACTTATGCGAAAAAAGCAAAACATTTAAAGGTTTTAAGAAAAAAGCTTGTAAAAGTTTTTTGTACAAGCTTTTTGGTAAAAAAGTTTGTAAAAGGTCTTTGGTAAAAAAGTTTGTAAAAGCTTTTTGGTAAAAAGCTTATAAAAGCTTTTTGGTAAAAGAGCTTATAAAAGCTTTTTGGTAAAAGAGCTTGTAAACGCTTATTGGTAAAAAAGCTTTCAAAAAATGTTTGGTAAAAGAGCTTGGAAAAGCCTTTAAGTAAAAAAGCTTAAAAAAGACTTTCAGTAAAAAAGCTTGTAAAAGTCTTTAAATAAAAAAGCTTGCAAAACCTTTTTAGTAAAAAGGTTAAAAAAGCATTTTAGTAAAAAAGCTTGGAGAAGCTATTTAACGCAGAAGGCCTAATAGTGAAAAAGCATAGAAAAGATTTTAAGTTATAAGCTTGGAATAGCTTTTTAGTAAATAATCTTTTAAAAAAAGCTTTTTAGCAAGTTGATCGAAAAGTTTTGAGTAAAAAAACAAAGAAAGGTGTTTTTGAAGACAATATGTTGTTTGTTGTACAAAAGTTTACAACTTTTTTTTGTGTAAAAGCTTCGAAAAGCTGTATTTCACACAAGCTGCTATGTAAAGAAACATTTTCTCCTAAAAGCTTTCTAATACAAAGTGCTTAAAAAGCCTTTTTGTGCAAAAGCTTTTGAAAACTTTTTTTGTGAAAAGGTTTAAAAGAGCTTTTTTGTTGCTTTTAAAAAAGTAATCATAAAAAGCGTTTAATTTAAAATGCTTAGAAAAGCTTTTAAATTTAAAATGGCTTAGAAAAGCCTTAATGAAAACGCTTTATTAGAAAAAAAGCTTTGGGAAATTCAGTTTTTTGAAAAAGCTTTTAAAAAAATATTTTTGAAAAGATTTAGAAGAGCATTTTTGTTGCTTTTAAAAGTTTAGAAAAAAGTTTAGAAAAGCTTTCTATTAAAAGAAATATTAAAAAAGCTTTTAATTTAAAATTAGAAAAAAAAGCTTAAGGATTTTCAGTTTGAAAACCTTTATTTGTTGCTTTAAAAACATACAAAAGCTTTCTATTTCATTAAAAAAGCTTTTAATTTAAAACGCCTAGTAAAGCTGTCAAACTTAAAATGGCTTAGGTAAATCTCAATAAAAAGCTTTAGCTTTTCTCAATAAAAAGCTTTAGCTTTTCTCAATAAAAAGCTTTAGCTTTTTATTGAGAAAAAAACTCTTAAGCAAAATTGTGTTAGCAACAAGCATAGTTTTGTTAGCAACAAACAGTTATAAAAAACTTTTTAACCAGAAATATTAAAACACTTTTCTTCAATTCGTTTTATTGAAAGCTTTTTGTGTTTCTTTTTTAGTTATGATTTTATTTTCTTTTGGAAACAAAACATTCTTTTAATTTTATATATTTACTTGTTTATAAATAAACAATTTCTTTGCGGGATCTATGTTATGAAGCTTCACAGAATGAATCATTTTTAGGTCTTAAAATAACTTTCTGATTTCCAACATTTGATCCACTTTCTTCTTCAGCAACTTTATTAAACATTTAATCACTTATTTTAAACATACTGGATAAAATTGTACAAAAAAAAAAAAAAAATATAAATACAAACAATTTTCATATCATTTAAAAGTTCCCAAAAGTGCAACAACAACAACAAAATTTAACTTAAAAAATTAACAATTAAACTTAAATGTTTCATAATCAAGTAAAGCGAATCTTTAATTTGTTTAAGTGTTTTTTTTTTGTTTAAAATATTTTTTAAGTTAATTTAACACAATAACAATTGAATTATTTAAACAAACTGTTAAAAACTTTAAAAAAAAAAAACTTCATAATTAAAATCCTTAAGGAAAAAGAAAGTTAATTAATTTATTAACAAACAAACTCCTCTACTGCTATAAACCCTTTAAACAAATCATGACAAACAATTTACAAAACATTAACAAATTAAAAGTAAAATCTATATTAAGAAGAGTTTAAACAAAAATTAAACCATATTATAAATACAACAACAACAACAAAAAAAGCAACAAGATTTTACTTAAAAAAAATTTATTGAATAAAAATTATAGTTTATAAATTAAATATAAATAAAAAGAAAATAAGAAATTATATATAAATAAAAAAAACTTATATCTATGGCAATTATATAAAATAAAATAACTTAAATAATAAAAACAACAAAAACAAGAAAAAAATCCAATTCTTTATGTAGATTTTAGTTTTTAATTGAATGAATAAAAATAAAAAATATAATAATCTATAAATAAACAAATAAAACAAAAAACTACTTTAATATTTACAAAAACAACTCCATAAAAGAAACCTAAAGTTAAAGAGGAAAAAACAATTAAAAATAAAAGTAATAATTGTCGTCGTCACTTCAAAAGAAAAAAAATTGTAGAAAATAATAATAATTTAACAACCAACCAATCAACCAACCACAACACACACTAACCAATAACAATAGTTTCAATATGCATATAACAACTAAACACAAAATAATAATAACAATAAAACAATAACAATTAAAAAACAATAAAACGAGCTAATTAATTTTTAATATTTAAAAAAAACTATGTTTTTTTATTTTGGAATTATTATTTTTTTATTTATTAAAAAGAAGTAAAGAAACAACAAATAAAGTATATATTAAAACATTTTCAATTCCTTTTGTTTATTTTCATTTCATGTCTTTTCTTTAGTTGTTATTTCTATATTTTTATTCGATTTCTATTATTAAAAATTGAATTTTGTGCGAATTTATTTAAGGATTTACTACACAGATTTACAAGTTTTAGAGAATAATTGTATAAAAACTTTTTATTGGGATGGGGACAATTATGTCATTAGCCCTAAAGCCATATCCACATAATATTACTTCTTTGTACTCGTGTTAAATAATACTATAATTGTTAGTCCTTTTGTAGTGTCAATTCAATTCATTTGTTTCCAGAAATACCATAATTAAGAACATTAAGAACAAGAACGGAGCCATTATCTCCTTTTTACACCTCTTTTGGGAGTATCCCTATTACTGAATGCCAACTTACAGGGCGGCATCCTTTCTCCTCGTCATAGGTCTTCTCAAAGCATTTGCAACCATTTTGGTGCGCCCTCCATAATTGCTACGCCCGTTATACTCTTCTTGGAATACATTGTAGGGTCCAATTCATTCCATAGACTGGTCTAAAGACTAGACTATAGACTAGATTATAGACTAGATTATAGACTAGACTATGGACTAGACTATAGACTAGATTATAGACTATATTATAGACTAGACTATAGAATGGACTATTGACTAGACTAGTCTATAGACTACACTATAAACTAGCGTTTAGACTAACCTATGGACTTTAATATAGACTAGTATATAGACCATATACTAGACTATAAACTAGACTATAGACTATACTAAAGACTAGATTATAGACTAGAATATAGACTAAACTATTGACAAGACTAAAGACTAGACTATATACTTGACTAAAGACAAGACTATATGCTAGACTATAGACTGGACTATAGACTTGAATATAGACTAGACTAGAGACTAAACTATAAACTAAACTATAGACTAGACAGACTAAACTATAGACTGGACTATAGACTAGACTATACACTAGACTATAGACTAGAAATATAACTATAAACTAGACTATAGACTGGACATACTAAACTATAGACTTGACTATATACTAGACTATAGACTAGACTATAGACTAGACTATAGACTAGACTATAGACTAGACTATAGACTAGACTATAGACTAGACTATAGACTAGACTATAGACTAGACTATAGACTAGACTATAGACTAGACTATAGACTAGACTATAGACTAGACTATAGACTAGACTATAGACTAGACTATAGACTAGACTATAGACTAGACTATAGACTAGATTATAGACTAGATTATGGACTTTAGACTAAACTATAGACTAGACTATAGACTAGACTATAGACTGAACTATAGACTAAACTATAGACTAGACTATTGACATGTTACCGCATGAGTCAACTCTTGCCTCTGTCAGAGTATTTGGTTAAGATTTTCCAATTGTAGTCTATTATGGTCTTGGTTTTAATCTCAATTGTCTTCTGTATTCTCTAATATTCCTCTTGACCAGATGTAATATGAAATCAAACACTGTATTTCGAATGTAATAGGGCATTTCCGATGTTGCTTTTTAATGTTTACAGTGTCCATTACATAAAATTTTTCTTACAAATTTCAGCTCTAAAGTGATGTAGGTATTATAACATGTGCTACAATCTTTTTAGAGATGCACAGACTCCGCTGATTACCACCGTATAGTACTTGCAGTTTACTTATCATCTTTGGCAAAAGCAACCCAAAACGAGATTATTTCTGTTATAACAGGAAAATTCTTTAAAAATTTTCCATTTAACGAAACCCTAAGAGAATATATATTGTTTCTTTTTTTTCGTAGATGATAACATGGACTTATTGCATGGTTTCCTTCATTCAATTTCTTAGCATGCAATTAATCACATTTACATATTTAATTATAGATGTGGATTTATCAGTTCTCACTTATTGTTACCCCCACATAATAATTAATTATTTAATTATTGGTCATAACTGATAATAAGAAAATTTTATCAATAATAAAAAAAAGTTCATTTGAATGAAATTATGGATCTAATATGTGTGTATTTCTTTTTTTTAAAAAGGGGTTATATTTATTGTATAAATGTCACCAAAATAAAAGTCAAACTAAAAATGATTTAATTAAATATCATTAAAAGCATTTAACAAACAACTGCATATTTGTTTAAAAAAATCTTTTAAATATTAATACCTAAAATAAATGAGTTCATTGGCCCTTTCCTCTAACACTTGTTATCATCATTCATAAGACTTTTTAAGAAGATATCGTCTATATATTTTATTTTAAAAATAAAACAAAAAAAATTACTTAAAAAAATAAATCAAAATAAAACAAAAGTTGTTTTATTAAAAATTTAAAAAATCACCCAAAAAAACGCCACTTTTTAATAGAATTTATATAAATATTAACATTTAACAAAAGCATAAACAAATTTATATAAATATTAAAAAAAAATATATATAAAAAAATAAATATATAAAAATAATAACAATTCCCCTTGACCCCTTTAACTTAGGTAAACCTTATCAAACATTAATTAATCCCACGTAAAAAAATAAATAAATTAACAACCATGAAAAAATAAATTATTTAACAAAAACAATTAAAATAAATCCCATTACAACCAATATTATTAAATTTATTAATTTTTTAAAAAAAAAAACAAGAAATAATAATAAAAAAAATATAAAAAGAAAACATATGTATGTAAGAAATTAAGTTAACTTGATAAGTAAATAATACAAAAACAACAACAAAAAAAATATTAAAATAAAATGAATAAAAAAAATTTAAAACAAAAAGAATAAAATTCACATTTTGAAATTCAAAATAATTATTAAATTGCAGTTTTATTTAAAAAAGTTAATTGAATTTTATAATGACAAATTGACTAGTGATGTAGCTAGTTTTTTGGGTTGGGGAAACTCAACTTGTTAAGAAACATAAATTACCTCCATTGGTTAGGTGGTTAGTGTACTAGTCCATTAGAGCGAAGTCCGAGGGTTTGATTCCCATTATAGACTAGTTAACTTACTAGCTAAATAACTATCTAGTAAACTAACTAACTAATTAACTAACCAACTAACTAACCAACTAAATAACTAATTAACTAGTTAACTAACTAACTAACTAACTAACTAAATAACTATCTAACTACTTAACTAACTAACTAAGTAACGAACTAACTAACTAACTAACTAACTAACTAACTAACTAACTAACTAACTAACTAACTAACTAACTAACTAACTAACTACTTAACTAACTAACTTACATACTAACTAACTTACTAACTAACCTAATAACTACTAATTTTCTAATTAGTTAGAGTTTTACGTAGTTAGCATTTCCAACGTAAAACCAACGAAGCCTGAATTACAAAAAAGTGAAAGAACTCCATAAGGTATCTTGGTGTAATGAAACGGTGGATAGAACCTTATATCCTATAAGCTGACCCTAATGAGAGCAAGAGTACAAATCTCCTTAAAATGAGCAATTTTTGCGGTTAGCATTATAGTACGAATTCTGAATTGTCTGAGTACATTAGGAGCAGAGCTATAGAAAATTAGACTTGCGGATTCTGGCGAACGTTGGACATGTCTAGAGGACAGTTAAACTCTGCAGTATGTACTGTCATTGCCACTGGCAGGCAGTGGACCAAGTTAGATCGAAATAACTTGTGAGTGTTATTATTACCGATATAATATTTTTCACGAACGCTGATTGGCAAATTCTTAAGAATTAGGTCCAGGAAACTGAGTATCCCACACTACGGATATGATATAGTATACATCCTTTCGATTATGATCTGCAGAAATCTGAATGGAACATTACAGCAAAAATATCAAATGAAATAGATTCATCTGATGGGAGAGATGGCTAAAAAAGACTTTTCTTAATTTATCCTGGCACGGATTTGTATTTATTTTTTTTGCAGATGATCTTCAAAATCGAGGTTTAAAGTAGATGGTATAATCAAGACACATGCAGAGTGGACAAGTTAATGTCCACTCTGCAATCTTTCGAAGGCACATTGAAACATTGCTTGGCGCGATAAATGTATGAGGAAGACGTGTGTGTTAAATATGTAGATTTCAGGGCAATTACAATATGTCAAACCTTGAAGAGTTATCTGGGTCGTCCTAAGATATCTCATTAGTAAACAGAAGGAAAAAACATGTTTTTTAACATTTAGACAATGGATGAGTATAACATTTAAGTAACACCTAATTATTATTTTGGAAATTATCTTTGTGATTACAACTCAGTGTTCTGGTTGACAACATAGCGTTGTCATTTCGATAACACGTCGTTTTAACTGCGAACAAATACGCCATGTAAATAAATGTTATAAAAAATGTCGTTATTAGCCACCGTAGTGTCATGCGATCTGCTGCATTGCTAGGGATGCCCATTAGATGGGCATCCCCGGCTACTTGTTCAACTGCCAGACTTACCTGGCCACTGTATGATGGCGAAAGAGCTTATAGTTTTTTGGGGCTATCGTACACTTACTTTTGTAGCTGTCATAATGAGGATGAAACGATTAAACATCTCCTTTGTCCATTTCTCGCCTTCTCGACTATCGGGACTACTACCTTGGCTAGTCAGAAGTTGCATGTCGCGGTGAATTTATCCAGAATGGAGATGATTAAGGTAGTATCCTTTGCGCGTGTCTCTGGTTGGTTTCATTCCGCACTGAACATGGACACGTATTGTCCCATGGGTGGGTCGAGGTGCGATCATCATATGGACCCAAGTATGTCGATTCTTTCGACAAAATCAATAACCTAACAATATCAGCGTTTATTTCTGTTTTTGCTAATTTAATAACGTCGTGAATTTTTTCATATTTTTGTTGTTATTTTGACAACTATGCGTTCTCACTTTGACAACGGATGTTATTGAAAAATAAAAAACACTTTGGCCTCAATTTAATTTTAATTCCTTCATTTTCCCTCTGTGTATACAAAGGTACACATTAAGATGTTAATAGATCTGACGTATAAAGTGTTCTTGTCAAAAAGGAGTCTTTTCGACAATTGTTAAAAGTATTTTTCAATAAGCACTTACCATTTTAAGAATACTATAGGGTTAAGAAAAGAAACCAACAATTTGTTGCTATGTTTTTTTTCTACAGTTTTAGATATTTCTTTATTTTACATAAATACATTTACATTTATTTGTTTTATATATTTATTTGTTTATTGATTTCTTTCTCAATATTGTTTATTTTAGTTACATACACAAATATTTTGTTAATATTTTCTGTAAATTTAATATTGTGTGAATAAAATTGTTTATAAAATCGCTTTTGTTATTTATTTAAAAAATAAAATATTTAATATACTTACAACAATTAGGTTTTCTTTTTTTTTTGCATTTCATTTGTATAATACATTTTACTCTTTGGTATTTCTTTTAATAAATATTTAAGGCAAAAAGTAAATTTGAAAAAAAAAAAAAAACATATAAATATTATATATTAATTAAATAAAATAATTCTATAGATAATGATGCCATTTACTTAATTTTGCAATGAAATTAAATTTGTTCCAGAAACCTAAATGAAACCCTATTTATACAGATTATAAAAAAATGTGAATTAATATGTTTTGCTAAATAAATCAAATTGATAATAAAAATTATAGTTTGATTAATTTAATTATTACAACAAGTGCTAAGAAAAAAAAGCAAAAAATTATATGGTGTTTTCTTTTTTAATATTAAGTTTAAATTATGTTCATTATTTTCGTTTATTACTTTTTCATACATAGTCTAAGTAATATTTTTCCCTTTTAGGTGAAAAATATTTGGGGAATTCGTTTTATAGACGGACTTAACTCTTATAGTGAGTGTTTCTTATATGTTAAGAGTGTTTTTATTTTATTTAAATTGATTTATTGTTTTTTTAGGATTTTTTGTTTTATAAACTACATAAAGTTTTATCATAAGTATTTTGCAATTTTAAACAAAATTTTGAATATACTGGTATTAGTGTGTTAAAAATTGAATTTTCAAAAAATATTTCAGAGTTTTAAAAAGTCTTGAACTTGTTGTATCAAGATTGGAAACAGTTAAATCCTCTTACTCTTTCTCTCTCTCTCTCTGACTCTATTTTCATTTAAAATGCTTTATATACACAAAGTGGTTGATGGTCTATAGATGGCTGCCAAGTAAGACATTCTTGTAGTATCAGATAACTGATGAATTGAAAGCGTTTCATTTAATGAAAATATAATCTGAAATATCGTTCACAAACCCAAAGGATTTGCAGAACAACCCTTTTATAATAACTTCAATTGTCTGATGCTTAAGTTAGGATACGTTTTTCGATCATATGTACTTCCTTTTATATCTACATGGTCCCTAATTTAAAATTTATGAATGATACATTAAACTGAACTATAAGAAAATTTAATTCCAACTCTATTGGCTATGAGGGTAATGTTAATAAAACATTGACGGAACCACTCATTCTGTAAGTCTAAACAGAGAGAGAAAATATATACACGCCTGGAACCGAATTGACGCCAAAGTGTTTAATATTTTCCAATAACATCCGTTGTCAAAGTATTTACACACGCACTGTAACACTATGTAACGTTGCGTTGTCAACATTGCAACAGTTCGTTGTCGAAATCTCAATTTTATACACACCCGTTGTCTAAATGTTATCAAACGTGGTAAGCTCACTGTTGGTAACAATCCGTGAACCTTCCGTTGTCAACATTCCATAGTGTTGTCCTACGTATGTATATACTTTGACAAAGGAATGTTATTGAAAATCTATAAATAATTTGGTGTCAATTTGGTATAAACAGCATGTATACTTTACTGTTACGGAGGATTTCATGGAAGGAGGACGCTTATCGCCCTCAAAGGTATTCTTCAGAAGTTGTATTGAAGTCTATTTTAAGTTTAATGAATTAGTGTAAAGTCTGCAAAGAAAAAGGCGTTTCGTTTCCTTCAAGCGATTTGAAAAAGAGAACATCAGATTGTCAAGGATATGTGGCGTTGAGCTCACATAATACTAAAGATAACTTCCATGATAGCAAAAAAAAGTTCACAAAAGAAATCAACTCCTACTCTTCATGCTGGATTTTAACTGTTAAACTGGATGTACATTTCAACTGATAGGTCTATTCTTATTCGATGTATTACCTGTTGACAAGACTTTGTAATCATTAGCAATAGGAAGATCCTCAACAAACCTCTTAAGGGGCGTTACAAGTATTTTTTAGAAATTTTGCTTTCTAGTTTTCGTTATTGAAACTATGGGACGGGATTATGACTTCAGATTTCGGAACATCAAATATCAATAGAGTTTTTGTCAAACTACCTTATTATTGGCGGTTTTAAGATGAATACTTGATTGTGATATAACGAAATACTAAAGACTTTGTTTGATTCCTTTCAGTTACCATCGAATCGGAAATTAGTAATAATTGAAAGTCAAGGCATTAACAGGTCGTACATTGTTGAATGAGGTAAAAATGTCCTTAGTAACAGGGTTTAGATTTTCATCTAAGTGGGAGGGACATGAGCTATATCGATGTTTTCGTATTATGTTTGATAAATTCCACAAAAGTTTTCAAACAGCCACAAAATAAGCACCTTTGACTGATACTCTTTATCGAGGTAGTCATCTTAAAAATTACAAATTGTAACTCTGAATGATAGTATTGGCATTTGAAAGTTTCAGAGATATTATGTCTGATGCATTAAATAGATATCTTCATGGATCTGCATACTATCCTTTGGACTTGCATCAGTTTGAATTTTCTAATATTATTGCCATTAGGATGTCCAAATGTCATCAGTGACTAAACCTTTTATCGTTTAGTTTCATGGAATTCTTTAACTCATGTCTTCTTTCGATTTCCGAAATAACTAAGCGATAAATTAGAGCAATTTGGATATTGAAATGACGCGTTTTAATAGTATCCTTAAACTGATTTAATGTCACCATCTTAATAGTAGTTTTAGACGACTAAAAAGGTTGTATTTGCAAACAGATTTTTAAGAACCCAATGATCGTACAATAAGACTAAGCTCTGTAAACTGTTGTACCGGTTCTTCTCTTCATCGTCTAAACAATAACATTTACTTGGTAAGGTCATACATGCGTCCAATCATGCAGTCTGCTGAAGTCAGTTAGTTTGAGATGTAGATTACTAGTGACCCTGTATCTTCTATTACGAAAGGCTCAGAGAATCAAGGTCATTGTAAGTTGTGATAGTGGACCAACTGCAGAGTTTTTGGTCGCAGTTTCTAAGCATTTTCGATATACTGCAAGTTGTGATAGCGAACAACCATCTGTATTTTCCGTCGTCCGTTAAAAGGCAATTCTCAAACCCTCACAAATAATTCCAAACTAACAAGCTTCGTCTGGCATAGTACATAGACGCGAAAAAGTTTTGCATGAGCAGCGATTTCGTTCTAAGGTTCTTGCTGCTTTTAGAGGTAACAAAACCTTTTGGTCGTTCGTAAAAAGTGTAAAGGATAATATTAGTTCTTCAATTTCGATGCTTTTTAGGCACGATCAAACATTCACCGTCCCGGTTGATAAAGCTAACCTTTTAGCTAAGCTATTCGCAAGTAATTCTTGCTTATCGAAAAGCGTTCAACCACTGCCCGAGCGCGAAAGAGTATCAGTAACTATGCCTAATATATATTCTTTTGAGCGCGTGCATTAAAAGGGGTCTCAGCATAAATAAGTCTCCTGGACCTGATGGCATACCGGCACTGGTCTTAAGGGTAGAGGCTAATAATAATTGTCGCCCAATTGCAATTTGTTCTTCACTTTCCAAAGTTATGGATAGTATGAATAATTTCCATCTTGTCAAATAATTAGAGACCAACAATTTACTGAGCGACCGTTAGTGTTGCATTCGTTTAGCTCGCTCTACGGGAGGTCAGTACGGCTTTCGTAGAGGTCGTTCTACGGAGACCTTCTGGCCATCCTTTCGGTGAAATGGTGTCATTCCATTCACTATTTTGGCAAAAGTAAAGTGGCAAGGCATTTGATAGAGTGTGGCATGGTGCAGTTGTATTTGGCGTCGGAAATAACTTCACTTCATTTATTTTGAACTTTATCAGAGATCGCACTATACGTGTTGATATAGATGGGATTTCATCAAACAACATTAATTCAGGGGTATCGTAGGTCGCCGTTCTTTTTCCTACACTATTTCTTATCTTCAGAAATGACCTTCTATGTCAAACTTCTAACTTTATCTACTCTTTTGCCGATGACAGTAATATCTACCAATTGTAGACCAAACCCTCTAGAGATTGAGGCAATAAGACGCAATATGAATGAATCGCTTAATAACAGTCAATTTTAACGCCCTTCAGACTCAATGTTGATTTTTTTAAAACATAAACGTATGGCAGATCATGTTGGTCCATCTATATTTATAGGTGGTGTAAATATTAAGGAATCAGAAACTCTTGATGTTTTGGGCATGAAAATACAGTGCGATGTCCGATGAAATAAGCACATTTTCCAACTGTCGAAAAATATACTTTAGTTTATCTGAGCTTATTATTAAGACTACTTATATCCGACCACTATTAACACTACTTGTGGCCTCCGCTAGGTTAGTGGTTAGTGTTCTAGTCTAGTAGACCGGAGGTGGTGGGTTCGATTCCCACCTGAAACACTGGTTAAGCCTGATATAGACCTAGGTGTATTTCTTCGGATTTGATGTATATACATCCTTCTTTCAAACTAACTAACTATATCCGACCGAAAATGGATAACAACTCTCATGTATGGACCGGAGCTTCCGAGTCTATTTTGGAGCTTTTTGACTCGATTGCCGCACTTGTCGCAAAGTGTGGTGTATTTCACTGTTCTATCGATAATATAATGGAATTTGTTCCTCTGAAATTAGGGAACTTGTTTCCGATACCCGTATATTATTACACAGCTTACGACTGTCATCACGTACACAACCATTTCCGGTTTATTGGCCAGTGGATCGCACAACACAACACAGGGATAATGCATTCTTCAGCCAAACTGTTCGTATGTAGAACAGGAAGTATTTCCTATCACTTTCGATGTAAAAAGGTTTATATTAAATGTTCACAAACACTACTTTCTCTATCCATCCTCCCACAAACTATTTTCTTATTTCGAGCACAATGCACTGCATGAAAAGGATTTATCACCTGAGTGCTTGTTCAAGAAAAAAATTAATGTGGAGATTTCTTCAGTGAACTTGCAAAAAAAGGGGGCTTGAAAAGGTTTAAATCAAATGTTCACAAACACTTCTCCCTCTATCCTTCCTCCCGCAAACTATTTTACTATTTCCAGCACAATGCACTGCATAAAAAGGAGTCATCCCCCGAGTGCTGGTTCAAGAAGAAAAAAAACTGAATGTGGAGATTTCTTCAGTGCACTTGTAGAAAAAAAGGGGCTTGAAAAGGTTTAAATCAAATGTTCACAAACACTACTCCCTCTATCCTTCCTCCCTATTTTCCTATTTCCAGCACAATGCACTGCATGAAAAGGAGTCATCCTCTGAGTGCTGGTCCAAGAAAAAAAACTGAATGTGGTGGTTTTTTCAGTGAAACTTGCAGAAAAAAGGGGCTTGTACATTCAAAATTTTGTGTAAAATTATAGATTTGTTTCAATATTTGTCAGATTGACAAGGTTTACAGTAAATCTGTATTATTATTAAATAATTCTTGTGTTTTTTCTTACTTATTTCTATTCGAAATCTCATAATCTCTTCAATATTAGAACATTGCAATTTTATTTGATTTTAAAATAATCTATTGTTTTGTGTTATTGTAAAAATATTTTATTGTATTTGTTGTAGTTGTTATTTAAAATAATTTATATATTTTTGTTGTTAGTTTTTTTTTTGTTTTTTTCTCATAAAATGTATTACATTTTATTTTATTTAAATGTGTTTATTGTAGATTTTCCTTAAATATGTCTCAATAACGTTGTATAAGTATTTTCATTTATATAGATTTGTAAAGATGTTTTAACGTTTTTGGGTGACAAAAACAAAAAAAAAATGCATAAAAGTAATTTATTATAAAAAAAACAGAGGATATTTAATTCCCGGCACTAAAACTGTAGGCAGACCAAACATCTTGTAAATTTCTATGCCAAATCTTTAATAATTATAAAAATTTGCTGTTATCAATAGTTGCTAAAGAGGACTGACTGTTGTATATAATAATTCATTTTAATTTGTTTTTATTTATTTAATATTGTATATATTATGTTTATAGCATATTCCCTAATGGCTGTTTTATTTTAATCATAATTTCTCACAAAAAAAGTAAATTATTTGTTTGGTCTTAAACATAAATTTGGTTCATGCAAACATTTAGCACAATAGTTATTCCAATACAATATATCTTTACTTTAGTATGTAGGTTTAATTTATTTATTCATTTATTTATCTTTTATTTTTTTTCTCACTTCTCAAACATATTCCCTCGATAGCAATAATTTTATTTATTCTCATATTTTATTTATTTATATTTTGTTTAACTCGTGTCTTCTACAGGGATTCAATTGGGATTATAATATTCTACTCATTTCTATTGGTTTTTTTTTCCTCTCTCATACATTTTATGTTGTTGTAATATTTTGCGAAGGTCTATTGAAAAGTTTTACATACAAAGTTTAAATCATAAGATTATGAAAGTACTACAGGTGGTATGAGTAATATATTACAAATTCATACGCAACTGTGTTCCTTAGAAGGTGGTTTAAAAACGACAATTCAAAGCTTTTTACATCTTAAAAAGAACTAAAAGTGATTTCTTAAGCGAGCAAGTGGATTATAATTCCAAAGACCCACAATCAACCTATCGGGACAATAGTTATTTTGGAGCACTTTGTATATTGGACGTCATTTGTTTATTTTTACAGGAACAAATTGATATCCCACCTATTATCTATCACTCTTACAACAAAATTTAATTCGACTAAAAGTCGAGACCACATTTAGACTCAGACTAGATGGTAAACCCTTCATCCATCTCTTGCGAATAAGTTTAAAACTTTTTTCATTCTCTGAGCGTTTACGTCACCTAGCAATAGATCCTTAATGATATATTGAACTCAAAATACATTATTATTATTACAAGCCAAAAATTCGACCCTATCAACTCAATATTCTTCGATATCTTTAATACTCAATACGAATGGCCAAAACTTCAAGCATTCATAAAGTTTAGAGATAAACTAGTAAATCATATTAATCAATTGCTCACTAAGCTCCTTACATCTCAAAAAGAACTGAAAGTGATTTCTTATGCGGACGACTGGATCATTATACCAAAGGTCTACAACCTATGCTAACAGGGTAAGAATTATTTTAAATAATAAAACAAATTTAATTGAGTGTAACCTGTCAATTATCGTCAGCTTAGTATTTTGCACTATAAAGGCAGAACTTAACGGGTTATTGTGTAATTCCCTTCACTTCATTTTGAATATAATTTGTTTTTGTATTTGCAAAAATTTGTATGAAAATAATATAAACGCAAGGAGAAGTATTTTACAAAATAAGGGGGTTAATCTCGGCATTGCAGTCTTTGAAGATGAAATTCCGAAAATGAACTAAATTAAAGTTTTTTAGGTTACATGTGGCAGTTCGTTCACCTCCTCATATCATGACACTGCTATTAAGCATAAAGTCTAAAGAAGCAAATAAGCGTTATATGTCAGCACTTGAATATCTTATTGGATACTTAAAAAGGTTTTAAGTGTTCAGTCACCTTCGATAAGTTCATAAATTGAAGATTCATTTTGGTGACAAAACAATTCCTTAATTTAACATTTCACAGATGGAAGTTTTTCATAGGCATTTCCCCCGAGATATTCAAATATTCGAAGAGATTATATTCTCTTCGATATGTACTTATAAGATCTTTTGCATCTAATCTCGTATTAAATAGATGTGATTAAATATTATACTTGGTGCATAAGTCATTTTCAATAATACTCATACCGTTTTTAAACGGTATGAGTAGTAAGAGTTTTAGACCTGGATTTCATTGCAGAATTCACAGATTATAGAATCTTAGAAACACCGCTTTGACAACGACCACAAAGCTATCGATTGACACAAAATTACTTTCACTATCTTGTTAATTGATCTTATCAGTACGATATCGTTAATAGATTGACCATTTAAGGTATTTATACCCTACACCACTATAGTGGTGTAGGGTGTAACATGTGCTGATGTTTGTAACATACAAAAATATTGGTCCAATACCCACCTTAAAGTATACCGATCGATTCAGAATCATTTTTTGAGTCGATGTCCGTCCGTCCGTCCGTCTGTCCGTCTGGCTGGCTGGCTGTCCATGTAAACCTTGTGCGCAAGGTACAGGCCGCAATTTTCAAAATAATTTGATGAAATTTGGACCAAGCATGTTTTTTTTGGCACAGGGACGAAGCCTATTGAAAATGGTTGTAATCGGTCCACTATTTCACCTAGCCCCCATACAACCGTACCTCCCGATTTTTATGCCATAATTACGTCAAATATTCTGCTATCTCTTTAAAAATTGGCACAAATATATAAGTATAAATGACGCTGCAGATTTTCGTAAGGATCGGCCTATATTTGACCCTAGCCCCCATACAAACCCCCCTTCAAAAAATGACTTAAACGTCTAAAATTGACTTGTAACCATTTGTATCGCAATGAAACTAAACAAAACTAACTGTTATTTAGAAATATATCCTTTTCCCAAATTAACCGAGGATCGGCCCATATTTGACCTATATAAAGCCTCATTTAGAAATTTTAGTTTTTTATCAATAAATTGCTTAAATATTTTGGAATTATTGGTAATATTCAACATAAAACTTTCTTTATAAAAAATAAAAATTTTATAAAAAGTAAAAATTTTAAAAATATACTCATGGTGTAGGGTATTATATGGTCGGCCATGTCCGACTATACTTTCCTACTTGTTTTAGACTACAATACTGAGTATTAGTACTTGTCAAAATGTTTGTATTTGAAAATGCCTTAAACATTTGCTCACGGTGATAGTTATTGATATGAGGGTTTGACTTTCACTTTCAAAAATCAAATAGGAAATCTACTAACATCTAGTGGAACAACTTAATGATTAGCAGATTAATATGTAGTAGATGGAGTGAGAAAAAAACGCTCCATATTGGTCTCTTTATTAAACGGATCGAGATTATATCAAAGTGATTATTGTAGTGTTTTTAGACAGAAATATCAGCAACCAGACGAGTAGGAAGCAAAGCTTTTCTCAGGATTCTATTATAGCTAATGAATTATTCAGGAATTGCCAGGGAATGGTATTGACGTTTTACCAGCATCTTTCTTAGAAATATTTAGTCATTTCTTCAAAATTAATTGTATGAAATTGTATGGAATCAATAAAAGTACCTGTTAGATAACGATATACCGATATCTACCTGTGCTCCTTATGAAGCTCTCAGGTTAAGCTTAGTTATAGGCTCATTTCTGAAGTTTTGCTTCTGAATAAAAGGACTATTGCAGAAGCTGTCATAGTGAAGAAGTACATTAGTATAGGGATCTTCGTTACTCCCTTTCTGTCAGATATGTAGGAGCGCTAAGCATTACTTTATAAATCTGGTGATTATGGACCTAAATAAGATACTCAGGGAACCTAACCAATTAATATTAATACAGTTTTCGGAGTTTTAGATAACGATATACCGATATCTACCTGTCCCCTTTATGAAGCTTTTATGTTAAGCTTAGCTATAAGCTTCCGAACTTATTTCTGAAGTTTAGCTCCTGAATATAAGGAGTACTGCAGAAGCTGACATAGTGAAGAAATAGATTAGTATAGGGATCGTCGCTTCGGTACTATCTGTGAGATATGTATGTACCTTATCAATCTGGTAGTTAGGGATTTTAAGGTCCCGCAGATATCTTTTAAAGTGTAACATCTTGTCCTTAACTTAACTAAATGGCCGTGAACCCATTTAGCCGCAAAGATCAATCCACACACCTCATTTATGTTAGAGTCATAAAGGAAATCTATTATCTTTGTGTTCTTGTCTGGTAGATCCCGTATGCTTCTCTTCTGCTATAACTCAAATACTTTCTACTAGACTAGGAGTAGGCCATCAAGTATAATGGATCCCTGAAGACGCATTTATCATAGATCATTTCGGTTAGTGTCTTAAAGGATATATATTAAGAGTAAATAACTATTGATATAGAAGTGATCTATTTTGCTAAATCAGAAGTGGTGGGTTCTATTGCTCATTGTGAGTTTACAACAGGCCCGCTAGAGGCCTTGCAATCTAACAATTGATATAAAAACGGTTTAATTTTTATATGTAGTTCTCTTCCGCTTTTTTTACTAGACTAGGAGTAGGCCGTAAAGTAGAAACGACCCAAGGCGCATAAATCAAACCTCCTGTAGGTTAGTGTTCTAGTCTGTTAGACCGGAGTGGTGACGGATTAACATTTATAAGTCTCCTCCACTTTAGACTCAAACACTTTCTACTAGTCTAAAAGTAGGCGGTCAAGTGGAATAGACCTATAAAGGCGTATAAAACAAACGGCTTACAACATTTGGGTTAGTGTCATAAAGGCAATCTATTATCTTAGTGTTCTAGTCTGGCAGACTGTTTAAAGTTCTCTTCCGCTATAGACTTTCTATTAAGAAGTCTATTATAGATTTCTTTTTATTAGACTTGGAGTAGGACGTCAAGCGGAATGAACCCATGAAGCCGCATATTTCGATTAGTGTCATAAAGGAAATCTATTAACAATAAACAAATAACTATTGATAAAAGATGAGACCTCCGGTGGGTTAGTGTTCTAGCCGGGCAAACCGAAGCTCACCACCTTCGATTCTTCGCTGTCAGCGCACAACAGGTCCGATAGAGGCCTATCAAACTAACTATTGATATAAGACTCAAACACTTTCTACTAGACCCTCGTAAAATATTACCAACTGGCTTTTATAGCCTTACAAACACAACAATTATAGACATCTCGTCTTTCTCTCATATTTTATACTTAGCATAAAGTAACAAATCAGCTTTAGGCCTTTTTTTCATACATATTAAATTTCTGACAATATTTCATTTGACGACTATAAATGGCTGTTCGTAGATTTAAACAATGGCGAAGCCTAAATTTAACAACAATAAAACATAAAGTAGCTAATATGTTTTATAGGTTAAGAGGACTTATGAGGAAACTTATAAATGTTAAATTTTAGTTTAGTAGATATAGGATTTCAATACCTAAAATTACATGTTTTAACGTTAAAATTCTATCGTGATGTTGAGATTGAAATTTTCGTATTTCGTTCAAAAATATTTTACATATGTATGTGTGTTTGTTTCTTTCTTTTGTGTAGAGTGTATATAGGGGTTTAGTGTAAATCGTTTATCTGTATGATGTGTTTAGTATATAACTGTATATTGTACATAAAATATTTCCTCTTTTGTTGTTGTTGTTTTTGTTTTTTTTCAGGGGGATATGGTTTAAGTTATCAATATTTTTGTTTTGATATATATTTTTATTCGAATTGTTTTTTTCTTTTATTAAATATATAGTAGAATTAATGTCTTTATTACTGATATACATGTGTGTGTGAATTTGAGTTTTTTTGTATGAGTTGATAAGGTATGTAGGTGTGTAGTTTTATGAGTAAAAGACTAGTAGTAAGTAGTAAATTGTTTTTTTTTCTTTTTGTTCATACTGATTTCCTGTTAACATTATATGCTTTTTATATGTATGTTTGTTTTTTTTTTTTTGTTTAATGTAAGTATGTATGTTAGAATGTCTATATGTTTATCATTATGACATGGCTGGCATTTAACAATTGTTTATTTATGGCATTCGTAAATCTCTACTTTGTGATGACGATGATGGTGCCTCATCTGGACTGGGTGAATCATCACCATGTGGTCGTATGCGAACAATAGCACGTCGTGTATCTTCATTACGTTGCGGCATATAGAGACCGGTTGGTCCTGAATAACATGTTGTATTATTACCGGATAGACGTAGTTTTTCCGTTTCACCATTAGTACTTTCGGTAAAGAGTTGTCCCAAATTTAATTGTGGTATATCGTAGAAAATAGTTAATACAAGCATCATGGCAATGAGACCTGTGGGGAGAAGAAATTTGTATTACAAATTTTGAATTCTAGCTTGGGTTGAGTAGTTTGGATTAAAGATAACACTTTATTATGATAACTTAATGACATATACTTATAACAAAAACATATATGACTAATCTAATGATCTTGTCATGACGTTGACAGAGATACAAGCTTGCTTAAAGCAATCCGCGCCGCCGCTGACTTCTTACGGCTCAAAACTAAACCGGCTTGAACGTAATTTCACCAATTTGAACGGAGTTGCCACACAATATTGTGCTAATATTGAAATAGTGAAAACTACTTTAAATGTCCATTTCTGTAGAAAAAAACTTATATAAAGACAGATTTATGTATACAGACTATAATACAGAGATTTAAATTTCTGAAGACAAAGTTCAATTGCCGTTAATAGTCCACCGCCGACCTAAAATGGTTGCGCCGCCGCCGCTGATTATTTTGCATCGGCTTGTATCTCTGGTCGTTGATTGTTGATGTCGGCAAGGACGCAGCAAGTACTTGATTTTGGTATTAAATAATTCAAAGAAAAAGGAATAATAATGACAGTTGTCAGTCCCATTTAATAGGTTCAGATCTCTAAAAAATACTGAGTTATCTTTTATATTCTTTTGTCTATTGAGAGGAATTAACACGTAACGATTATTGAATATTTGTTCCGAAACTCAAAACCCTGAGATCTTTTATTTTTAACTCTAAAATAATTTTAACATTGCCGCGGTTTTATCTTATGTATGATGCAGGTTTTACCTTTCAAAGACTGGTAACACCTGCTACTTGAAATGAGAAGTTATCGAGCTTCTTAAAAAGTTTTTCTTACTTATATATGTTTGGTGGACTTCTTTGAACAAAAATTTTAAAGTAAAAGTTAGGGAGTTCAGCAAACATGCTTGTTGGGTATAAGTAGTGCCAAGATCTCTACATCAACCAATGCTCTGGAAACTTTCTTCTATATTCCACACATTGAAACATATATGTATGTATTCTGGACACATTGGAAGGCTATACACAATCATCAAGCGATTGGGCATCGCAGACCAGGCACAGAATATGTGGGGAACTTTGAAATACTGAACCCAGATAGATTGAAAAGTCAAATATCCTTAGGAATTCGGATCTTAAGGTTTTATATTGAAGACCCAAAAACTGACATAAACTTCGATTAAGCTAATCACAAACACTAGCTTTCAGGCAGGTCCCGATCTGAGCGACAGCGGATTGCATAAATTGGATTAGAAATACTGGGAATCGGGTTCTATATTAAAGACACAGAAACATAAATATACTGCAGTTTTCGTAATCACAACACTAGCTTCTGGACAGGTTCCGGTCCGAGCAATTACGGTATCGCTATCGCCGACAGACAGAAGGCATCAAGGACGATATCAAGTTATGAAGTTAAATCTAAGACCGTTTTGGATTATGAAAATGCTTTAACCGAATAATTACATCTTTTCGGTACCACTTAGTCACTTGGGAGTAGTCGGCAACAAAATAGCAAGTGTACTTACTTTAAAGGAAAGAAAGCTCGAGGTAGTTATCCTGACAAACGCAACATTATTATCTTTTCAGCAACGAGGACTGAATTAATAATATACACTTTAGGAATAATGAATCATTGGATAAAACCACAAATATCCTAACATGAACATAACGAGAAGGCTCCACAAATCTGACATAAGTATACGTTGCGTTTTTGATTGGGCATGCAGGTTTTTAGGCACAATTATACAATATTGGATATGCGGATTCAGAATAATGTAAAACACTTGGAGAGGACAAAAAAACATTGGATCACATTTTCAACTGGTAGGCATATGTCGAAATTAGATCTAAATATCTTGAAAGTGATATTATTCCGGATATTACATTTCTCAGGAATGCAGAATCGAAAATTCTTAGTAATAAAGAGCAGAAAACTGAGTTTATGAACATCGGATGATATTTCTTCAGATTTTATGGAGTATATATCTCTTTAACAACCTAACCCATCAGCACAAACGGCTAATATCCTGCTCATTATAGTGGGGGAGAGTATAATCGGATGTTATTTCTTCAGATTTTATGAAGTATATATCTCTTTAACAACCTAACCCATCAGCACAAACGCCTAATATCCTGCTCGTTATAGTGGGGGAGAGTATAAAACTCTTTTTTTAAGAGATAGAACAGAGATGCTCAAACACATACTGCCATAGACTACCAAAGTTTTATTTGTGTTGGTAAAGCAACAGAGAACAGAATTCAATTCAAAATAAAGTAAATATAAAATGTCTACAAACTTTAAGTATATGCTAACTGTCAAATATTTATTATGGATTTTTTTGCACAGACCCTGCTTCGACAAGCGCTGATCAACATCTGGTCTGATTTTGTTTTTCAAGTTGAGAGCAAACCAACTGGTATTGCTCAATATAAAAAGAAGAAGAATTAAACATATAGTGTATGTGTATCAACTTAGCGTCAGCAGAATTACCTACCCTAACACGAGTGCTATGTAATGGCAATATTGAGCACCTCTGGTGTAAAAGTATAACAATAAAACCTTTATCGTTCTCATATAATAAACATCCGAAAGGTCTAAAATTTCGAACAGATTTATACTCATTTGTATTAAGTTTGCAACCTTAATACAATTTTTCTGTGTTGGTATAAAATGTAAAAATATATATTCATTAATCACAATACAATTAAACTTACCCAAAACTAAATATGCTGTTATAAGCATTTTATAAAGAGAACGATTATCAATCGATACACCATCACCCGGTATATAATCGCCCAAACCAATGGTGGTCAATGAGATGAAACAATAATAGAAAGCATCCAGAACACCCCATGATGGTTCCAAATAGGCGAAAACAGCAGTAGGTATTGCAAAAAATAATACGGCCACAATTATAACTGTAATGAACAAATAAAATTGAAAATTTCATAAATAACTTTACAACATTACAGGAAAAAAACAAAAAAAAAAAAAAAAAAACATCAAAATTAAAACAATTACAATGTCCTACATAACTATGTACTCGTGCACACATACATTTACTATTTAAGCCACAAATACTCTTGCAGTGAAATTACAACTTACCAACAATAGTCAAGTGCATGACTCGTATATTAAAGGGTTGATACAAGTGGCCCAGTTTCGAATTGAGTAAGCCCAACAACCAATTGGCTGGTATTAATAATTTCTCAACCATTGCACTTAACAATACCAATGTCAGTGGTATACCTATGGCAGCATAAATCATGCAAAATATTTTGCCTGTTTGACTTAATGGTGTCACATGTCCATAGCCTGTAAAAGTTGTTATTTTATTTAAAGTGTTTTTATTAAAACGTTATTATTAAAAAACATTAAAATTCAACTTACCAATTGTTGTCACTACTGTACTGGAGAAAAACAAAGCCTGACCAAAACTCCAGTTCATTTCGTTGGTAGCATTACGCAGTGGTGATATGCCGCGATCATTAGCTGTTATAACAGCTTTAAGGAATTCCTCCAAGTCATCATCTGAAAGTCAGTGTGTAACAAAATACAAATAAGGAACAGTTTTTAACAGAAAGTATTCAAAGGACTTTTATTTGCAAAAATTTCGTAGTATATTCGACTAACTAGTTTCAGTAGAAATATATAAAAATATTCACAAATAATATCTGTTAAATTTGTAGACCAAATTTAAATACCAACAAGAGTAGACTAAATTGAAAGCACTGTATTGATATATGGATCCTGATTATAGACTAGTTTATAATCTTGACTATAGATCAGTTTATAGTCGTGACTATAGTCAAAACTATGGACTGGTATATAGTCAAGACTATAGACTGATCTATAGTCTTGACTATAGAACATTATATAGTCAATATATAGTCGAGATTATAGACGGAAATATAGTCAAGACTATATACTGATCTATAGTCAGGACTATAGACTGATCTATAGTCAAGACAATAGACTGATCTATAGTCAAGACTATAGACTGATCTATAGTCAAGACTATAGACTGATCTATAGTCAAGACTATAGACTGATCTATAGTCAAGACTATAGACTGATCTATAGTCAAGACTATAGACTGATCTATAGTCAAGACTATAGACTGATCTATAGTCAAAATAATAGACTGACCTATAGTCAAGACTATTGACTGATCTATTGTCAGGGCTATAGACTGATTTATAGTCAAGACTATAGACTGATTTATAGTCAAGACTATAGACTGAAATATAGTCAAGACTATAGACTGATCTATAGTCAACACTATAGACTGATGTAAAGTTAAGACTAAAGACTGATCTATAGTCAAGACAATAGACTGATCTATAGTCAAGACTATAGACTGACTAAAGTCAAGACTATAGACTGATCTATAGTCAAGACTATAGACTGATCTATAGTCAAGACTATAGACTGATCTATAGTCAAGACTATAGACTGATCTATAGTCAAGACTATAGACTGATCTATAGTTAAGACTATAGATTGATCTATAGTCAAGACTATAGACTGATCTAAAGTCAAGACTATAGACTGATCTATAGTCAAGACTATAGACTGAATCTATAGTCAAGACTATAAACTGAATCTGTAGGCAAGACTTTAGACTGATCTATAGGCAAGACTTTAGACTGATCTATAGTCAAGACTATAGACTGATCTATAGTCAAGACTATAAACTGATCTATAGTCAAGACTATGGACTGATCTATAGTCAAGACTATAGACTGATATATAGTCAAGACTATAGACTGATCCATAGTCAAGACTATAGACTGATCTATAGTCAAGACTATAGATTGATCTATAGTCAAGACTATAGATTGATCTATAGTCAAGACTATAGATTGATCTATAGTCAAGACTATAGATTGATCTATAGTCAAGACTATAGATTGATCTATAGTCAAGACTATAGATTGATCTATAGTCAAGACTATAGAATTATCTATAGTCAAGACTATGGACTTATCTATAGCCAAGACTATAGACTTATCTATAGTCAAGACTATAGACTTATCTATAGCCAAGACTATAGACTTATCTATAGTCAAGACTATAGACTTATCTATAGTCAAGACTATAAACTGATCTATAGTAAAGTATAGACTGATCTATAGTCAGAACTATGTAGTGTTCTACATTTAAGACTATAACTGGTTATAACTTGATAAACACGATATTGCGATAAAATTTGATAAAAGGCACTATAACTGCTTACCCTGTTTCAGGATTTATATAGTTAAAATTTTAATATAAATTTATTTTATGATAGAAGTTTAAAATTAAAAATATTACTCAGCAACACTAATTTTAACACAATTTTGTTTTTTTAAACATATTGCTTGTCCATTGAACTTGAAAATAAGTCAACAGATTTTTTTTGAAATTTGATACTTCTCACAAAGACCTTGCTTAGCTATACATTATCGTCTATAAGTGTGTTTTTCTATATTTTAATATCAAATCGAAATGAAATGTAATAGCTTAATATATTAAACAATCAATTAAGTATTTACTTGACAAAATCCATACCATTTATTTGTGGATATTTCATTAGGAAATTATTACGCAAAATAGTTAGTTCATTGCGTTCCGCCAGTTCAACAGGTGTTTCAATTATTTGAAAACTAATCGCACCAATCATTAGAAAACAAACATAAAGAAAAACGAAGGTGAAAAGTAAAGTGCGTTCTTTGCGATAATTCTTAAAAAATTGTACCGGTGAGGCCGGCATCAAATGGGTTTCATCGTTATTGTTGTAATAACTGTTAGGGTCGCAACAAACATATTGAACCGAGATTAATGCGCGTATTTAAACTTAAACCGTTATGTTGTGCAGTGTTATTGTAAATATTTGGATCGGACATCGATATTAAGCGGCGAAAAGGCGGAGCATTAGAATTTTCTGAAACTGCTTCATTGGCACTATTGCCGATGGCATTACAATCAGTTTGTTGTTCGGTTATTTTATCTAGATCTTCATAGCCTTTTAAATTCATCTTAAGTGGTTTTTGTAATTTAGATCTTTTTTTCTATTAATTTAACTTAATTATTTACACTTTTCTATTATGCTAGTTTTACAATAATTATTTTAGATTTAAATTTAATTATTTTCTTTGTTTGTGTTTTTTTTTTATTCTGATTTAATCCGCTTTCATTATTTCGCGTTTTACCGTTATTGTATATTCTGTATTTAAAATTGCACTAAATTTATATTTTATGAATTGATATGTATATTTTTTTTTATTCTTAAGTTAAGTATCTCAATTTTTAAACTATAGCTTGCATTCTTCTTTATTCAATTCTAGTTGTGACGACCGACCGACAGTGACTCTCTGTTATGAATTCTCTGAATACTAAGAGTTGTGATTGTTTTGATATAAAATTCTACTTTATCGCTTAAAAAAATAACAATTAAAGAATTGTTTATTTCTGTGTGTATGTCGTTTTTTAAGTATTGCAGTAAATATGAGACAAACATAACAAACAGTTAGGCGGGCTAATCACAGTTTATGATTTTCTTATCACTTATTCATAGAAATTTGTTTTTCGAAATCAATTTGCTACAGAAATTTATATTTCACAGTCACTTTTCTATAGAAATTTGTTTTTCAAAGTAAACTTGCATTTATAAATAATTTTCTATAGATTTTGGAAGGTTTTTTTAAAGAAATTTATTCTTCAAGTCTCTCTTCGAAAATAAATGTTCGAAGTTTTTTAACTACTTTTCAAAAGAAATTTTTAATTCGAAGTCACTTATATGGGATGTATGAAGTAAATTTTTGTGGAAAATTGTAAATTGAAGTAATTTTTTGCTGGGATAAGCTTGTACATACATTTAAAAAAATTGTGTCTCAAAATCACTTATCTGTAGAAATTTGTAAACACTACACCACTATAGTGGGGAGGGTATTATACGTTTGTGCTGATGTTTGTAACATACAAAAATATTGGTCCAATACTCACCTTAAAGTATACCGATCGATTCAGAATCATTTTTTGAGTCAATTAAGACATGTCCGTCCGTCCGTCCGTCTGTCCGGCTGGCTGGCTGTCCATGTAAACCTTGTGCGCAAGGTACAGGCCGCAATTTTCAAGATAATTTGATGAAATTTGGACCAAGCATGTTTTTTTGGCCTATTGAAAATGGTTGAAATCGGTCCATTATTTCACCTAGCCCCCATACAACCGTACCTCCCGATTTTAACTTTTTATGCCATAATTACCTCAAATATTCTATTATCTCTCTAAAAATTGGCACAAATAAGTTTAAAATTGACTTGTAACCATTTGTATCGCAACAAAACTCAACAAAACTAACTGTTATTCAAAAATATATCCTTTTCCCAAATTTACCGAGGATCGGCCCATATTTGACCTATATAAAGCCTCATTTAGAAATTATAGTTTTTTTATCAATAAATTGCTTGAATATTTTGGAATAATATTCAACATAAAAGTTTCTTTATAAAAAGTAAAAATTTTAAAAATATAGGGTATTATATGGTCTCAAGACTATAGATTGATCTATAGTCAAGACTATAGATTGATCTATAGTCAAGACTATAGATTGATCTATAGTCAAGACTATAGATTGATCTATAGTCAAGACTATAGAATTATCTATAGTCAAGACTATGGACTTATCTATAGCCAAGACTATAGACTTATCTATAGTCAAGACTATAGACTTATCTATAGCCAAGACTATAGACTTATCTATAGTCAAGACTATAGACTTATCTATAGTCAAGACTATAAACTGATCTATAGTAAAGTATAGACTGATCTATAGTCAGAACTATGTAGTGTTCTACATTTAAGACTATAACTGGTTATAACTTGATAAACACGATATTGCGATAAAATTTGATAAAAGGCACTATAACTGCTTACCCTGTTTCAGGATTTATATAGTTAAAATTTTAATATAAATTTATTTTATGATAGAAGTTTAAAATTAAAAATATTACTCAGCAACACTAATTTTAACACAATTTTGTTTTTTTTAAACATATTGCTTGTCCATTGAACTTGAAAATAAGTCAACAGATTTTTTTTGAAATTTGATACTTCTCACAAAGACCTTGCTTAGCTATACATTATCGTCTATAAGTGTGTTTTTCTATATTTTAATATCAAATCGAAATGAAATGTAATAGCTTAATATATTAAACAATCAATTAAGTATTTACTTGACAAAATCCATACCATTTATTTGTGGATATTTCATTAGGAAATTATTACGCAAAATAGTTAGTTCATTGCGTTCCGCCAGTTCAACAGGTGTTTCAATTATTTGAAAACTAATCGCACCAATCATTAGAAAACAAACATAAAGAAAAACGAAGGTGAAAAGTAAAGTGCGTTCTTTGCGATAATTCTTAAAAAATTGTACCGGTGAGGCCGGCATCAAATGGGTTTCATCGTTATTGTTGTAATAACTGTTAGAGGGTCGCAACAAACATATTGAACCGAGATTAATGCGCGTATTTAAACTTAAACCGTTATGTTGTGCAGTGTTATTGTAAATATTTGGATCGGACATCGATATTAAGCGGCGAAAAGGCGGAGCATTAGAATTTTCTGAAACTGCTTCATTGGCACTATTGCCGATGGCATTACAATCAGTTTGTTGTTCGGTTATTTTATCTAGATCTTCATAGCCTTTTAAATTCATCTTAAGTGGTTTTTGTAATTTAGATCTTTTTTTCTATTAATTTAACTTAATTATTTACACTTTTCTATTATGCTAGTTTTACAATAATTATTTTAGATTTAAATTTAATTATTTTCTTTGTTTGTGTTTTTTTTTTATTCTGATTTAATCCGCTTTCATTATTTCGCGTTTTACCGTTATTGTATATTCTGTATTTAAAATTGCACTAAATTTATATTTTATGAATTGATATGTATATTTTTTTTATTCTTAAGTTAAGTATCTCAATTTTTAAACTATAGCTTGCATTCTTCTTTATTCAATTCTAGTTGTGACGACCGACCGACAGTGACTCTCTGTTTATGAATTCTCTGAATACTAAGAGTTGTGATTGTTTTGATATAAAATTCTACTTTATCGCTTAAAAAAATAACAATTAAAGAATTGTTTATTTCTGTGTGTATGTCGTTTTTTTAAGTATTGCAGTAAATATGAGACAAACATAACAAACAGTTAGGCGGGCTAATCACAGTTTATGATTTTCTTATCACTTATTCATAGAAATTTGTTTTTCGAAATCAATTTGCTACAGAAATTTATATTTCACAGTCACTTTTCTATAGAAATTTGTTTTTCAAAGTAAACTTGCATTTATAAATAATTTTTCTATAGATTTTGGAAGGTTTTTTTAAAGAAATTTATTCTTCAAGTCTCTCTTCGAAAATAAATGTTCGAAGTTTTTTAACTACTTTTCAAAAGAAATTTTTAATTCGAAGTCACTTATATGGGATGTATGAAGTAAATTTTTGTGGAAAATTGTAAATTGAAGTAATTTTTTGCTGGGATAAGCTTGTACATACATTTAAAAAAATTGTGTCTCAAAATCACTTATCTGTAGAAATTTGTAAACACTACACCACTATAGTGGGGAGGGTATTATACGTTTGTGCTGATGTTTGTAACATACAAAAATATTGGTCCAATACTCACCTTAAAGTATACCGATCGATTCAGAATCATTTTTTGAGTCAATTAAGACATGTCCGTCCGTCCGTCCGTCTGTCCGGCTGGCTGGCTGTCCATGTAAACCTTGTGCGCAAGGTACAGGCCGCAATTTTCAAGATAATTTGATGAAATTTGGACCAAGCATGTTTTTTTGGCCTATTGAAAATGGTTGAAATCGGTCCATTATTTCACCTAGCCCCCATACAACCGTACCTCCCGATTTTAACTTTTTATGCCATAATTACCTCAAATATTCTATTATCTCTCTAAAAATTGGCACAAATAAGTTTAAAATTGACTTGTAACCATTTGTATCGCAACAAAACTCAACAAAACTAACTGTTATTCAAAAATATATCCTTTTCCCAAATTTACCGAGGATCGGCCCATATTTGACCTATATAAAGCCTCATTTAGAAATTATAGTTTTTTTATCAATAAATTGCTTGAATATTTTGGAATAATATTCAACATAAAAGTTTCTTTATAAAAAGTAAAAATTTTAAAAATATAGGGTATTATATGGTCTCTATGCCCGACTATACTTTCTTACTTGTTTACACATGGAAGTGTTTTTATTAAAAAGTGTAAAAGTTTATCTCTTTTATTTCTATTAACATTTCTAATGAGTTTTCTTCTTTCCAAACTTCAATAGAAACAGACATTTCTTTTGAAGTTTGGTAGATAGATAGATAGATAGATAGATAGATAGATAGATAGATAGATAGATAGATAGATAGATAGATAGATAGATAGATAGATAGATAGATAGATAGATAGATAAGATAGATAAGATAGATAGATAGATAGATAGATAGATAGATAGATAGATAGATAGATAGATAGATAGATAGATAGATAGATAGATAGATAGATAGATGGATAAATATATAGTTAGTTAGTTAGTTAGTTAGTTAGTTAGTTAGTTAGTTAGTTAGTTAGTTAATTAGTTAGTTGGTTAGTTAGTTACTTAGTTAGTTAGTTCTAATTCGAACAAATAATTCATAAATCCCCTATATGAAACTGTGATTAGCCTTAATGTATTATGTCTTCATTACTATATGAATAAATTTTTGTGTTGTCAGCATTTATTTTTCGATGTTTTTTTTTAGTTTTTCTATTTTTTTTTTCGTCATATACAATTCTGTTTTAGTATAAAGATAAGACCCTAAACAAATTGTTTGGAGAATTTTTGTACAAAGATCAGTCATTTTTAAGATGAAATCCCAAGTGTCACGTGTAGACAGGTCTTTTTGAATTCGTTTTAAATTTTGTTTTTTTTCTCTCATTTTTTTATCAACAAACTAATATTTAATTTATTTAACAATGTTCAAAGGGTTTGTTTAGCTGGAAACTAGTCAAAAAGCAAAACTTAAGAATTTAAATACATAATATTTGGTAAATACAGTTTTCGATTGTTCTGTTTAGATTTATGAATCTTTGGATGGAATGTGCAAAATATTTATTTCAGTCTATGTTGATATTTGGATAAGAGTAAAATCGTTATGTTCGGGTGAAATATTTGATTAGTTGTGGTTTCTAAGTGAAAATTAAAGATAAAAAAATACTATTCAGAATATTTGTTTAGGGCAAACATATTTAAAATATTTAAAGGGGCAAAGTTTTCAACTAGAAAGTGATTCTCTAAAACAACAAAGATTTTTAAAGAAACTTGTACTAAAATATTTAACAATACAGCCTTGTGGGGCTGTTTTGAAAGTATTGGATCAATTCTTCTATATGTTTTGATATATAATCCGTTTCAAGGCCTAACAATTCTATTAAATCTCAAAATTTTTTTTCAACTCTGTTCACCTTCCAACAAAGCAAATTGTTTTCTCCCACAAACAATACCAGCAAGCACTTCAATTCCCACTAAACTGCAATACTCATGTCATTTATGTTTCTGACATTTGATTTATGTTTTTGACAAGTGACCTTTTTTCTTAATACTACTAGTTCTAAATACATCTACTATATATTCGTGCCAAGCATTATGGGGTTAAAATAAAAGTAAAAAACCTAAAACAATATACTTTAGGCTTCAAATTTTGTTTGGTCACGTTTTAGATTTAGTGCAGGAGAAGCAAAAGCCCAACTAAAACTTTTGCTTACAATTTACCCAGATGTTTATAAATCTTCGATTGTTACAATTTCTAATCATTGATTTTTGTTTGTGCATTTCTTGTTATGAATAGAACTGATTTACGATTACGTGTCCCAATTTAACTCATCGATCACTTGAAATCATTACAATTTATTATCTTGCTTACGTGTTGCTGTTTGTCGTAGTTGTTGCTGCTGTTGCGTTAATAGTATAGGATTAATGGAGATATATTTATATTAAAAGGAACGTATAGATACATATGTGTTTAAGTATCTAAGGGATGAAATTGTGGGTAGATATGTGTATATAATACAAATCTAAAACGTGCAACAGTTTGTTATATGATTGCTGGAAAAAAAAAAACTTGTTTTTCGAAATCGTTTTTCTCTAGAAATTACTTTTCCGTATAAACTTGTTTTTCGAAATTATTTTTCTATTAAAATTGAATTTCGAAGTCACTTTTCTATATAAAATTGCTTTTCGAAGTTTATATCCAATGTAATGTGTCTTTCGAAGTTCTTTTTCTATGAAAATTTCGAAATCGATATTTTATATAAATAGACCTTTCGAACTGAATCTTCTAGGGAAATTTGTCTTTCAATAGAAATTTAACATTCGAAGACACGTTATTATAGTTATTGTTTAATAGAAAATTATCTTTCGAAATCACTTTTCAATAGAAATTTGTTGTTCGAAGAGATGTTTCCATAAATATTTGTCTTTCGAAGTTACTATTCTACACTATTCTCTTCTAAGCTCACTTTTCAATAGAAATTTGTAAATTAAATCACTTTTCTGTTAAAATTTGTTTTTCGAAATCAATTTTATATAAAGCTGTGTTTCGAAGTTATTATCCAATGGAATATGTCTTTCGAAGTCGGTTTTCTATAAACATTAATCTTTTGAAGTTAAACTATCTTTCGATGACACTTTTCAATAGAAAATTGTCATTTGAGATAGAAATATGTTTTTCGTGGTCACTTTTCGAACTGAATCTTCTAGGGAAATTTGTCTTTCGATAGAAATTTAACATTCGAAGACACGTTTCTATAGAAATTTGTCTTAAATAGTTATTGTTTAATAGAAAATTATCTTTCGAAATCATTTTTAATAGAAATTTGTTGTTCGAAGAGATGTTTCCATAAATATTTGTCTTTCGAAGATGCTATTCTACATCATCCTCTTCTAAACTCACTTTTTAATAGAAATTTGTAAATCAAATTTCTTTTCTGTTAAAATTTGTTTTTCGAAATCAATTTTATATGAAAAATTTAGTTTCGAAGTCACTTTTATATATAAAGCTGTGCTTCGAAGTTGTTATCTAATGGAATATGTCTTTCGAAGTCGTTTTTCTATAAACATTTATCTTTTGAAGTTAAACTATCTTTCGATGTCACTTTTCAATAGAAAATTGTCATTCGAAGTCACTTTTCTATAGAAATATGTTTTTCGAAGTCACTTTTCTATAGAAATCTAACTTTTGAGGACTATTCCTTGGATTTTTTGGAACATTTTTCTAAAAGTTTATCATTCGAAATCACTTTTCAGAAGAAATTTGTCTTTCGAAGTCACTTTTCTAAATCAATTTTCCATTGAAATTTGTCTATAGAAGTCACTTTTCAATAGTTCAGACATACTCTTCTATAGAAATTTATCTTTCGATAGCACTTTTCTTTAAAAGTTTTTCTTTCGAAGTCATTGATTGATTTCGAAATCACTTCTCTATAAAAATATATCACTCGCCCACACTTCTCTTCTTTATTCCAGAGAAAGACAAAAATTTCTCCTTTTTCCTTTTACCATTTGTTTTTGTTATTTAAATTTCTTATGAATATCATTTTATATCTATTCACTCACCATTCAAACACGTGTATTTGTCCAGAAATTGATTACGAAACGTTTCGACTCTCTTTGATATCACATCGATTTTGGGTGCTTCGATGGCCGAGAACATGGCAGCGCCGAGAACTAAAAATAATATATAACCGCCGCAAAGAAATAAAAAACGACATTTGCCATTTTTATTGTTTGCCGTTGCTGTTGTTGTCGAATTCTTCGTACTAATGGGAAATGCTCCTAAAATCATGCTATAAATTCAAAACAAGAGGGAGGGAGAGAGAGAGAGAGAGAGACATGAATGAAATAAAGGAAACAACATATTTTAATCATTTATAATCATTTAGATGTATGAGTGTATGTAGGCATTGTATTAGTGGGCGTCAAATGTTCGCTTGGAAATGAAAAAACTTGAATGTTTGTGTATGTGTTGGCAATTTTAAAATGATATTTCTTTTGTTTGGTTTGTATGTGAATAGATGAATGCGTATGTTTGTTCTTATAAATTTTGTATTGTTGCTTTTTTGCTGTGCATTGTATTATTGTTAAAACATTTGTTAGTAACTTTTATTTAACTTTCGTTTTCTTTCAAATCATTTATGTTGTTTGTTTTTGTCATATATACTACAATGACTTAATGACGTCAAATTATTTTAAATTATAAAATGTAGATGTGAGAGAGTATTCATGTGCAATGAAAGAAAGAAGAGTTGTACTGTGGTTATTCTTTCTGGTTTAATTTCAGACAAACTAACTAACTCACTAACTAACTAACTAACTAATTAACTAATTAACTTACTAACTAACTAACTAACTAACTAACTAACTAACTAACTAACTAACGAACTAACTATTTATCTATCTATCTATCTATCTATCTATCTATCTATCTATCTATCTATCTATCTATCTATCTATCTATCTATCTATCTATCTATCTATCTATCTATCTATCTATCTATCTATCTATCTATCTATCTATCTATCTATCTATCTATCTATCTATCTATCTATCTATCTATCTATCTATCTATCTATCTATCTATCTATCTATCTATCTATCTATCTATCTATCTATCTATCTATCTATCTAACTAACTGACTAATCGACAGTAAAACTGTTTATCCAATTCGATGTGGTGAGGCTACATGCATATATGATGGCTCCACAGTGTCCTACCTATTGATACTGAAATCTGGCTATGCCCTCACGGGAAACCAGTATAGAAGTGTTTCTTCTAGTGCGATCATTGGTCGAAAAATTCCATGATGAGAACACTGTTATTAAAAACTTTTTCGAATCAGGATCCGCCTGAAAGCTTCAACTTTGTTTAAAGGATATTTTACATACTCTCAAGAAAGTGAGATGTCCCCAAAAATTTCATATAATAAGATGAATTTGACAAAAATTCTCTATAAAAAAAGAATTTATCGAAATAAAAGCGAGAGAAAAAGTGTTAAATTTTCCATTACAGTTTTTGTAACATTAACCACTTTGAATTGTATGAGTACTTTAAGGAATTACTGTCAAGATGTTCTCCTCAAATGTTCGGCATAAAAAACCTAATTGTAAGTTACTTATGCACAAACATTCAGTCGCTCATGTTCAGTTATGTTTCGTAACCGTAAGCTAAATGGGATTTGAAAATTTAAGTAGAACAATTGTGTTTCCCTATAAGTAATATGTACTAACATACACTGAGAGAAAAAAGACAAAGTAAATAATGTTTAAATATTGTTTAACTTAACTCAACATAAGTTTGAGGATTGTAAAACTAAAGTACATTTTTATTTAAAAGTTTGTAACATGAAACAGTTGACAAACAATTATTTTCAGTGTAAAATAAAAAACTTTCTATTACTTACTAGTTTACTAGAAATATGTCGTTTTTTTTTGTTTTACCTTCCACATAACAAACATACCAACTTTTTTGTTAACAAGAATTTCATCTTTAACTTTATTTTGTAAAATCCCACTGGGAAATGAAGTTACATTGTATAAAAGTAAGTACATAAATGTTAAAATACAATAACATACTATATCCCTGCAAATCTTCAATTCCTGGTATAAAATAAAAAACGAAGTTGTTAGATTTTTTTCATTGCTTTTGCTTCAATTAAATGTGGCATTTAGTTTTTCGTTGAGGGTTTTTTTTTTCATTCTTAAAAAATTAAATACAAAAAGTTGTAAGATTATTGTGAAAAGTAATGGTTTTTAATATTTTTTTATTGAGGTTTTAAAGAAATCTGCAAAAGAAACATAATTGAAATAATAAAATCTAGCCTAGTGTAATCAAATGAAAAGGACTTTACTAGCAGATTGACATAAATATTAATAGAAATTATTAAAAATAACTTTAAGACTTGAATTTCAACTTCGATTAATGTTTTTTGAACTTTAGTCTCTTTAATTATATTAACTTTTTGACTTTGACAACAGTCTGATAAAGATAATTCTAAGAAAGTTATGCTAAACACAACCAACAAATTGTGTTGTTTTGCGGGAAATAACATTGTTATATTGTATACACCAAAATTCTAGAAGTGCATATGTATATGAATATGCCGTAAAGATCTTTTAAATAAAATTTTCTTAGATTTCTTATCTTTATCTCTAACTGTTTCTTCTTTTGCTAAATCAATATTTTAAACATTTTCCTAAAAAAAAAAGAAAACATCTCACGCAGTTCATGGTCGAGTGTGCAGTAGCAGCATAAAAAAGTAATAGAATTTTTTATTCTGATCTAAAAATATGAAGAAAAACGTCAAATAGCCGGCAACAATATTTAACCTTTATTTGTTTTTGTTTGTATGTGTATAATAACAAAAATCTCTATGTATGTATAATTCCCAGCAGTTTAACAAGACGACAAAGTATCTCTTTTACATAGCAGATTTCCTTAAAATTTCAACTACTACAGTAGAATAGTCTATAGTCTCGACTATAGACTATTCTATTATCTCGACTATAGACTATTCTATAGTCTTGACTATAGACTATTCTACTAATAGTCTTGACTATAGACTATTCTATAGTCTAGACTATAGACTATTCTATAGTCTTGACTATAGACTATTCTATAGTCTTGACTATAGACTATTCTATAGTCTTGACTATAGACTATTCTATAGTCTTGACTATAGACTATTCAATAGTCTTGACTATAGACTATTCTATAGTCTTGACTATAGTCTATTCTATAGTCTTGACTATAGACTATTCTATAGTCTTGACTATAGACTATTCTATAGTCTTGACTATAGACTATTCTATAGTCTTGACTAGAGACTATTCAATAGTCTCAACTATAGACTATTCTATAGTCTCGACTATAAACTATTCTATAGTCTCGACGATAGACTATTCTATATTCTCGACTATAGACTATTCTATATTCTCGACTATAGACTATTCTATAGTCTCAACTATAGAGTATTCTATAGTCTCGACTATAGACTATTCTATAGTCTCGACTATAGACTATTCTATAGTCTCGACTATAGACTATTCTATAGTCTCGACTATAGACTATTCTATAGTCTCGACTATAGACTATTCTATAGTCTCGACTATAGACTATTCTATAGTCTCGACTATAGACTATTCTATAGTCTCGACTATAGACTATTCTATAGTCTCGACTGTAGACTATTCTATAGTCTCGACTATAGACTATTCTATAGTCTCGACTATAGACTATTCTATAGTCTCGACTATAGACTATTCTATAGTCTCGACTATAGACTATTCTATAGTCTCGACTATAGACTATTCTATAGTCTCGACTATAGACTATTCTATAGTCTCGACTATAGACTATTCTATAGTCTCGACTATAGACTATTCTATAGTCTTGACTATAGACTATTCTATAGTCTTGACTATAGACTATTTTAAAGTCTCGACCATAGACTATTCTATAGTCTCGACTATAGACTATTCTATAGTCTCGACTATAGACTATTCTATAGTCTCGACTATAGACTATTCTATATTCTCGACTATAGAATATTGTATATTCTCGACTATACACTCTTCTATAGTCTCGACTATAGACTATTCTATAGTCTCGACTATAGACTATTCTATAGTCTCGACTATAGACTATTCTATAGTCTCGACTATAGACTATTCTATAGTCTCGACTATAGACTATTCTTTAGTCTCGACTATAGACTATTTTATAGTCTCCACTATAAACTATTCTATAGTCTCAACTATAAACTATTCTATAGTCTCGACTATAAACTATTCTATAGTCTCGACTATAAACTATTCTATAGTCTCGGTTATAGACTATTCTATAGTCTCGATTATAGATTATACTATAGTCTTTTCCATAGAGTATACTATTTTTTCGTCTTAACTATACACTATTCTATAGTCTGAGACAGTTCTATAATCTGAACTATATATTGTTCTGTATTCAGGACTTTAAACTATTATATAGTCTATAGACTATTTATATAGCCAATATAAAGTCTACACACTTCAATCGGATGTAATTTACTATCTTACGAATACAGGCGATACACTTGAGAATACATGCAAGAAAAAGTTATGGGCATTTCTAGCATGACTCAGGGATTGGAACCTGAATTCTTATGGAATCCAGTTTTCCTCTTGAAGTCGGTCGCATAAGTAATCATATTCACTTCTTCCAAGGGTGTACGGTTAGTTTAGATTATAGAGATAGTTGCCACAAGAATTTAACTTATTTCAATCCATTATATTTCGATTGACCACACTGCAGTTATGTAACCATGTTTTATAAATATTGCCTACAAACATATTCGCTACGTCGTATAAATCTGTCCAGGAAAGCAGCCTTAATCTCGGACCCAGACATTAGAGTGCTTTTATAATATTCTTTATTATCTTTGTTGTGCAACTTCTGCAGATCTCATGTTGAATTGAATAAATATTTGACAATGCTCTATTAATACTTGCTTGCGATACATTCACCACAAACTGCAGGCAAATTTGTGGCTGCGAATGTATGCGTGGGCTACTTGGGTTTTAAGAAAAGGGTTGGCTGGTTGCATAAATGGTTGTGTTTTGTGTGTAACCTGTCAACCTCATTACCACAAACACACTTCCATACATACGTACAACATACCAAAGAAAAAAGAAAGGATTTTATTTATTTTTATTGGCCTTTTAAAGAAAATGGCTTGAACGCTTAAGAACAAGAGAAAAATAAAACAACAAAATTTTTGGTTAACATTTTTTATGGTTGTACTCAAATTAAGTTTTTTTATAACAATTTAGTAGAGTTATAAAATATTTAAAACGATGCTGCAATTACCTTAGTCTGATTGACTGGCGAAAGGAAGGAAAGGGAAAACATTTTATGTTGAAGTTTAAAAAGTGATAAAGCCAGACAAAACAAAGGAGTGAGCAAGAGAGTGAGATAGCGAGTTTTAAGAAACATGTAGAGATTGACACCTGTTTTAATATTTAATGAGGGTTATTATTATTGGGTTGGCCATAAACTGTCAACCTTGAATAACCTTGTGAATAAGATGAATACGAATATGAACGGACACCTTAAATGATTTTTTTTTGAATTATTTGACAGCAATATGTTATTTTTATGATTTTCTTGGTCGATTTTATTTAAAATAACATTTTATTCTATGTTCTTTAATAAAAGCAACATCTCAATCAGCATCTTTAGAAATATCGGAATGAAATGTTCTTTTATATTATATATTATATATTATAAATCGCAAAATATTGTAACCAAAGATTAGATTCTGAATATGCGTAAAACTCGAAAAAATATGTTGAATTTATCAAAAAGGCAAAACTGATGTCGTCAATAGGATTAACAAAAGAACAGGGATAAGGATCATGAATAGAACTACAAATAAACCTAAAAATAAGTCAAGGTATACGCAAAGAATAGCAATAGGAATAGAACTAGGAATAAGACTAGCAATAGGACTAGGAATTTGACTAAGAATAGGATTAAGAAAAGGACTAGAAATATGACTAGGAATAAGTCATAAGACTAGGAATAGAACTAGTATTAGGAACAACATTAAAGATAGGATTTAAAATAGGACTAGGAAAAATAATAGGAAAAGGACTAGAAATAGAAGTAGGAATAGCACTAGGACTACCAATAGTACTATTAATGGGACTAAAAAAAGAACTAGGAACAGGACTAGGGATAGAACTAGCATTAGAAAAAGAACTTGTATTAGGAACAGAATAAGGAATAGGATTATAAATAGGCATTGAACTAGAACAAGTAACAGTACTAGGAATTTGACAAAGAATAAAACTAAGAAAATGAATAGATCTAGTATTAGAAATAGGATTAGGGATGGGATTAGAAATAAGATTATGAATAGGACTAGGAATAGAACTAGGAATAGCACTAGGAATTGAACTAAAAATAGTACTAGGACTAGGAAAAGAACTAAGAATAGGACTCTGAATAGGAGCATGAACATAACTATAAGAAGGACTAGGAATAGGACTTGGAATAGAACTAGGAATAGGACCAGGAATAGGACTAGGAATAGGACTAAGAATAGGACTAAGAATATGACTAGGATTAGGAATAGGAGTAGGAATAGGATAAGAATAGGACTAGGAATATGACAAGGAATAAGACTCGGAATAGGACTGGGAATAGAAATAGGACTAAGAATAGGACTAGAAATATGACTAGGAATAGGACAAGGACTATGAATAGGAATAGTACAAGGAATATTACTACGAATAAGAATAGGACTAGGAATTTGAAAAGGACTAGGAATATGACTAGGAATAGGACTGGAAATAGGACTAGGAATATGACTAGGAATAGGACTAGGAATAGGACTAGGAATAGGAATAGGACTAAGACTAGGACTAGGAATAGGACTAGGAATAGGAATAGGACTAGGAATAGGACTAGGACTAGGAATAGGACTAGGAATAGGACTAGGAATAGGACTAGAAATAGGACTAGGAATAGGACTAGGAATAGGACTAGGAATAGGAATATGACTAGGAATAGGACTAGGAATAGGACTAGGAATAGGAATAGGAATAGGAATAGGACTAGGACTAGGACTAGGAATAGGAATAGGACTAGGAATAGGACTAGGAATAGGACTAGAAATAGTACTAGCAGTAGGAATAGGAATAGGACTACTACTAGGAATTGAAATAGGACTAGGAAAAGCAATAGAAATAAGGGTAGGACTAGGACAAGGAATAGTACAAGGAAATAGGACTAAAATTAATATTAGAAATATGACTTAGAAATCAGTAATAGGCTAATAAATAGAACTAGAATAGAAAGGGTCGGCGCTAAGTTCAAAACTAAAACTTGAAATATCAACATGATGCCATTACTTAAGGAAGTATAAGTAATTTTACTTCCCATATGCAACTTGGGCTGATTTCACCACTGACTTTTCACTGCCTGTTTTCGCTCCGCTATAAATCATTTTTTAAACCTTATTCTCAGTCATTCTAGGGATTGAATTTCATAACATTGAGAAAAACAAAGAATTTTTTAGTATACATGCATATTTTAATAACAAATTATTTCTTGTGACATATTTTTTTTTTTGTATAAACGTGCTGTCTTAAATTAATAAATACATACATATTGTAATTTTATAAAATAAATATATATGTATGTATGTATTTTAAAAGCACTATGTTGTACTATATATTGAATTTTTCTTTTTAAAGCAGTAAGTAAACACTACTGCAAAGTCAACATAATTTGCATAATATTATTTAGTGTAACATTTTTTTCTTTCTTTTAAAAAAATATACATACTGTGAAATGTAGAAAAAATATTATAATTTCATTGATGAAAAATAGCTGATATGAAAATTTAGTGTAGAGCGCGGAATACACTTATTAGATTTTCCTTTGCCTTTATAACACGCAGGGTTTTTTGTTGGCTTGAATGAGAAAAAGAAATAAATGGCACCTAAAGTTATCAGTTACCCGGTAGATCACTGCAATGTGGGCACAATTTAGAATTTGTTAATTCCCACGATTTAACGGGAGTTCTCACGATTTTTTATTTGAGCATATAAATATATAAATACATATGTAAGTGTTTGACTTGATATCACTTAATCTCTTTAGAACGTTTAGATAAGATCGATTTTTAGGTCACGATTAGTGATTTACAAAACTTATGAAAACTAAATGTCTAATGAATTTTGGGTTTTGATGACAACCTAGTTTCTGAAAGGAGAGTTGTCGCTATATGCACTCAAATAGACATCCTTTTTAGATATTAAGATTTTCTAAGAATAAAAAATTTACTAGACCTGGAAATAAGAATAGGACTAAAAATAGTACTAGGACTACAACTAAGATAGGAATATGACTAGGAATAGAACTAAGAACAGGACTAGGAATAGGATTAATAGTAGGACTGAAAACAGTACTAGGAGCAACGCTAAAAATAGGACTAGGAGTAGGACTACAACATAGAGTAGGACTATAATTGTAACCAAAAATTTGACTACAAAATAAGTAAAAATATGACCAGAACAGGACTTGGAATACGACTAAGTATATGACTATGGACAACGCTAAGAATAGTGCTAGGGGTAGAACTACAACTAATAGTAGGGACTAGGAATAGGACTAGGAATAGGATTAGGACTAGGAGTAGGACTAGGACTAGGAATAGGAATAGGATTAGGAATAGGATTAGGAATAGGACTATGAATAGGAATAGGAATAGGAATAGGACTAGGAATAGGACTAGGAATAGGATTAGGACCAGAAATAGGACTAATAATAGGATGAAGAATAGGACTAGGAATAGGACAAGAAATAAGACTAGGAAATGACTAGGAATATGTCCACGAATATGACTAGGAATAGGACTAGGAATAGAACTAGGAATATGACTAGGAAGATGACAAGGAATCTGACTGGGAATATGACTAGGAATAGGACTAGCAATAGAACTAGAAATAGAACTAGGAATAGGTATAGGACTAGGAATAGGACTATGAATAGGACTAGGAATAGGACTAAGAATAGGACTAAGAATAGGACTAGGAATTGGACTAGGAATTGGACTAGGAATTTGACTAGGAATAGGACTAGGAATAGGACTAGGAATAGGACTAGGAATAGGACTAGGAATAGGACTAGGAATAGGAATAGGACTAGGAGTAGGAATAGGCATAGGACTAGGAATAGGACTAGGACAAGGACAAGGACAAGGACAAGGACAAGGACAAGGACAAGGACAAGGACAAGGACAAGGACAAGGACAAGGACAAGGAATAGGAATAGGAATAGGAATAGAAATAGGAATAGGAATAGGACTAGGAATAGGACTAGGAATAGGACTAGGAATAGGACTAGGAATAAGACTAGGAATAGGATTGGAATAGGATTGGAATAGGACTAAGTATAGGAATACGAATAGGGTTAGGAATTAGAATAGGAATAGAAATTGGTGTAGGAATAGGAATGCGACTAAAAGTAGGATTATGACCAGGAGTAGGACATGGAATATGACTAGGATTAGGAGTAAAAGTGGGAGTAAGAATAGTACTAGGAAAAGTACTAAGAATTTGACTAGGAATGAAACTACAACTAAGAATATGATTAGGAATATGATTAGAAATATGATTAGGAATATGAACAGGAATAATAGCAGGAAAATGGCTATGGAACAGGGATAGAAACTGGACTAGGAATGAGACTAAGAGTAATACTATGACTAAGAATATGACAATGATTAGGTGTAAGAGTGGGAGTAAGAATAGTACTAGGAATAGTACTAGAAATTAGACTAGGAATATAACTACAACTAGGGATATGAAAAGGAATATGAATTAGAAATAAAAGCAGGAATATGGATAAGACTAAGAATATAATAGGGAATATGACAAGAAATAGGACTAGAAACAGCACCAGAAATAAAAATAGGAGCATAGCTAGGAACATGACTAGGAATTGGACTAAGAACAGGATCACAAATAGAAAAAAGAATAGTACTAGGAAGTTCCTAGTAGGAACAGCACTAAGAATAAGCCTAAGAATATGAGTAGGAATAGACGTAATCATATGATAAGGAAAAGGAGTAAGAATAAGAGAGTTGACACACTATACAGTAATATACTTTTCAGATGTTTGAGAAGATAACAGTTTCTTACTATACGACTAGGAACAATACAAGGAATAGCACTTATAGGATTAATACAGGAACAATACAAGGAATAGTACTAAGAATAGGAATATCACTAGGAATAGGACTAAGAACAAATCCTAATTCAAAATAAACTAGAAATTGAAAATAGAGCGGTATAAACTGAACTCTAATATATAGATGAGTCACTAGATACGTTAGTGATACTTGGTAGAAAAACGGGTTGCTCTCTGTTGGGAAACCATATATATTAAAAGTTATTTTTGAGAATCTCGATCGGTATTCCACACCATATACTTTATATTACCTTAAAAGTTGTTGTAAACTACATTTCTTTGTAATATCATCATTTGTAAACTACCATATGTTCTAATAAATGCCTATAACTAAAAACAAAAATAATGTAATAACCTACATTTTCATTCATCTTATTAATTTAATATTAAATTTATGAGAAAATTAACATCTCAAGAAATTACCGAGAAGTCATGTGATGCTAACTATTAATTTATAACAATACGACACGATGTAAAAGAACATTTTTACAATAAATCTATACGTTACATGCCATTTTGTTTTTGCTTTAAAGGTATTTTGTTTCCTTTTTTTGGTTTTGTTTTTAATATGAAATATTTAATTCCTTATTTATTATACATAATTGCGTGCAAAGTGCTTGGCAAAGCTTTTCAAAACAAATTACCTATAATTTCGGTTAAGGGTATATAAAGGTTAGTCTTTTAATTTGTAACAAAACAATTAAATAGCGTTGGTATGATAAACTATAATATATGTATATGTACACACATATATACATAAATATTGGACATTAATAAAATATTAATATTTGTTTTCTATTAGAACTTTAATATATGAAAATAAAAATTACTAAAGAAAATCTCAAAATGATTTATTGATCTACTACGTAAGTGAATTAAAACTAAATAATACTCGTATCAGATACAAAAAAAGATGGATCAGGATGTACAATCCACACTATTTAAACAACTGCAGCCAGTAGCCATATTTAAGATTCAACTAATCTTAAAGCACAATGGAGGCTTGTTTACAACGTCCAAGTAGAAACTTGTATCAGAATGGAATATTCAAATTATTATAGAATAAAATTCAATTTCCGTGTCTTCGGTGACTTTGTTCTATACTTTTACAAATAACATCGTAGAGGATCTGTATTACAAAAAGTTCGACCTATAGCTCTATTGGCGATATTCAATCATAGAGAGAGTTTCTTCATGAAAACGAAAGGAGAGGGAATGAAATGAAACGCTGGAACAAGTTATCTGCCATTGGCTTAGCTTTCATTGAAACTAGATCCAAATTCCACACACTTTCCAAGACCTTTCCCTTTGATATCAAATGTGTCCTCAGTCTTACCATGCAGGCTTTAACCTGGTATCGAATCAGGGAGCCTATAAAATTGACAACCGGTAGCCTATAGAACAGAGTTTTGCAAGATATTGTTCAAGTTATTTGAGGGGAAAGAGAATGTTGGTTAAAAAATTGATTCACGGTGAAATCTATATCTATAATCTAAATCAATAACAGTGATGTTGTTGAGACAACAGAAACCCTTAAGAGGAGTGAATGTGTCTGATAAATGACAAGGGAGCAGGTGTGTTCTATTTGTGTATGAACTTGTCTTTGGCATATCTAAGGGATTCGTATTTCGGTATTTTCGCTGGAGCCCATCCTATCTAGGTTTTTGTAAACGGATAAGATGTTTTGCATCTCGGAAGTTATACAACGGAGCAGCAATAGTCAGTGATTAAACAGCTCAAGTATTTAAACAATGTTCTTGAACGTAAACCGACGAAACTAGCTCATTTAGGTTTTGTTAAATTAACGCAGTGATATAAGGTCGTAATGGCTTTTGTCCAAATAGGTAAAGTTAGATTGTCGAGGCAGTCGACCAACTGACTTACTTGGATTCAAAATGTGCCAATATTTTACACTATTACAGACCCTACGAAGAAATCCTATCTATAGGACATTACATGTTCATGTTTAACATGGTATTAAACCACCCAGATGGACGAATGAACGATTCTAGCTATGTCCTGTCAGTATGGCTACTTATACACGAAGTCTCGTTCTGGAAAGCGCCATCAAACATTTCGATCGACGCTCATCAGGGAGATGCCATGTTGTTCCTGATGTCGAGTAGTAGTTTAGTGATAACCATTTGGTGTGAACAGAGCCATAAATTATATGCTAGATGAGGGATTTACAGCATGAAAGTGGGACACCTGGAAATGTTTTTTTATTTCCAGGATCATTAGAATGTCCCGGTACCCAGAGAAATTTTACGCGTAAATGGTTTGTCTTCTCGTCAAGATACAACCGACACTCGCGAATCAGTCTGGATATCGTATAGACACCAGACAGACATATAACGGCAGTTCAGCTGTCTGTAAAAGTTCGAATATTTTTGTTGTATATCCTACAGTATCTTAGTTTACGGCTCTTTTAATAGTTGAGATTTTAGTTTGCAAAACGCTGCAGTAGTTATTCAGCCTAAAATACACCGCTCTGTTAAAGAGAGGAATGAAGGCACCGCTACCAACACTCACGGAGGACTTGGATCCATTAGTATAAACGTTAAGTGTTACAGCTTAACTGATTGGACTACTGAGATTCAGAGAATTAAACGATCATTCGTTTTAATATTACAATCCTGCGTTCCTTATAAACTATTAATGATGTTTAAATGTATGTAGCACTAACCATATCCATGGAGGACTTGGATCCATCAGTATAGACGTCAAAATACTTGAACTTCTGCCAGGAATACTGATTGGACTACTCAGTTTGAACACTAAACGTTTATACTTTTCATAAATTACTTTCTAAGGATCTCTCTATGGAAAGTAACACATAGCAGACTTGAACGAATGATAGGTACATTTGTTCGGATCTGATGTTTATACACAACCTCATATTAATCATATTTTACATTCCTGCGTTCCTTATAAAGAATTTATGTTTATATGCATGTAGCACAACCCATACCTGTGGAGCATTTGGATTCATTAGTTTAGACGTCAAGTGTTGCACCCTAACGTAAATAATTTCAACTTCTGTCAGGAATACGGATTGGATTACTGAGTTTCTGAACATTGAACATTGACGTCAAGTGTTGCAGCCTAACGTAAATTACACAACATCCTCTCAGCCTAATTGATGTTTATATGTATGTAGCGCTTCACACTTCCCGGCAAGAATTGGATCCATCAGTATAGACGTCAAGACGTTGCACCCTAACGTTAATCTTTGTAGACTTATGTCAGGAATACTGATTGAATCTGATGTTTATATACAACTTCCTCTCAACCTAATCTCACATTCTTGCGTTCCATATAAATGATTTAAAGATGTTTATAAGCATGTAGCACTACTCACACCTGTTGAGGACTTGGATTCATCATTTAAATGTTACATCCTTACATAAATTATCAACTTTTGTCAGGGGCTACTGAGTTCTTGAATACTAAACACTAATTCTTTTTATAGATCACTTTATAAGGACCCGAATATGAACCTCGTATCAACCTAATCTTCAAAGATTAAATGACGTTTACAAGCATGTAGCGGAACTCCTAAAATCAAAGTTTGACTCCTAAAATTTATGTTAATCCAACCAACCAAAAAGTCATTACAGACCAAACGGTTTGGTTTTTTATATAAGAAAAAATACTAATAAAAACTATTCAACTTAAATTACAACCTTGTGGTATTATAGCGTGTGAAAAATCAAAGAAATAAAAAGTTCCAGCTGGCTTACTTTCCTAAAAGTATGCAAAGTTTTATTTATTTTTATTTTTGTAATTGGCAGCTGTTGGGTGAAAAAAAGTGCACGAATGTTAAAGAACGAATATGTAGGTAAAATGTAATTACATTTGCACGAACTACAAATACATATAAATATAATACATAATGTCAGAATGTGAGCTCTTTGTTTTAATGGAAATAATAAAATATTTAACAACTTACTTGTTACTTTAAAATGTTTTAAAATCTCCTGAGAATCCAATAAGAATGTTAATAAATTTAACAGTAAAAGCTTATGATGTTTACTTATGCGTATGTGTGTGTGTGGGTGGGTGTAAAACCTCTAAGTTTGTTGTTATTTAAACGTTTAAGTAAGAGATTATATTATTAATGCTTTAATTTTAATTAAATGGATTATTTATAAGATATTTTTTTGCTGGAACAAATTTAATTAGTAAAATTTATAACGGGCGTTTTAATTGTATTAAATATGAATTCGTTGTTATAATAAATCTCATCACAGGATGTTCTAAATTGAAATGAAATTTACACAGATTTTAGTAATTTTTTAGGCTAAATCACACAAACACACTGTAGTTGCCACTAATGAAGGAGTGTGTTAATTGTTTTAAGGAATACAAAGGATTTTATGTGTCTTTTAGTACAATAACAAATTTAATTTTAATTATTAACACTCGCGTTATGAGTTGAACTAAAAGTAACACCGTTTAGCTGTTAGAGTAGGTGTTTAAAAGTGCTATTGTATAAGTGTCTTAGAGTGTCCTGTAAAACAACAGTTTTAAGGAAACTTATAAAGGGACTAAGTCTCCTTCAATCAACAAAGATGTTAGAATAATTCAACAAAAGAAATGTTTATCCTACCGGACACTCTTATGTGTAAGTGGTAGTAAGTATTAGTGTTCATGTTGTCAAAATTTAAGTAAAAATAAGTGCCTGTGTGTGCGTTAGTATTGGTTTTAATTTGTTTCTTTTGAATTTTTTTTAAAACACTTTAATACTTTTCTTTGACACGTTTTCTTTTTTTTTTTTTGTCACTTATTTTTGACCTTTTTTTCTTACTTTTTGTTTTGTAATAAATAATTATATTTCACAAAACTTTATTATTTTCGGGCAAAATTAGAAACTTTCTTATATTTTTTTACTTTAATATTTAATTTATTTTAGTTTTATATTCGTTTTTTTGCGGATTTTTCCATATATTTCTCTTATTTTCTTTTTTAATTTTTTGTTAAATTTTCTCTGAGCTCAACACAACTTTATTTTGCTTGTTGTATATGTTGTCGGTTGAAAATGCTTGAAAATACTAAAAGTATTTTATGGTGAAATCAAGTGCTAAAGCGTCAGTAGCAGACATTTGTTGGCTTGCTTCGTTTATTGTTGTTGTTGCTGTTGTTATTTTTCGTTTCATACAACAAAAACAGAACAGAAAACACAAACTTTATATATATAGTATGCAGAATTGGTTAGAGTGGTAGAATTTTGACGTGAATATACGATGTGTGTGTGTGTATTGGTGTTGTTTTTGTTGATTCACAAGCACATACATAACCACTCACTTACTCAATTCTACAGTATGTGGTTGTTAAAAGATGAACACACTTTTCTCTTTTGTTTAGTGTAGCCTACTTTAAGGGAAAATCAATTTAGAAAAAGTAAAAGCTTTAAGGCAACTAGTTATTATAAAGGCTTGTCAATACCTTAATCGTATCCGATTGTGCTGATGTTTGTAACACTCAAAAATATTAGCACCCTCAGAGTGGATTTTGCTATGTCCGTCTGTCTGTGAGAACAATTTTTAGGGCCTCAACGATTGCGTACCATTCTCGTTTATCTGTCGCCGCATTCTATAACTCGCTTTAACACGACTTGTGGGTCTTTATTGTATCCATGTCCAGTTGTCTGCGCCATGTGCGACTTGAACGGCCTTTTCTGCGGATTCCAGTTTATTGCATATCTAGGGAAGTCGATTGTATTCTTCGCGGAGCGTGCCCAATCCAACGACATTTTCGTTTCCTTACACCATGTTCAACAGGGACCTGTGCGGTTTGTTCCCAAAGTTGCCTGTTGCTGATAGTATTTGGCCAAAATATTTTCAGAATTCAGCGTAGACAACGGTTGATAAAGACTTGCATTGCATTCAGATCACAACGTGCTGAGTTTCATGATTCATAGCCATACAATACAACTGATTTCACACAACTTCTGAATATGCCCAACTTAATGCGCCTGGATATGTGGTGTTAATTCCATACATGGTTGAGTTGCCCCAATGCCTGTCGGGCTTTGTTTATGCGATTTTCCACATCTTCCTTTGAGCCTCGTAGTTCGTAGTTATTATGCTGCCCAAGTAGCAGATTGACTGGAAGTTTTCTATATGTTGTTGTAGCGTGAAATTAATCGTCTTGGTCGAATTGATCCTCATGGCCTTGGTTTTAGGAATGTTTATCCTGAGACCATATAGCGCTGCTTCATTTTCCATATCGTTCAATTTCGACTGCATACTAATAGTAGGCATAAGTATGTTGTCTGCTGAGTCCAGATCTTCGAGACGACCGTTTAGGCGCTATGTACTGCCTCTTGGTATTGACGTTACCCTCGCCATAATTCTATCAATTACTACGTTGAATAGCAGGGGGCACTCTTGCCGAACTGCTACATTTCGTGTCTTCATGTACTATGCACTCCTGCACTCCTTTACAGCGAAGAGCATTCCAAATGACACTGTGATGTAAGGTGTCGAATGTCTTCTCAAAGTCGATGAACACAAGGCATTGGGGTGAACGCCATTAGACCGATTGTTCCGTAATTATCCTCAAACTGTTGATATGGTCAATGCCAGATTTGTTGGAACGAAAACTAGTTCGCAATTACCTTATTCGCCATGCTAAGGAGAGTTATGCCTCCCTAGTGTTTACAGGCTGTTAAGTGTCCTTTCTTCGGGATATTAATTTGACCCCAGCCCCATACAAACTCCTCTTCAGGAAATGACTTAAAGGTGAAACCAATTGTATGAGGATATGCCCATATTTTCCCGTAACCCCATATTAGTTAGTTAAATAGTTAGTTAGTTAGTTAAATAGATAGATAGATAGATAGATAGATAGATAGATAGATAGATAGATAGATAGATAGATAGATAGAAAGATAGATAGATAGATAGATAGATAGATAGATAGATAGATAGATAGATAGATAGATAGATAGATAGATAGATAGATAGATAGATAGATAGATAGATAGATAGATAGATAGATAGATAGATAGATAGATAGATAGATAGATAGATAGATAGATAGATAGATAGTTAGTTAGTTAGTTAGTTAGTTAGTTAGTTAGTTAGTTAGTTAGTTAGTTAGTTAGTTAGTTAGTTAGTTAGTTAGTTAGTTAGTTAGTTAGTTAGTTAGTTAGTTAGTTAGTTAGTTAGTTAGTTAGTTAGTTAGTTAGTTAGTTAGTTAGTTAGTTAGTTAGTTAGTTAGTTAGTTAGTGAGTGAGTGAGTGAGTGAGTGAGTTAGTTAGTTAGTTAGTTAGTTAGTTAGTTAGTTAGTGAGTTAGTTAGTTAGTTAGTTAGTTAGTTAGTTAGTTAGTAAGGTAGTTAATTAGTTAGTTAGTTAGTTAGTTAGTTAGTTAGTTAGTTAGTTAGTTAGTTAGTTACTTAGTTACTTAGTTAGTTAGTTAGTTAGTTAGTTAGTTAGTTAGTTAGTTAGTTAGTTAGTTAGTTAGTTAGTTAGTTAGTTAGTTAGTTAGTTAGTTAGTTTGTTAGTTTGTTAGTTTGTTAGTTAGTTAGTTAGTTAGTTACTTGGTTAGTTAGTTAGTTAGTAAGTCTTTGTGTAATCTATCGAGTGATGATTGGCTTCCTGCTGGTTAAAGTCAAAATACCAAGTCATCTGGTTAGTTGGTGTAACTCTAAGTGCTACGTTAAATGGTCATTTGTGACGGGTTTATCAAGCCGCTCATAGGAAAAAATCACAATTCCATAGTTTACAAATTTCCCCACTGTATTATTAAATATAACTCTGCATGTCCATCTCACCAGTACTGCTTTATATAACAATTCAATTAAAAATAGAAAATCATTAATATTTTAAAATCATCAAAAAAAAGAAAAAGTTAAATTGAATGTCACATAAATATTTAATAACTTAAGTTATATGATAGGTTCATCATTTAATTGTCATTTGACTGTAGTTACAGTCACGTAAATATCTAGTGTAGTTGGGCAATAATATATACAGTCACATTCACACGCATACGTAACATTTATAGAAAAGGTTTTACTCTAGATATAAATGTGCGGGTGTTGTTATATTGGTTCGATGTATAGAAACATGCATGCATATATACACCCCGCTAGTTCAAAGTGAAGGTTTTCACGAATATTGAGGAAAAACTCAGAATCTCAGGAGGAATTGCATTAACTCGACTCAAAGATTTATCACGCTTTATTTCGATTAAAAATGGTTAATTGTCTTGGAATATTTACTTATTAAAGGTGCCTTTCTTGATTACTTTGGGTCACTTAAGTGGTTTCTTGACTTCCTCTCTCCTTGTTGAAACAAGCAGTTAGGAAATCATCTATGTAAAAGAAGCTATACTTTTAAAAAAGTGATGAATATTTCATTAGATGCAACAAAAATATCTAGTCCAATATAGGTCCAGTTCTATGCTTGTTGTAATGGAAAATGTTGAATGATCTAATAAAAGTGAATACCTTCCAACGTTAAGAAAATATGTTTTCTCGACATAGTTTTTTTAGTATTCCTAAAGAGCTAATCATTCCCAGTGGAGGTTACCAATTGACAAAGATCTTCTATCTGAAACCAATATCTCAAAGTTCTCTATACTTTATTAACTCCCCTAAAAACTACTGGGATTGCTATCGTTTTTATGAAAGACTCCGCACATGTGTGTGTGTGTGTGCATTTGATTGTGAATGGAATATGATTTTGACGGAAGTAGGGATGTACATACATACGTATACATAACAACACTATGACTATGTATGATTACGACTACTTATACGTTTAACTTCGTCTATTATTAACAAAACATAGTAGAAGTGCAAGAGTAATTCAACAACAGGAGCAACAACAACTACGATACTACCAGCAGCAACAACAACAGCTACAACAACACTCAATAAAATAGAGAACGTAGAAGAGCTTATAACAAAATAAAGCAATAACAAAAACAAACAAAAATATATACGAAAAAAAAGCCAAATATGACGTTTATGTTAGTCGTTCACCTACTAACCCAGACCCGAAGTTCCTCAATTGTATATTGTTTGTATGTATGTGTGTGTGTGTATAGAGTTGTGTGCTAATAAAACGAAGTCGAAGTATAAAAAAAGAAAAAAGAAATTGAAAATAAAAACAAAAATTTGTTACTCATACGCAAACATGTTCGGTAACATATATATATAGTATTTAGTATATTTTGACATGCAGCTGGAATGACAAAGGTGTATTTTTATGGGGAGTTACTTATTTTTGAACTAAATATTATATTTGTAATTTTTAGAGAAAGTTTTTGATCATTTTCTTAAGAAAATGTTTTTAATAGATAGATAGATAGATAGATAGATAGATAGATAGATAGATAGATAGATAGATAGATAGATAGATAGATAGATACATAGATAGATAGATAGATAGATAGATAGATAGATAGATAGATAGATTATAGAATTTTCACTTATTATAGAATTTTCACTAAATTCTCATAATTTAAAAGTCTACGTCAACAAATTTTTTCTATATTTGTTTATTTTTTTTTATTTCTCGTTTCATTTCATATCATTTGTTTGTTTTGTTTTTGTGTTTACAGGCCATTCTTTAAAAGAGATGTAAGAATAAAAGTACGTTTGTTTTCTGCTGTATGTAAGTGGGAGAGTGTGTACGTGTGAATATTAGCATGCATGTATGTGTATTTTTGCTTATATTTATTGTTGTTTTAATGATTGTATTGAATTTGTAGCTGTACAGTGAATACTGCTTTTATTGTTTAATTCCTATTTTTACCGGAAATTAAGTTAATACTTCGTTTTTTATTTTGGTAAGAAATATTTCCGGTTTGTTGGTTTTAAAAAATGTTAAGTATGTATGATTTTGGTTGGGTTATCCCAATAAATAAGATTAGAGAAGGTTTTGGGATAAGTAATTGATAAGAAAAGGTAGATATGGAAATTATGCAGACATATATTTGTATTTATGTAGACTTAGAGCAATGTAATGTAGGTCTTCGAATTGTATATATGTATGTAGATACATATGTACATTAGATTGGTATAGTTCTATTTTAAGCTAAAAGTTTGTGTAAATCAAATATTTAAAAACCAATTGAAGTTGTTCATGTATAGACTAACTATCTAAATAACTAACTAACTAACTAACAAACTAACTCGAGTGAACAACTATCTAAGTAACTATCTATCTAACTAAGTAACTAACTAATTCGAGTGAACAACTATCTAAGTATCTATCTATCTATCTATCTATCTATCTATCTATCTATCTATCTATCTATCTATCTATCTATCTATCTATCTATCTATCTATCTATCTATCTATCTATCTATCTATCTATCTATCTATCTATCTATCTATCTATCTATCTATCTATCTATCTATCTATCTATCTATCTATCTATCTATCTATCTATCTATCTATCTATCTATCTATCTATCTATCTATCTGTTTATCTATTTATCTATTTATCTATCTATCTATCTATCTATCTATTCAACTAACTAACTAACTGTAGTGAACAACTATCTAAGTAACTATCATTCTAACTAACTAACTAACTAACTAACTAACTAACTAACTAACTAACTAACTAGATTATTAGTAGACCGGCAAAAATCTCGTTCAAAGTATGGTTTGTGAGTTTTCTATCTTTAGGAATATTTGAGGAATGCAATCTGATGAGTCTTTCCGCTCTCGCTTACAAAAGGAACTCGAAATTGACGACTATTTTCACTATCTTCTGCAAAGAGTACATTCATGATAAGGTGCTAAATCATTAGTAACATAACTTACTATTTTACTTACAACAATATTAACTAAAACAAAGTTTCCTCTTCAAGAAAAAACTTTTTAAACTATTTTCAAAACAGGTATAATTTTTTTCACTCTCTAGCAAATTTTTGAGCTTTGACATTTCAAATGGTTAAGTCCTTCTCTAGGATTATATCCTTGAATAGTTTTCAGTTGTATCATTAGTTTAACCAAAATGTTCACAAGAAAAAAAAAGAAAACCTCTCATTAACACTAAAATTAACCAAACTAATTATGAAAATTACTACACATAACGTATACTTGATATTTATTTAATGTGTTAATAAAATATTACGTATACGCCAAAGGTATCCCCTTAAATGTATGCTACATTTATCTTAATTATTTGGTCATACATTGAAATCATCATACGTTTAGTTGGTTTGTTAAACAACAAACAAAATGATTTCATTTATATTAAATGGAGCATTATTTGTGGTCCTCTCCATAAACATTTTACTGTTTTCATTATATTGTTTAGTTAGTCCTTTTTATTACATATACCCAGCTAAAGGTATCAGAGTAAATAAATATTTATGTTAACAACACATATACATACACACACATGGTTACAGCAACCTTTTGCCTGTGTACTCTAATATATATTTTTGCTGGTACTGCTGCACTCTACATTAATACACACTGTTGATCCTTAAGAGTAGAAAGAACTAATAAACAGTGTTGTAAACAGTAACAACAACTTCACTACATACTCTACACTACACATTTGACATTTACAATAATAGTTTGTGACAGGACCCTTAGGTGTCCATTAAATATTTACTTTAATTTATTTTTGTGACATTTCATGGCAGGGATTTTTTCTTACAAACAGACACACATACATATGTATAAAAACAAAAACAATAATAAAATCCCTATAAAGAGAGACACACAGAGAGCAAACGAGTCAAACCAAGATAAACATAAAATGTAAATTATTTTCATGAGTTAATGTGGCTTCGTCTATATTGTACATGTGAGCATAAGAGATTAAGTATTAATATATCTTAAAATGTACCTTATTAAATAATATTATTGTTTTTGTTATTCAAAATCAATCTTAATCAAAATCTTGTTCTAAATATATTTACTTCATTATGTTTTTACGCTTTACATTCTTTTATTTAACAGTAAATTGTTAAAGTATGTTTTGCTTATGTTTTGTAATGTTAGTTAATTTGTTATTGTTTTTGTTTTCATAGTTAATTTTATTTATAATGTCATATTGACAGGTGCTCTTTAAATATTTGTTGTTTACGTATTAAGAAATATTAAGGCAGACAGACAGATAGGCAGGTAAACAACAAATCCTTAATAATTTATAAATATCCTTGTAAAAATAAATATAAGGCGGTGAAGGAAATTTTTATTGAATATAGTTAAGTAAAATATTTATTTTGTTATTATGCGTGAAAATTAATTTGAATAAATAGCGGAAATTATAATTAGTACTTAAGACATCGTTATGTTAATTTTTTTTATAAAGTTTTACAAGAATTTCTCTATGTATTGAACTATTAAGTTCAGTCCTTGTTAAGTTCTAGTTTAGTTCTAGTTCAGTTCTTGTTTAGTTTTAGTTCAGTTCCAGTTCAGTTCTAGTTCAGTTGTAGTTCAGTTCTAGTTCAGTTCTAGTTCAGTTCTAGTTCAGTTCTAGTTCAGTTCTAGTTCAGTTCTAGTTCAGTTCTAGTTCAGTTTTAGTTCAGTTCTAGTTCAGTTCTAGTTCAGTTCTAGTTCAGTTCTAGTTCAGTTCTAGTTCAGTTCTAGTTCAGTTCTAGTTCAGTTCAAGTTCATATATGTATTTTAATTGTTTCTTCCAAACGGTTTCGTAGTAAAAACCCGAAATATTTTCAATTTTATGAACCCAAATTCGAATACGGAGTGTCTTTATTATTCCTCAATACTGCTTCCTCAATCATATTGACGATAATATTTTCATTACTTTATGTCAAACAGATCAAGTCTAATGTATAAAAACGGTTAGTTTCAACTGTCAGAGTGTCAGTTGCACTCCCACTTCCATGAAGTTTCATTTGAATGCCCTCAATTATAACTTTACAAAAAACTCTCTTCATACATACAATTTTCTTTAAACGTTTTATTTTAGGCCATCTTCATTGATATTCTCAATATTTACACGTTACATTTACCTAACCCCCACCGTGTAAACACCTAATTACGCATCATTTACATGTTACAACACTTAACATTTATTGTCGTCGTTGCACTAATGGACATTTGTTTTAATAATAACTTATTATATTTGTAGTCAAAGTGATGTAGACAATTATCGTCTATATCTAGAAAAAGCAAAAGAAAAAGTGAAGGTCATAAACATTAATGAAATCAATTGTGAATGGGGTAAGAAAACAATATATCGTATAATTTTTCATATTTAATTAATAAATAATACATTTATTACTTATACTAATATAATAAATAATTATATTGTGATGAAAACCCACACAATTTCTGAAGATTTTCATACATTGATGTAAATGGATCAGAGATGGAAAGTTACTATTTTTGTAATAAAAACTAAATTTTGAATTTTAGTTAGTTTTTTGATAAAACATTTCTGAATTAATTGATAAACAAACATTAATATCTTGTGAGATTTGGAAGGCAATATATCTCTTATATTATGTTATAATATTAATCTGACCTTCCCTGCTTTAATGTGCAAAATAAAATTAATCTCACTACTTAAGTTTTCATTGGAAAAACAAATATGTTTTTATGATAAAAATATGTTTTTGTTAATATAAATATTTACACATTTATAACAATATTTTCAACATTTAGAAACTCTTAATTCTCATGTTTTCTAAAAATAAATTGAAACGTGTTGTGTTTACTTAAATACCAATATTATAGACATTTTTGCAAAATGTTTACTAACCTATCATATCGCTCATAATTTTTATCAAGAATTTTTAAGAAACGACAATAAACTGTTTATATATTTTTTAAGAAAACCTTGAAATTTTACACATTATCGTTTATGACAACTTTGTTTTGCAGGAGAAATCTTTTAAAGGGACTCCTTCAATAAAACAGCTATTGACAAAACATATAAGCTATTTGGCATTTAAACGTGCGTTATGACAACTTCCCTTTAAAATTGTACTTAAATTAATTAACAATTTAAATAAAATTTTATATTTCACCTATACAGTTATTATTTAAGGTCAAAGGTTGATTTGAATCTAAATCAAATCAAAAATATATTTGTCAACTCCATAACATTATAATTAAGTTGTAAACCATTTAATGAATACATGTATTACAATTTCAAATGTATTTCTATAAATAACCTACTAATTACAAACATTTTTACCGCTTCATACTTAGATGGACTTAAAAAAGGTTTATAAAACTCATACATTTATAAATACATACAACATAAAGAATAACAAATATAACAACAGTTAACTAAATGATTCATTAACTTATTTAAGACAACCACGTACATGCGTTGTCTATATTGATATGAGTGAGTGGTGCCATTTAAAGGCAACACCGACAATCAAGCATACAAACCACCCACTACCATTCATAAAGATAAAATATCTACAACTACACGAAAATAGGTAACAAATGTTACATTAAAGTCGTGCATATACGAAACTATGATATCCTCCACCATCCTTCAGTAAAGACTAATATTCCAGAAATTGTCCGTTCCTCTAGACTATAGTCCAGACTATAGACTATTCTATAGTCCAGACTATAGACTATTCTATAGTCCAGACTATAGACTATTCTATAGTACAGACTATAGACTATTCTATAGTCCAGACTATAGACTATTCTATAGTCCAGACTATAGACTATTCTATAGTCCAGACTATAGACTGTTCTATAGTCCAGACTATAGACTATTCTATAGTCCAGACTATGAACTATTCTATAATCCAGACTATAGACTGTTACATAGTCCAGACTATAGACTATTCTATAGTCCAGACTATAAACTATTTTATAGTGCAGACTATAGACTATTCTATAGTGCAGACTATAGACTATTCTATAGTGCAGATTATAGACTATTCTATAGTGCAGACTATAGACTATTCTATAGTCCAGACTATAGACTATTCTATAGTGCAGACTATAGACTATTCTATAGTCCAGACTATAGACTATTCTCTAGTTCAGTTCTAGTTCAGTTCTAGTTTAGTTCAGTTCTAGTTCAGTTCTAGTTCAGTTTTAGTTCAGTTTTAGTTCAGTTCTAGTTCAGTTCTAGTTCAGTTCTAGTTCAGTTCTAGTTCAGTTCTAGTTCAGTTCTAGTTCAGTTCTAGTTCAGTTCAAGTTCATATATGTATTTTAATTGTTTCTTCCAAACGGTTTCGTAGTAAAAACCCGAAATATTTTCAATTTTATGAACCCAAATTCGAATACGGAGTGTCTTTATTATTCCTCAATACTGCTTCCTCAATCATATTGACGATAATATTTTCATTACTTTATGTCAAACAGATCAAGTCTAATGTATAAAAACGGTTAGTTTCAACTGTCAGAGTGTCAGTTGCACTCCCACTTCCATGAAGTTTCATTTGAATGCCCTCAATTATAACTTTACAAAAAACTCTCTTCATACATACAATTTTCTTTAAACGTTTTATTTTAGGCCATCTTCATTGATATTCTCAATATTTACACGTTACATTTACCTAACCCCCACCGTGTAAACACCTAATTACGCATCATTTACATGTTACAACACTTAACATTTATTGTCGTCGTTGCACTAATGGACATTTGTTTTAATAATAACTTATTATATTTGTAGTCAAAGTGATGTAGACAATTATCGTCTATATCTAGAAAAAGCAAAAGAAAAAGTGAAGGTCATAAACATTAATGAAATCAATTGTGAATGGGGTAAGAAAACAATATATCGTATAATTTTTCATATTTAATTAATAAATAATACATTTATTACTTATACTAATATAATAAATAATTATATTGTGATGAAAACCCACACAATTTCTGAAGATTTTCATACATTGATGTAAATGGATCAGAGATGGAAAGTTACTATTTTTGTAATAAAAACTAAATTTTGAATTTTAGTTAGTTTTTTGATAAAACATTTCTGAATTAATTGATAAACAAACATTAATATCTTGTGAGATTTGGAAGGCAATATATCTCTTATATTATGTTATAATATTAATCTGACCTTCCCTGCTTTAATGTGCAAAATAAAATTAATCTCACTACTTAAGTTTTCATTGGAAAAACAAATATGTTTTTATGATAAAAATATGTTTTTGTTAATATAAATATTTACACATTTATAACAATATTTTCAACATTTAGAAACTCTTAATTCTCATGTTTTCTAAAAATAAATTGAAACGTGTTGTGTTTACTTAAATACCAATATTATAGACATTTTTGCAAAATGTTTACTAACCTATCATATCGCTCATAATTTTTATCAAGAATTTTTAAGAAACGACAATAAACTGTTTATATATTTTTTAAGAAAACCTTGAAATTTTACACATTATCGTTTATGACAACTTTGTTTTGCAGGAGAAATCTTTTAAAGGGACTCCTTCAATAAAACAGCTATTGACAAAACATATAAGCTATTTGGCATTTAAACGTGCGTTATGACAACTTCCCTTTAAAATTGTACTTAAATTAATTAACAATTTAAATAAAATTTTATATTTCACCTATACAGTTATTATTTAAGGTCAAAGGTTGATTTGAATCTAAATCAAATCAAAAATATATTTGTCAACTCCATAACATTATAATTAAGTTGTAAACCATTTAATGAATACATGTATTACAATTTCAAATGTATTTCTATAAATAACCTACTAATTACAAACATTTTTACCGCTTCATACTTAGATGGACTTAAAAAAGGTTTATAAAACTCATACATTTATAAATACATACAACATAAAGAATAACAAATATAACAACAGTTAACTAAATGATTCATTAACTTATTTAAGACAACCACGTACATGCGTTGTCTATATTGATATGAGTGAGTGGTGCCATTTAAAGGCAACACCGACAATCAAGCATACAAACCACCCACTACCATTCATAAAGATAAAATATCTACAACTACACGAAAATAGGTAACAAATGTTACATTAAAGTCGTGCATATACGAAACTATGATATCCTCCACCATCCTTCAGTAAAGACTAATATTCCAGAAATTGTCCGTTCCTCTAGACTATAGTCCAGACTATAGACTATTCTATAGTCCAGACTATAGACTATTCTATAGTCCAGACTATAGACTATTCTATAGTACAGACTATAGACTATTCTATAGTCCAGACTATAGACTATTCTATAGTCCAGACTATAGACTATTCTATAGTCCAGACTATAGACTGTTCTATAGTCCAGACTATAGACTATTCTATAGTCCAGACTATGAACTATTCTATAATCCAGACTATAGACTGTTACATAGTCCAGACTATAGACTATTCTATAGTCCAGACTATAAACTATTTTATAGTGCAGACTATAGACTATTCTATAGTGCAGACTATAGACTATTCTATAGTGCAGATTATAGACTATTCTATAGTGCAGACTATAGACTATTCTATAGTCCAGACTATAGACTATTCTATAGTGCAGACTATAGACTATTCTATAGTCCAGACTATAGACTATTCTATAGTCCAGACTATAGACTATTCTATAGTCCAGACTATAGACTATTCTATAGTCCAGACTATAGACTATTCTATAGTCCAGACTATAGACTATTCTATAGTCCAGACTATAGACTATTCTATAGTCCAGACTATAGACTATTCTATAGTCCAGACTATAGACTATTCTATAGTCCAGACTATAGACTATTCTATAGTCCAGACTATAGACTATTCTATAGTCCAGACTATAGACTATTCTATAGTCCAGACTATAGACTATTCTATAGTCCAGACTATAGACTATTCTATAGTCCATAGTCCAGACTATAGACTATTCTATAGTCCAGACTGTAGACTATTCTATAGTCCAGACTATAGACTATTCTATAGTCCAGACTATAGGTTTTTTCTATAGTCCAGACTATAGACTATTCTATAGTCCAGACCATATACCGGCGGATAGAGAGGCAGATAAAAAAAATCACCACTACACACACACTATTGGCATTTTTTCATTGAAATTGCACTGAAAAAAATATTTGGTTATTTTTAATTTTGAAGATTAAATTGCATTACTGTAAAATGGGAATATTTATAAACAATGTGTAATCAATGTACTTAAGAATGATAATTTCTTTACATAGAAACAACATTCCTATTTAAAATGTACAAAAAAAGTATGAAACAAGATTAACTTATTTACTTTCATTGTTATGCATTCTAGAAAATTATTTAGAGTGTACGTTGTTTTTGTAAATTATGCTCTTGCTTTTGCAAGTTGTTTTTGCTTTGCATCAACCTGCTTTGTTGAATGCTGTCAAGCAACTAAATAAAATATTTGTATTTTTGATGCTCTTGTTTAGAGGTTCGTATGCGATCGTGTTTTGTAAATGTAATTTGCCGAAAATCTTCGTTGTCAGAACAATACTAGCGCCGACGTCTGGTCCAGACTATAGACTATTCTATGTCCAGACTATAGACTATTCTATAGTCCAGACTATAGACTATTCTATAGTCCAGACTATAGACTATTCTATAGTCCAGACTATAGATTATTCTATAGTCCAGACTATAGACTATTCTATAGTCCAGACTATAGACTATTCTATAGTCCAGACTATAGACTGTTCTATAGTCCAGACTATAAACTATTCTATAGCCCAGACTGTAGACTATTCTTTAGTCCGGACTATAGACTATTCTATAGCCCATACTGTAGACTATTCTATAGTCCAAGCTAATGACTATTCTATAGTCCAAGCTATCGACTATCCTATAGTCCAGGCTATTGATTATTCTATAGTCCAGGCTACAGACTATTCCATAGTCCAGACTATAGACTATTCTATAGCCCAGACTGTAGACTATTCTTTAGTCCGGACTATAGACTATTCTATAGCCCAGACTGTAGACTATTCTATAGTCCAAGCTAATGACTATTCTATAGTCCAAGCTATCGACTATCCTATAGTCCAGGCTATAGATTATTCTATAGTCCAGGCTATAGATTATTCTATAGTCCAGACTATAGATTATTCTATAGTCCAGACTGCAGACTATTCTATGGTAGAGACTATAGATTATTCCATAGTCTATAATCCAGACTATGGAATATTTTATAGTCCAAACTATAAACTATTCTATAGTCCAGACTATAGACTATTCTATAGTCCAAAGTATAGACTATTCTATAGTCCAAAGTATAGACAATTCTACAAACTATTCAAGAATATAAAAAAAATCCAAACTGTGATCTTGTCCTGACTCTTGTATGTTCTATACTATCCATACTTATTGTTATAGGGTAAAGTGAAAGTAAAGTTGTTATTGTAATAAACGAAATTTGAAAAATTTTAAACATTTTTCCACTGTGTATTGCATTAAATATTTAACGTGTGTTCAAAGGAATAAATAAAAATATGTACTCTCATGCGAGTTTATTAATTCCCCACTTTATTTTATTTGTTGTTTATTTAGTTTGTTTTTTATCTTTGTTGTTTGTTTTAAATACAATTATTTTGTTTTTGTTGATTTCAGTAGAATCAATAACGAACAAATGGCGTGAAAACCTAAGAGACACATTCACACTCAACCCAACCACCAACTCCTATAACACCAACAGCAAATGCTCATTTTATAAGCTATCGTTTGACAACGTAGAATAACAACAAAAATAATAGCAACATCAAATTACTGAAAGAAAACTCGATATAAAAATAGCCGAGTATTTATTTTTATACACAAAAAGGATTAACATTAAAATAAGAAAATAAAACACATACACACACAAGAAATTGTTGCGAGTACATGTATTACATTGAGAGGATTAAGTAAATGTCATACATCTACAACTCTAAAAACAATAATGATAGAAACTTGAATAACAAAATAAACACACTAGAAAAAGCTTCGAAAATTTTCAATGAGTTGAGCAACGACGCATGTCATGTTTCATGAAAAATGGTTTTTGTTTATTTCATATTTAATTGTTTCGTTTGTTTGTTTCTTTTCCTTCTTTGTTTATGAAAGAAGTTAAATTTGTGTTACTGTTAAAGAACAGAAATAGAAATTGTAACCGTTATAAAAGACACATACTAACTATTTAAAAAAATATACGAGTGTTTTATAACGGTAACAGTTTTTAAAAACTGATTTTTAAAACAGTTATTATAGCCTAAAATATAGACGAGATTATAGACTAGACTATAGACTAGACTATAGACTAGACTATAGGCTAGACTATAGACTAGACTATAGACTAGACTATAGACTAGACTATAGCCTAGACTAAAGACTAGACTATAGATTTGAGTATAGACTATAGACTAGACTATAGACTAGACTATAGACTAGATTAAAGACTAGATTAAAGACTAGACTATAGACTAGACTATAAACTAGACTATAGACTAGACTATAGTAGACTGTAGACTAGACTATAGACTAGACTATAGACTAGACTATAGACTAGACTATAGACTAGACTATAGACTAGACTATAGACTAGACTATAGACTAGACTA